>NC_067403.1:30181375-30528250 GCF_016432865.1 Antechinus flavipes
TTCTCTTAGACATGAAATCATCTTGGATTTTGTCTGTAATATTCCTGGAAATTGTCTGTAATAAATGTCCTGTAATGTCCTTTTGGGTTATCTTTTAGGAGGTGATGAGCACCTTCTTTCTGTCTTCATATTGCTCTCTTGGGTCTAATAGAGCTGAAGTTTTAATTTATGTTTTCTTGATATGTAACATTCTTGATAAAACAAACTATGTTCTTCAAGTAGTTCAGTGATTCTCAAATTGTCTCTTCTTGACAGGTTTTCCAGGTCAGTCATTTTTGGTATCAAATATGTTACGTTTTCTTTCATTTAAAAAAAAAAAGATTTTGTTCCAATATTTCTTGTTCTTTCTTGTAATCATTGATTTCTTTTTTGATATATTCTAGTTTTCAGGTAAATTTGTTACTTTCTCTTCTAAATTAAACTTCCAATTATTTCCTCTAGAACTTTCATTTCATTTTAAAAAGGCCTTGATTCTTTTCTTTTAGGGATTCGTGAATTCCTTGTGAAAAGTTCATTATTTTTCCATTGAGGTACCATAATTTTTTATATTAGCTGTTGTTTTTGTTTACTTAGTTCTCCAGCTTTATTACTGAATTGGGAATTTGTGGTAGGCCCAATCTCAGCCTCCTGCTCTGCTAGTGGGTAGATTGGTTAGCACTATTTGCTCTTAATCTTTGGTTCTTTTTTCTTGTTGTTGAGGAAGTTGAGGTTAAGTGACTTGCTCAGGGTCACACATCTAGGAAGTATTAAGTATCTGGGCCAGATCTGAACTCAAGTCTTCCTAATTTCAGGACTGGTGCTCCATCCACTACACCACTTAGCTGCCCCTTAATCCTAACTTCTTTGTGGCTACTTGAGGTTGGATTTTTTAAAAATGTAGTTTTTGAGTAGAATAAATCACATATTGTAGTTTACAATTGAATTTCTAGATCGTTTTCATCTTGATAGGCATTTCAGTGTTTTGTTAAAAACTTTAATTTACAGATGAGTTGCCTTTCTGTCTTGCACATGGTAGATGTTTCGTAAATGTCTATTTTACTGAGTTAGAAGAGTGACATGAAGAAAGCATTGGATGTTCTAGGAATACCAATTGCAAGAGCATAATGTGAAAGGCAAAGGCCAGAAGACTAGTGAAGATGGATATCACAATGAAAATCATTAATGAGAGATAGAATCAGGATGAAACACTGGGAATAGAGATGAGAGGATGAATTGGGGGAAAAAATTGGATTGAATTTTTTACAAATTGGCAGTTGATGGACTTTGGAAGGTGAATGAAATGAAAGAGTCAAAAGTAACTAGAGTTATGATCTTGAATGATTGGGAGAAATGAGATAGATTACAGAAGGAACAGAAAAGTGGAAATAAAGAGCAGGTTTGGTATGAAAGATGTATATAATTTTCAATATGTTAAATTGGTAGTATTAGCAAGAACATATAGGTAGAGGCATCTAATCCAAGACTTGAGTTCTGGGGAAACTGGAGGTAGATTTTTACAAATGAATGCATAAAGATGGTTATTAATTTAAAAAATAAAATAAAATAAAAATTAAATTTAAAAAATTAAAAAAAAATAGAGATAAACCCAAGCAAGAGAGGATAGAGAAAAGAGAAAAAAACAAAACAAAACAGGTAGAATAAAGACCTTGGAGGATTCCTATGTTTAAAGGAAGGAAAAAATGAGGATTGTGTAAAAAAGACAGAAGAATATTAGCTGAGTATGGTGTCATGGAAGGGAAAGGCAAACAGATGCATCAGATGGATCAAAGAAGATGACAGAAATAAAGACCACTGGGTTTGATAGTGAGTCATTCATTAGTGGACGTCACTTTCTGGCAGTAGTCATGCCATTCTCCAGGCTGGTACTAACAGCCTTTCCAGCTTGCCATGGGAACTGTTAGATATCGCACTATTATCAATCTACCAACAAACATGCATAAGATGAGGTAAATTGTTGGTCTTGTTAGCTTTTCATTTATTTATTTCTGTTCTACAAAATTATATTTTCTTAGTTGTATTATCTTGGTCATCAATAACATTATTATTCTTTTTTTTAATATACAATTCTTACAATTTATTTTGCCTTTATACAAAGTGCCACATTTTTAAATTGAAGTTTAAACCTTCTAGTGTCAGTTCCTTCAATTTTTCTTTTCTTTTTGCACTTAATAGTATTTTTTTCAAATTATATACAAAGATAATTTTGAACATTCATTTTTATAAGATTTTGAGTTCCAATTTTTTTTCCTCCCCTCTCTTCCTATCTCAGCCATCTGATATAGACTATACATGTACAACCATGTTAAACATATTTCCATATTAGTCAGAACTTTTTTGTTCTTGAAAAAATAAATTTCAAATAATGAAAAACATTTAGGAGTGTGGACTCAATGGAGTGAAGTAAAAACCTGTGTAAAATGTTATCCACAGAGACCAACTTTTTATTTTTGCTTTCCTTACTTGGATTTTTTTTTTAAATTGTCAAAATACATAAGCTTAATTCATGCAGAATACATAACATTTGGAATTGTTATTACATTTCCATTTAATAATACCAAAGTAATTTAGTTTTTTTTTCATGGGTTATTGGCACTTTGTGATTGAGGCCTGTCACCACTGCCAAGACAACTCTGTTTAGCTCATTGCTCTGGTACTTTAAAAAAAAAAAAAGAGCATTTTCAATAGGACCCTAGTTGTGGTAGCTGATAGAATCAGACCTTAGGTTCTTAGATTACATTTAAACACTCCTAATGAAAAGGACTTAAAAAATTTTTTTTACCAATATTCATTTGCTTGGAACCTGTTCTATTCTTAAATTTCATATAGGAGTCTCAGAATAAAGAGCTATTGTTGACTAAACTTAATCTGAAAATCTCAATCATACTGGCCCTCGGAAACCGTAATAGGGTTGCAGCTATGGGCTTTTGAGCCTAATACTTAAAGACTTTGCATTTCATGGTGATTAATAGTAGAAATGGGTGTAGGCACAAAAATGCCAAAGATATCACTTTATTTTTGACCCATGACCTTAATGTGTTTTGGCTTTTAATACAGATTTCCTTACCATGAGCCAGTATAAAATTCCGCTAGGAAACAGATGTATTGTGAAGAGCTAAGTTGCTGTCCCTTAGGATTTTGAAGCTGGAAAGAAAAAGTCAGATGATTCAGCAAGCATCTGCTGTGTATGGAGGACCTCATATGTTGTAGAAATCAGGTGGGGTAATAATATTGCTGGAGGAAACTAGGCGGTTCAGTGGAGAGAGCATTAGGTTTTGAGTCAGGGATTTTTGAGTTCAAATCTGTCCTCAGACACCTATTAACTGTGTGATTTGGCCACTGTTTGCCTTACTCCACTGGAGGAAGAAATGGCAAACCATTCCAGATCTTTGCCAAGAAAACCCTTGGACAGTGCTGGAGTGCTGTGGTCCAGGGCTCGCAAAGAGTTGGATGTGATTGAACAATAACAACAGTATTATCACTTGATGCTTGGACTTGGATTATGGTTTGATTCTCATGTACTTTTTTTGGAAATCATAAAATTTGAGTCACTTGCCTCCAGATCCTGGGGATTGTTATAATATAAGGGATTGGTAACCCCTCCTTAAGTGTCTCCTCCATTCAACTGCTGAGTTAATGTTCCTTAAGCCTAAATTTGACCACGACATTTTTCTGTTCAATAAACTACAGGGCTTCCCTATCAGTCACCTCCAGGATCAAATGTGAAATCCTGGCACTCAAAACCCTTCACACTCTGTCCCATTCTCCATTTCCAGTCTTTTCATACCTTACATAGCCCCTTCCCCTATGTACTTCATGATTCAAAGCTTCCTTGCTGTTTTTTACACAAGACATCCATCTCTTGGCTGCTCGCAGTTTGACTGGATGCTTCCCACTAAACTCTTGGTAGAAGACTATCTGCTGCTTTCCCTGCTTAAATACTACCAGGCCTTTCCATCCATCTACCAAGAAATATTCACAGAGTCTCCTTTTTTTCTGTTGTCTTCCTAGTTTTGATATGATCTTTTAAAGCAGAGACTGTCTTGATTGTGTCCCCAATGCTTAGCACATGGGAAGTTTAATAAACCATTTTTGTATTCCATTATTACACAATCTTTTTACTAAACTCATTCTTGGTCAATGTCCATTTTCTTCATTTATATTTATATGTAGGTATATTTATAAGTTTGGTATATTCTAGAGGATGAGATCTCCATGTACTAGTTTTAAAAATAGAAACGTCCATTTTTACTAAGCTCTTTCTTGGTCAATGTTCATTTTCTTCATTTATATTTATATATAGGTATATTTATAAGTTTGGTATATTCTTGAGGATGGGATCTCCATGTACTAGTTTTAAAAACAGAAATGTCAAATTAACTATCTCTTGATATGACTTGGATAGGTTAATTCTTCTTTCATCTCTTTCAACCACTTAAGGCCACCTGTTTGTTCACTAACAGAATTATCAAGTTTTCAGAGATTCAAAAAAAAGAACACATCTGTTATGAATAATTGAAATCTTAATCATTTTCTTAATATGTTTCTTGGTGAATTTGTCACAGAAAGGAATAGTTGTGATAAATGCAAGTAAATATATAATTCTCATATCCTTAGCCCATTTACCACTTCACAAAATATAATCAAATATAATATGATCAAATATAATATTGAAGAATTGAAGTGAAAAAATAACATTACTGAATGGCTTTTTAGCTGTCTATTTAAACTTGGCAAATGCTTGCTTTAAGATTGACTTTAGAATTTTCCCAGAGGCTAAGAATAGTAATTGTGATCTCACCTCCTATAACACTGATTAAGGTGCTTCAGTGATGATTTGTTGTTCAGTTATCCAGTTTATTCAGTCTGTTTGTGTTGTGTCCCAATAGATCAAAGCATATCAGTACTGTCTATGGGGTTTTCTTGTCAAGGATACTGGAACGGTTTGCCATTCCAGTGGGTTAAGTGGACAGCATTTAAGTGACTTTCTCAGGGTCACACCTCTGAACTCTGGTATGGCTGACTCTAGGCCCAGAACTCTCTCTCTACTGAGAGACTTAGTGATGATTAGCATTGGGAATTCCACATTAGTGAACAAATTGATTGAGACGTGACTTTCACTAAGTCTCAGCCTGAATCCTTCAGGATGATGTTGACTGAGTTCTCAAGGATATGTCATAGGAATGCAATGATTGGGGAGTGCTTCCAAGCTAGAAAGTGTGGGTCTGTTCTGGGACTGTGTATATTTAGTCCAAGGATATCAGGCCCCCTGACTTTGAGAGTAGTAACCTCCAGGTTGGCTTCAGGGTTATGAGTTTCTTGAAACCAATTATTGAAAATCATGTGTTCAATAACTGAGGAGTTGCAGTCTGGATTTGGTCAAGTACTACCAGTATCAATTAAATCACAGTGCTTTGAAGTGTGGAAAAAAAGATGGTGGCATTTTAACAATCGTATCAACTTTGATGTTAACTGCAGTTACCCTGGATGTAAGATATGATAAAACTACGTCTTCATAAACTGAAAAAGATTTGTGATCATTTAGTCCAAATTATAGAATTTCAGTTTGGAAGGGACCTTGGGGCTCACAAGCACAACCTATCATTAATGGCGTTTCAAATGGAAACTGATGTGGACTAATTACATTTTAATCTCGTTGGGCAGCTTTGGGGAGTTTTGCCATCTGCTTGCCATGTGTCTGACACCTGCTCTACTGTACCCCCACAAGTGGTTTTTTTTTTTTTTTTCCCTTCTGTTACGGACTTAAGACAACCAATTCTGCCTTTGGAAAGCAAAGATACATTAAGCTCAACTCTATCTCATTCTCCATTTTAGACTGTGAATTCTTTGAGAGCCAGCACCGAGTCCCTTTACCTCCACACCTTTCTTGGTGTCTCAAGACTTAACAAGTGCCTGGCACTTCATAAAATGCTCATTGACTTGTTGGCTCTTAACATCAAGCAAAATAGGTCCAATTTCCTTCCATTTCATAGCCCTTCAAAGATAACCATCATCTCCTCTTTCCCAATTCTTCAAGATTGTACATTCTATTCTCTTTGTCATGTCTGTAATTTAAAATGACAAAGAGTAGAAAAGTTGAATTTTGAGAGACAGAACTATTCATATTTATAAGCATTAGCAATATTATTGAAAGGCATAATTATTAATAGAAATAGAAAATAGAAAAAGAATTAATAGAAAAATTATAGAAATATTAAATCTGTGCATATTGATGATTCAGATCATTGAATGGTCCATCCAGATGAATATCATATTTGTTTTTTCCTGTTTGAATATTGAAACTGAACTCTTTTTTGATGTCATTTATGTCATTTAAGAGGCTTTGGAATAGTTTTAGCAAAATTAAAAGCTGGAGGAGAACACCTGAAATGGCTCACCATCCATAAGAAATATCCTACCATTTGAGCTCTCCACTGAAACATCCTTCAAGAGTATGGCAAATACCTTTGGAGCATATGCCTCAGTTGATAATCATCAGTCTTGCCCAACAACTCAAAGATCTTTCAAGGAATCTCGTATGATTTTGACAAATGCCAGGAAGCTACATTGTTGGAGGAAAGCCTTTCAGATGGAATTCTCTTTTACCAAATCAAATGCTTTTGAAAGTCAACCAACATTCACTCACTGGAATTTAGTATCTTCTACATTTTTCAGTTGTTTAATAATAATGATATAATTAGCTCTAGAAGGAAGTCTCTAAAGCATTCTGGCCCTCTTATCATACCATCATCAAAGATATTTTTGATGTATGTGTAGATTATCTTTATATTTTACAGATCTGCCATCCCAGAAACAAAGCCAAACCTACTAGTCAAAGGTTTTTTATTGTTGTTTTGTTTTAAATCAAGGTCTATTCTTTCCCCCTCCTCCCCCTCAAGCCTTTGATATCCTCCTCCCTCAGGACACATACCATGGACAGAGATTCCTGATGTTAGTGCTTCTGGTGATGTGTGTGTGTGTGTGTGTGTGTGTGTGTGTGTGTGTTTGGAAGTACATATGGAATGTATTCCATAGTTTCTGAAAAGATCTTCCAGAGGTCAGTGGAGATCTTCCTTGATGATGGATCTAAATAGGCTGGGAAATGAGACATGTGACAGAGACCTGAGCAATAGTGGCAACAAGGACACAAAATGAAGTGCTAATAGGGGATAATAATCATAAATGATGATGATGATAACAGGTGGCATTTATTTATATAGTGCTTTAAGAGTTGCAAAGTACTACGAATATCTCATTTTACCCTCCGAATAATCCTGGGAGGCAGCTACTATTATTATCCCCCTTTTACACATGAGGAAGCTAAGACAGACACAAGTTAGTGCTTTGTCCAGGGACACATAGTTAGTGCCATGGACTAGATTTGAATTTAGGTCTTCTATACTCTAGGTACGACAGCTTTATTGCTATTTGCACTTAGTCAAGAAATCTAAAGATTTCCCAATTGGGGAGGAGTGTCTATATGTATATGTAGCCACTGGTAAAATTACAGATTCTTGAAATATTTGAATATAGAATTATGGGTCTTTGATTTTTTAAATATTGGTCTAAAAGCATATCTATTCTAATTGTTCTTTGCAAAGATTTGGAGTGCAAACTTGCTTTTCAAATGGGGCAGCAAGCAGGTGAAATTAAGTTTGGCTGAAACCCTGGGAAAATGTTAACAGTGAATGTCTTTTCTGCAACTGAACTGAAATCGGAGAAGATTCAGAGTTACTGTACAAGGTAGCTTTGTGCATATTTCTCTGATTGCTGAGACTGGAATTAGATGCTTGACACAGGCATCTTATAATCAATCCCCAAAGACAAGCAGTTCTCATTTTAAGCCTGTAGGAAAATTGGGAAACTGAAAAAGTAAAATAAGTATCCCCTTCTCGATTCTCTCTCTCCCCCGCTTAGTCAAGTATTAATTTTTTGGGGGGTGGGGTGGAGTTTACTGGGGGGGAAAGTCCCCAAATTACTAAACCAAAAAACCTCAAAACAAACAAAATCTAACTCTTAGCAGGAGACTTTTTTCTTTCTTTCAGTAAATCTTCTGTAGTCGTGCCCAGGACCATAAAATCTAAACTGTTTAGAAAGAATTCCCTTAATTAACATTTATAGCCTGTCCAGTGCTGTGAAACTGTAGGATATGCCTTTTAAACAAAGTTTTGTAGAAACAAAAAAATCTGGCTTTCATTCTCAAGTGCCTCATATCTTCTCTTCTTATCAGATAACTTGGATACAAAAATTCAAGGTGTGACTAAAGGAATGAAACAAATTTTAACATGCGGCTCAGTGAAATTCAAATGATTTTTTATAGGTAGGATGAAAGAAGATCTGATCAAATATACCTAAAATTGCTTGATTTTTCTTGTTTGCTCTGTTCTTGAGTGGAGCCAAGTGGGAGAGAAGTTGTAGAAAGTAGCAGTGTGGAAAAGTAAGAGGGAAACAGTAAAATTTAAAGTCATCAAGAATGGTGGAAAGGGAGAGAACAAACGTCCTCTAGTAATTTAGGAGACAGTAAAGAAGAGAAGCCAGAGTTGTTCAGTCAGAATGAAAGAATTGTTGATTGTGAAGAGACATCATTCTCTCCTACTGCACAGGGGATGCTACAAAGTCAAATACCCTTTCAGTGCTTCCATATCTTTCAGAAGAAAAGGGAAATAGATAGCATTTATTATGAATGAAGTTTGTTTGGACAAGATTAATAAATATATAGTTCAAAAAAGATATAGTTTTACTTTACTCAAGATATAGTTTTACTTTAAAACACCCTTTAAAAATTATATTGATTCTATAGGTATTTTCCATTAACTTAGCTAAGTACATGTTGTTTCCTTGTAAAACAATAGAAAGCTCTTTGAGGATGAGACTGGTTTTTGGCTTAGTCTTTGTCTCCAGTCCTTCATCCATAGAGAGCACTTAATAAATCTTTGTCCGATGAAATCGTCTGTATGCGTGTGAGATGTTGAACTGTGTTATATGAGACCTCTTTGAGATTCCTTTCCTTTTCCATCTTTTGCCTGATCAAAGAAAATCAAACCATTCCTCCTATTTCTGGGTAAACTTTCTTCCAATTTGCTGCTGGTTTAGCATCTGTGGTGTTCTTCATACATCTACTTTTATGCATCTATTTTAAATTCAAGCTGGCATTAGTCATGTTTGAAGAATGATGTGCTTTTTGGCAATTAGTGCTGAATTCATAGTTGTGAGTGCAACTGGCTTTTTTTTTTTTTTTTTTTTTTTTTTTTTGCCCTGTATAACTCTTCCTAAGAAAACTGAAACCTTATTCTATAGTATATTTTGATGGTATGTTTACATACCAGGAATACAATTTTCCTTTTTTAATGAAATTAACAATTATGGAGCAAAAGTTAGAAAATAATTCCTCCTTCTTGTTTGGTTAAATTATTTTCACTTGTTTCAGGGAAAGCATTTGTTTGGACAAATTGTAATTCTTGAAATGTTTTTGATGTGGTCCAATGTGATGTGTCTTATCCAGATCTAACTTGTATGCTTCTCTATTTTTTAACCATTATCATTATTTTTTTGGGAAGGGGGTGATTGAGGAAAATTTTTGTTCCAGTATTCTGTAGCCAGACCCAATGTCATTGTTCTGTACCATTTTGTTAACTAATATTTTATCAAAACTTATTTGATATCTATACTCTGATTCAAAGACAAATGGGGTTTTTTGCTCAAAGTTTACACAAGATGCATATTCTTTTCAGTGTAGACTTGTTACTTGTTGATACCTATTTTGGATGATTATTTCAAATTTTATTAATTGAATTTTCTGTTTTAGTTGTGTCATTAGACTCAAAACAATACTAAATCTTATTGTGCTTTCAAAGACTTGCTTGTGAACATTATCAACTCAGGGGATCAGGAAAGGCTTTTTGTAATGGGTGATAGCTGAACTGATCACAGAAGGATACCAGGGACTGATTTTTAACAGGTTGAAGAGAAGCACATTGTACATAGCTTGGAAAACAAGCTGTGTGAAGTTGTGTATAAGAAGCAAAAAGTCCATTTTTACTGGAATAGCATTTTGACTGGAAAGAAGTTAGGAAAGGTAAGTGGGAGTTAGATGGAGAAGGACTTTAAATGGCAACTGAGAAGGTAACAGTTTCTTTTCTTTTTGTTCCTAATGATTTATTTATTTACAAAACATATGCATGGGTAATTTTCCCAACATTGACCCTTGTAAAACCTTTTGTTTCAAATTTTCCCCTTCTTTCCCCCACCCCCTTCCCTAGTTGGTAGGTAGTCCAATACATGTTAAATATGTTGAAATATATGTTAAATTCAATATATGTATACTTATTTATACAGTTATCTTGCTGCACAAGAAAAATCAAATCAAGAAGGAAGGAAAAGAAAAACTGAGAAAGAAAACAAAATGCAAGCAAATAACAGAGAGAGTGAGAATGCTATGTTGTGGTCCACACTCAGCTCCCACCATTCTTTCTCTGGATATAGATGGCACAAGTAGAACTGGTTTGAATCCTCTCTTTGTTGAAAAGAGCCACGTCCATCAGAATTGATTGTCCTATAGTCTTGTTGCCATGTACAATGATCTCCTGGTTCTGCTCACTTCACTCAGCATCAGTTCGTGTAAGTCTTCCCAGGCCTTTCTGAAATCATCCTGCAGGTCATTTCTTACAGAACAATAGTATTCCATAGCATTCGTATACCACAATTTATTCAGCCATTCTCCAATTGATGGGCATGCACTCAGTTACCACTACAAAGAGGGCTGCCGCAAACATTTTTGCACACGTGGGTCCCTTTCCCTTGAGGAGAGATTTCAATTAAGTTGTAGCTGGGAGGCAGATTAAGAAAAGAGCAGAAGGAATGAGAAAGTGATAATCATTAGTGTAAACGGCTTTTTCTAGGAGTTTGGCAACAAAAAGGAAGAGTAATTGATAGTATCAAGTGAAGGTTTTTAAGGATTGGGAGAAATCTGGAAAAGTTCATGACAGCAGAGTGAGATCCTCTAGATAGGGAGATGATGAATATTAGGGAAAAAGTTCCAGAAGGTGCTTAGGAATTAAGATCAAAGGGAGAAGTAGAGAGGTTTAACTTTGCCCAGGGGAAGCAACTCTTTGTTATTGACTGAAGCAACAGAGGATAGATAATGTGGGATGATATTGAAGTTTTCAAGTGAAGAATAGTACATAGAAGAACTTTGAAGAATGATCTCTTTTTTTCCTTAATAAAGGAAGAGATTAGGTCTTTTGAAAGAGAGGAGAAGGGATGATATGCTTTATGGCAGTGCTTAAATTTTTTCCATTTGTGATCTCTTTTCACTTCAGAAATTTTTATGTGACTCGCAGGTGCATAGGTCTATGAAATAGGTATATAAATCAAATATTTATTGATAATAAATCATAACTATAATTTAAGAAGCTGGTTTTTAGGAAGCTTGAAAATACTTGTGGAAGTTTGGAATAGCCATCACAAAGAGTGTGGTCAATTAAGGAAGAAAGAAATGACTGCTGTATAGCAGTGAGAACCAAGTTGAGACTTGAAAAAGCTACAATGGATCTGTTGTAGATTTATGAGGATGTGCACATAGATTTGTCAGAAGATGAGTCTTCATATGTAGTGGAAATTGACCATTTAGTTATAGTCTGAAACTCATTTGTAGTGAATGAGGTTAAAGTTGTTTCCTAAAAATAGGAGTGTAAGCTCTCACTCTCCTACTAGTACCATTTTGTCAAAAATTTTCAGATTAATATCTAAGAAAAACCACCCCTAAATTTGAAAGTTATATTTTTCGAGCTATGATTCTTTGCAACCCTCACCATTAGCAGTGGATTAGAGTATCACAATTTAGTTTAGCAGAGGATTAGAGTATCACAATCTGAGACTGTGACAGGCTTCTGTCACTGAAATAAAAATATTGTAGCAAGATGTCTGAATAATAATATCTTCTCTTTCAAAGTGTGTAGCAACAGTCATAGATTTTGTGGGCGCTGATTTTTAGAACAAAGTATTTCGTTAAACGAGAGTGTGCTTTGTTTCTCCTTTCTCCCCAGATTTCTCTTTGCAACTTTAAACTTTCAGCAAAGATAATGATTGGTTGGTGATGTTTGTTAAATTACTAGGATACTTGGGGATTGGAATGTGTCCTGGTTTTCTCTTATATAGAATATCTGACTAGCCTTTCCTTAGTGGGTTTTAAAGTTTCCCATATCAGTTTAGATCTACATGCTTGGCTTATTATAATGGAAGCTGAGCGGAGAACACTATTTCCATGAAAATGTGTTTTGTCTTATAAAGATTCATTGTGTAGGTTTAAAAGCTTTCAGTGCTCTGTGTTTAGGTGAAAGTAAATCCTTTGTAAATTCAGGTTTTGTACCACTGCCTGCTTCCACCTTCTTCCTTTTCATTCACCAACCATTCCCCTTTCGTGTACTCATGTTATATAGGACATGGCTGTTTATGGGGAAGTAGTTTTATCTATTTGGATGGAACTACGCTTTAATGAAGAATTGACATTTTCTCTGTGCTCTTGAGTGCTGTCTCTGTCAGATTTTTTTTTTATTCATCCCAGATTTTGGCAGTCTTAAGTTTGGCACAATCAAAATAGAATATGCAAATCTTTTTCTTTTGAATGTCTATCAGGCAATGATCTTACAATCCTGTACTTGTGATTTTTTTTTTTAATTCAAGTGTAGGACTTTACATTTATTTGTATTACATTTTTGCAAGAACAAGCAATTTTGTATTCCCTTTTAATTAATTTGTATTTCTCTTTAAACAAAAATGATTTGTTAAAAAGACAAACCAAGTGAATATAAGGCTAAGTTGAAATAAAAACAGCATTAGAACTATGAAGAAGATGAACATTTCTGTCAAACAAATGGGGAAAAATTATTAGAGAAAAAACTGATAGTTTTTCTCTCTGGACCCTCAGGTAATGAATCCCCTGTCCGTTTTGGTCACAGAGAAGTCACCTTTCTACATTGATAAAGGCATTTTCTTACCAGGAATTCCTTACACAAATAAAATCTGGTCACTGCTCCTCCCCTCAAATGTTGGTCAGATTGATTATATAAACTGGGGGGGGGGGGGGGGGGGAGGAGGGGGAGGATTTTACATAACAAGCATAAGATAACTTAGTTGCTTCAGAAATGAAAAGAAACAGATTTGGGAATAAATATTGTCAGCAGATTTGAATAAAAGCCTAACTGAATCTGTTTAAGCATGGAATAAATTTTCTTCAGCCTACTGTGCCATATCTTGGCTTCGATTTAAATTGGGTTCATGGTCAAAGTGAAATACCATAGGCCATACCAACTTAATCACCGATCTTATGATACTTTTAGTCATATGGGCTGACCCATTCACATGGGATCTTGGGTATCTTTTCACAAAACTTGGGTTATGAATTGACAAAACTGAGTCTGTTAATGTCTCTGCTCCTGTTACCAAGCAGGTGGGTGGATTCAACTGAAATTGGCAGAAATAGGTACAGTTGAATGATTCTATGTTGGCTTCAGTGTAGAAGAAATTGGCTAGCAGAAGTATAGGATTGTAGCTCTTGAGCTGGAAATGTCTTCAAAGGTCATCTTGTCCAACTATCTCATTTTATAGATGAAGAAAGTGAGGGTCAGAGAAATTAAATGACTTACTCAAGTTCAAACAGTGGCAGAGATGAGATTTGGGCTCAGGTCCGGTCTACTTTCTCTAAGTGAGTGAATCAGATTGCCTTCTAGACTTAAATATAATTTATTTACTAGAGGCTTCGCCTGATGAGTGATCTCTGTTGTTCATTTATTTCATTCGTGTCCAACTCTTTGTCACCCCATTTTGGAGTCATGTTTGCCATTTCTTTCTCCAGATCATTTTACAGATGAGGAAACTGAGACAAACAGGGTTAAGCGACTTGTCCAGGGTCATATAGTCAGTAAGTTTCTGAGGAGGGATTTGAACTCAGGATGATGAGTCTTCTTGAGTGTAGACTAAAGGAAGTGTTCCATCCACTGCATCACCTAACCTTGCCTAACTTTTTTGTGTCATTGAAATGCTTCTTCTGATGAACTGCATCTGCAATCCATACAATAACAAAGTTATCTGAAGTAGTTTTCATTTTCATTACAACTGCCATGAACAATAGGAACTTGGGAGGAGCTATAATTTTTTATTTCCTTTAAGATTTTTTTTTTATTTCCTTAAAGATGATGTCATTTAAAACTAGCCAGAGCCATAGTTATAAATTTTTGCATTGGGACAAATTCAGTCACTAAAGAACCCAGAGGCAGTTGTTCTAGGTCAAAAGAGAGAGGCAGCAGCTTAACCCCAGGGAATCTGATTCATGTCTGACTCATGAAAAAAATCTTGAGAATGAGCTCTCAAGAGGCAGGGGAAAGAAGAGGGGAATTTGGCAGGAGAGAAGAGTATAGGTATAAAGGGGAAAGAGGACTATGGTAAAGAGACTATTGGAACGGAAGTTCAAGTAAGGGAATGGGGTTTGGATGTGCCCAATGTCAAGGGCTATGGTGAGTCATGGAGGGAATTCTTTATCCCTAGGTCAATGCCCTGGCTGTGAATAAGAGCTACTACACAATAAAGTCTTTATCTTCTGAGAAAAGATGGCAAAGCATTTTCCTCACTTTCCCCACTCCCATATTCCTTTAACAACAGGATTGTATGATATAGATTTTGCTATGACTTGGTTGTAAACATATTCTGGACAGAAATGGGAAAGGGATATATAAGTAAAGGTTAGTTAATTAAAATGCTCTTGACATTGTTCCTTTATTTCCACAACAGAGTTTTTTTAATTCAGTTCTAACAGAGTTGTTTTAGCCTACAATAACAATTTTCTGTCCTTTAGTTCTTTCTTTTCTGTTATGACCATTTGAACTTTTATAGTTGTGGACCTGATGGGGTGGGAGAATTCAAGATAGGATAATTATTGCCTCAACTATAACCATGGAACTCTTTCAAAACTGAAATTGGCTCTGATGCTTCTGTTTGATTCCAGGGATGGTCAGAAATGTGCTCATGGGAGTGAGTTTCTTATTCAGGCTGAGTAATGATCAGGCATGTTTGTCTGAATTTGAACAAAAATTTCATAATAAAAATGTTCCATGCAATAAGAGCTCACCCTGATCCATTAACTCATGGGTTTATGTGTTTTACTCTGTATATTTGCTTTTGACAATAAATTTTTGGGGAAGTCCAATTATTTTAGATCTTTTTGAACTATCTTTGAAGACAGTTTTGAGGTAGGCTGAGAAATTACAAAGTTTTGAATAGACTGTTGAAATATATATATATATATATGTATGTATATATATATATATACACATACATACATATATACATACATACATATATACATATATATATGTATATATATATATATGTTGCTTTGTAATCTGGAAATGACACCCATATTTATCTAGATTTTTGTTTTCTGAATGTATTAAAAAAAATCATGTTCTTCAGAAAAAGTTTCTGCAAACAAAAAAATCACATCCTTCATAAATAAATAAGGCCAAACTCAAGTTGAGTTTGAGTCATCATCATCAGTAGTTAAACTCAGTGCTTTTAGGTCTTCTGACCTTCCTTCCCTTCACAAGCTCTGAGATTCAGGAGAAACTGGGGTCTGGTGCAAGAGCCTCCACCCCCTCACTTAATGCGTTGTCATTGACTCTCTCATCACCTTGTCTCCTGGCTTACCGTGGCTTCCTTCAAGTCACCATTAAAATCTCACTGTCTACTTCCCCCTGAGATTATCTGCTATTTATCCTTTCTATACAGAATTGTTTAGATGTGGTTTTCCTCATCAGGTTTTGAATTCCTTGAGAACAAGGACTTCTGAATTTTTTACCTTTTTTTGTATCCCCATCATTTAGCACAGTTCCTGGTATTTCATAGGCACTTAATCAATGTTTAATAACTTGACTTCTCATGGGAGTTTACATCCTAATGGGGGAGACACAAAACATAAGGAAGAGAAAATCAGAGAAGGTAGTTTTGTTTTGGGGAGATATAAAGGTGTGTTTCACTCGCTAAATATTAGCTGATTTTCAAGTTAAAATTTTGAAAAATTTGTTCACAATAATACAACTACTAGAAAATTAGGATTTTTAATTGAAAGAAAATAGACAGGATGGACTTGAATTTTTATTGTCTTAGTCTTATCGGATCTCCAAACAACATTTCTGTTTAAGTAATATTGTGTGTCTTATGTCAGTGATGTCATAGTACAATAATATTGTAATAATGTTGAAGAGTTACTTTTGGCTTCTCTACTTAAATTACCTCTGCCAGAATTTAGAGCTGCAAGGTAATTTAAAACAATGTGAATTTTCCCCTATTAACTCATTCCAATGAAAATATCCAATAATGTTGTATTTGTTTCCATGCCACAGACTGACTGAATTGAAACTCTTCCTTGTTCTTCACTGCTCTTTAAAATTCTGAGTGAGGTCACTTTCCCTTAATGCCAAATAAATTTTCAAATCAAAATGATCTTTGCCTTTCTTTTTTTAAATTTTTGGTCTTTTATTCTGGAAGAGGACCAATGACATCATTAAGGTGATGTCTTGATTTGTCTGTGAATTGGATTTGAGTAGGGCAGAACTGCTCATGATCCTTCCTTTAAGACATTTAAAAAAGAAGCCAGGAATACACATGGAATCCCAGCTAGTGGGGAGGCAGAAGCCAGTGAACCCATTAAACCAAGGAGTTCAGAAGTTCCGGGGGCTATGCCAGTTGATTGTGTCAGCACCAAGGTTAGCATCATTATAGTGGGCATAGGGATGTTAGGGGTGATGCAGGACACTCGATTGCCTTAGGAAGGGACAGCTCCTCCAAGGTCAGAAATGGAGCAGGTCAGTCTTCCCTCTGGTGCCCATCAGCAGTGAGATTATCTGTGAGCCTGTTGAAATTTCAACCTGGGAGAGACGGTGAGACCTAGTCTTTAAAAAAGAAAGAAAGCAAAAAAATTCAAATGCTTCTTTATCTCTTAAGTTCCTTATAATAACTGAGTAAGGTTATTGTACTGAGAATTCCTAAGAAATGGGTCAGAGTCACTTTTTAGATTTTGAAGAGCAGAAAAATCCTTTTATGTTTTTAAAAAAAAGCTCTTCAGATGCATATGAAAGCATAGAAAAATAAAGTCTGGATTTAACAATCTATCGTAATAGGACAGTGCCCACTTCATATGAGATGTGCATCATTTTTAGTAGGCTTGATTTCATGATTCTTTGCACTACCACGTTACTTCTAATTCAATAATTCATTTTCCCTTCGAGCATTTCGACTTTCTCCTCTGTTTGGAGTCTCAGTGATTTTGAATTTTCACATTTTTGTATACAGTTAGGCTTGGTCATTGTTATACTCCTAATTTAGCACTCCATTTAAAAAGAAACAGTGATTTCTTCCTGTTTCTATTATCAAGGTTCTACCAGCTACAGAATGCTCTGCATTCAAATAATCTCTCCTTGGATGTAATTGAATAGCTAACATTTATATGATGCAGGTTTGCAAAATGCTACGTATTCTAAGGAAGATATTAAATCAAGGAGACTGAGTTTTTTTTAAAGGATGTTAAGTCAACTGGTATTTATTAAACACAGGCTATGTGCCAGGCACTGGGCTTCGGTGCCCCCATGAGTCTTTGCCTATCTGCAAGCACTAGAGAATGTGAAACAGAGAAGAATATCAACCTTTTCTGGATCAGACGTTATCTTTCATGTCTTATTTTCATTAGGAGTAATTCTTATGAACTTCAGAATTGCCTTGATTCTGCTTACCCAGCCCTTCCTGCTGTAGCTGTTCCCTGTTCTTGACTGCTTCCTTTGGCCTTTAAATTCTGTCTGATCCTTTTGAAATTGGCTATTTGTATACAGTCCAAGAGACTCTTTCTTGCCCAACTCTTGTGCGCCAGCCTTATTATATTCAGAGAGCTTCCTCAACTGATGAGGTGCAGAATAATAAATGTTTTCAGCCACAGTAACTCACAAAGACCATCTACTAAGTTGGAGAGGAATTGAACTCTCCACTGGGGAGAGAGCGCCAACACCAATAAAGTCACAAACGAAAATAATTAGGGATCCTTCAGATTTACTTAGACAAACCTAACTAAAAAATAAGCAGAAAATAGAAGAAAAACCTTTAAAAATTTCAGAAAAGTTAAATGTGATAGACCTCTGGTGATTCATGCATGGGAAGAGAAAATAGTACATTGATTCTCAACTGTGCCTGCAGGGGTATACTTATAAATGTTTCAAAACTAGCTATCGCCCCCCAAAATGCATTCACAGCATATTTAAGTTTAATCTTCAGTAGCCTTTTTCCTCTATCACTTTTATAAGTTTAGATAATCAACAAAACAATAAATCAAGCCTTGATTTTGTAGCGTTTTTGAATTCTGAGGTATAAATGCTCATTGAAAATTTAACAGTTGAACCACCGGCACGAGCTAGTATGAGCTGGTTCTGTCACATTACTGTGTGTGTGACATGCTCACAAAACAGGACACAAAACACCCCATAAACAAATGCAGAAAAAGCAGGAATATGGACCATGATACAATAAAAATTATAATAAATAGAAAGCCTATAAAGGAGACAGAATTAATTGGAGATTGAATAGCTCATCTTAAAGAATTTTTGGTTCAAAGAAAAATTATAAAAATAAAGTAGATACAAGATGCCCTTAAAAGGAATGCTCTAGTAGCTAGGAAAAAACTAGGAGCCTTCTCTTGCTATAGAAAGTGATGTTTGAACTGTGTCTTAAAGTGACTAGCAATAATTCTGTATAGGTAGTTCTTTCTTTCCTTTCAATAACATCCTGAAGCTTGGAAATGGGATGGCTGAATGACTGTAGCATTAGATTTATAAGCCTTATTATATATTATCAGTTGGGCTGATAGATGGTACAGTGGGCAGAGCACTGGGCCTGGAGTCAGGAAGTTCAAATTTGGCTTCAGACAATTACTGTATGACTCTAGGCAAGTCACTTAGCCCTGTTTGGCTTAGTTTCTCCTTCTATAAAATGAGCTGGAGAAGGAAATGGGAAACCACTCCAGTATCTTTGGGGTTTGAACCGAACAACAACAAAAATATATTGTTGTGTTGTTTTCTAAATTGTCTCATTCCACAATTACCCATTCAATAATAGCTTTTATGTTTTCCCACAGCTCTGTCAGTGTTGAATAGTATTACATCATTTAACTATTTTTGAGAGTTTTAAAGTGCAAAGGGGTTTTAATTTGTATTTTTCTGACCATTTGGAGAATTTGGACAGTTTGTCAAAGAATATAAAATCTGGTAGCTTCTTAATGAAATATAGATTACTAATAATTATCTGACAGTTTATTCATTTTGAAATAGATAATTACTTTTGTAAGTTTGTATCAATCATGTATTTATTTATTTTAAGTCCTTTTTCATTAAAGCTTTTTAATTTTCAAAAGATATGGATGGATAATTTTTCATCATTAACCCTTGCAAAATCCTGTGTTCCAATTTCTCTCCCTTCTCCCTATGCCTACTCCTAGATAGCAAGTCCAATATATGCATATGTATTTATATAATCATCTTGCTGCACAAGAAAGATCGGATCAAAAAGGAAAAAAATGAGAAAGAAAATAAAATGCAAGCCAACAACAACAAAAAGAGTGAAAATACCATGTTGTAATTCACACTCAGTTCCTGAAGTCCTCTCTCTGAGTATAGATGACTCTCTTCATCACAAGGTCATTGGAACTGGCCAGTCAGCCAAGTATTTATTAAGAACCTCCTATGTGTTAGACATTGTGCTACGTGTTGAATATAAGGTAAAATACTAGTTCTGGTTCTCAAAGTTGCGGTCATATACAAAAATGCTATGTGAAAGTCTTCCTGTAAAAGTGAGATTTTAGCTGATATATGAAGGGAGCCAGAAGGTGGAAGGAAGAAGTGGGGATGAGACTCTTGTCAAATTGTGTGCAGAGCAAGCTGTGTAAGGTGGCAGGAGACCAGAAAGGAGGTGGGGCTGGGTGCGATTAGGAAGAGCTTTGGATACCCAGCAGAGGATTTTATATTTGATCCTAGAGGTGATAGGGGGCCAGTGGAGTTTATTGAGCAATCAAACGGCATGGTCACACTTGTTCTTAAAAAGACTAATTTTGACAGTTAAGTGGAAGCTGGATATACATGAGGCAGATTGACCAACCAGAACGCTCTCGTAGTACCCAGCCATGAAGTGATGAGGGCCTGCCTGCATCAGGGTAGTTGGAATGGTAAAAGCGACAAGGAAGGTGGAAAGGTAGACTCCCTAGGATTTAGCAACTCATCAGTTATAAGGAGTCAGAGAATAAGGAGCCGAGAATAAGAGCTAAATTATGCATCTGGGCGATGGGAAGATGGTTGTGCTCTTTGCTGATAATGGGGAAGTTTGGAGAAGCGGGCTTTGTTTGGGGAGAGGGTTTTTGACATCACTAGTTAATTCAAACTGTTCAAACAGTTGGAGATGAGAGACTGGAGTTCAGCAGAGAAGTTAGGGCTGGAATAGGAGATTTGAGAAATCCCCAGCAGAGATACTTTATGAATTCTAGACGTCAAGTTTATGGCAGAGATGTTAGCTATAGTTTGATTTATTTTCCTTTGGTCGGGGGCAAACGAGAGAAGAAGCATTCCTTTTTATTCTATAGTACTTCAAAGATCTGTGATTTTATTGTGTTGGTATTGTCTCCCCCAGCTTGGAGTTCAATTCCTCTGTAGCTTAGTAGATGGTCTTTTGTCAGTTATTATGGCTGAAAACATGTATCACTCTACGCTCATCTATTGAGGAAGCTCTCAGAATAATAAGGCTGGAGCATAAAGGCAATTTCTTCATGGAGCCTTTCCTGGTTCCCCTCAAAAATAATCGTATTAATTCTGAATATATTCTACGTATACTTGGATATGTATTATATCTCGTTCAATAGAAATCATTCTTGAGAACAGAGATTGTTCACGTACATTTTGGTATTCCCAGCACTCAGCAACAAAGTAAACACTTAATAAATGCTACTGGACTGATTTTCCAACTGGGATAACAGATACATAGCCTATTCAGTTTGTACCCCAAGCCTTTCTAATTTAAAAGAACCTGCTAGATCTTATACTCTGCTGACAGAGCATTCCAGAATCCAGTATCACTTCCTACAAAGATGAGTCTGGGAATAGGTTCTGATGAACTTTAGTTGTACTAAAATATATTTTTAATGTAGCCAAATTAATTTGTTTTGTACCTAGGAATTTCTTTCACTGGTTTGAAAAATGTTTCTATAATTTAGATTTATTTTCTGATTTTCGGTGTTTTCCTTTGGGAGGAATTGTACTGAGGGGTGCGAGTCTAATTCAATTTTTTGTTACTGCAATCCAGTTTTCCCCCGATAATTTTTATTGGATAATTCCTTTCCCAAATGTGTGTGGTGTGTATGTATGTATTTGCTTGTTTGTATTTACTTCTGTGCTAGTAATAGGTACATTATAAATTTTAGAAATTTAAATAAGAATAAAATGACATAATATCTAATTCTAGAATCAATAGGAAGCTATTGGAGTTTATGAGCAGCAGAGTGTCTTGTTCAGATCAGATCTGTGCTTCAGGACTTTGACAAACACGAGGAGGATGGTTTAGAATGAGGAGTGACTCAGAGAGAAGGGCCAATGAGGAAGTTGGTTCAGTAATCCAAGCAAGAGATGATAAGGGCAGGAATGAAGCTGTAGAGAAAGGGACATGGGGAAGGGATGTTGTGGAGGTAGAAACTGTACGATTTACCAGTTGGATTTGAGGGGTGATAGGATGGATAAACTTGAGTGCCTAGAAGTCAGTGATTGTAGGGTGAAATAGACTTTTCAATGTAAACTGTCTCCTGGATTTGACTTTTCTGATCATTTTCTTTTTATAATTCAAACTAGACCGAAAGCTGATCCGTATCTTGGCTTGCCCTTTGCTCTCAGTGTCATGCACGTTACCCCCCAGACTGCGTGACTATGGGTACACATCCTTTTTGGGGAGGACTTTGAATTACATGACTTCTAAGTTCACATCTTGCTCTAAATCTGTGATCCTTTACACGTCTATTTTTAAGTTTTCTTTAAATTCTCTCGTCCTCTCCTTAGTTCACTAAAAGATAGCCCTGCCCATTTTCTTCTCTGTCTTCACTCACTGCCCTTTTCATATTTGTTTATGAAGAATAGCCTTTGGATAGACAGACTTTCAAATTACTCTTATTCTCTTACTTTCAGAATTTTCTGATTATACCCTAATCTCATCTTAGATATATTTGAACTCTCTTAACGTTCGGTCCCCTAGTTTGTTTTTCTTTTCTTCTTGCTCTGGGTAACATTTCTAAGACAATGTGGTAAGGTGACAGATGACAGCCTTATGTCTCACTTGTTTCATGAGCCCTGCCCATGTTTGTCCATCTAGTTTTGGTTAGCATCAGGGTGATCTGACTGCCGGATGCGATGACCAAGGTTTGCATGCTGCTGTTGCTTATTTGGGGAGCCCATGAAATTTATCCATTTCAGGAGAATATGTGAACTCCCCTCCCAGCCACTGGTATCATTGAAAAGTGACTTTATTTAGGAGAGGGGACAAGAATGGAGATTTGATTTGAATAAAAAGTGGTGAAGAAATCAGAAATTGAAAAGGTCACTATGAACACAGTGGGCAATATGGAGCCCTGGAGGTTGAGCAGTAATTGAAGCAGCCTCAATGAAAAGGGCCAGGTTTCTTCCCTCAAAGAATAAAACTGCTCACTTAAAGATAACAAATATATTTAATCTAAATCCTTCTTCCCATTTCTTATGTGAGAAGATGGTAAAACAACATGTTTCTGCAAATATTTTTTGGAGAGTAAAGAAATAAAGCTTGCCTTCCATTATCCACTGGAATTGTGGGGTAGAGAGTGAGAGAGAAGGTGTGGAGATCCGGAACAGTGAATAATCTATAAACCTCTCTGGTTGCCTCCGGGCGACTTCTTTGAGACTGTAAGTTACAGAACAGTTGTCTGTTTGCCTCTGGAGATGGGATTTCTCTCCGAAAGCTCTCAGTGAAATTAAGGCTTTGAATAAAAATTCATTATTCATTGGGAAGTGGGGAGTAGGAAGTGACAGGGTTTGGATGGAATATAAAACAATGAATAATGTAAAATTATTTCTCTTTGAAACAAAGAGAAGATTCTTCTTCCCTGTGTTTTAGTCTTACCTTTCTGGTTTGTCTTTACCTTTTGTTTCTAGCTGAGGTATAAAAGGAGAGGAAGGTGCTATTTGGTGATAAATGAAGTAGACTTTGGATTTCAGTGAAAGTATTTTTTTTTTCTTTTGTGTTGAGAAAGGGACTCTAAGTCTTTCTATCTTGCTCAGGCTAGAAGCACTATGGCTACTCATGAGCTTCTTCTTACTTTACACCTGGTTTGCCCTTCCTCAAGATACCTCCCAGAGGCTCCCCATGTTAGCATTCCTCCATACAGAAGCCTGGCTAGCTTTTAGCAGTAGGGTAGCTTAGAACTCTCAAGCTCAAGCAATCTCAGTCTCAGCCTCCCCAGAAGGAAAGGATTACAGCCATGGGTCACCAAACCTGGTGAAAATTGTTTTTCAAAGAAACTACGGTCGACTTTAGTGCAAATGCTTTCAGAAAATTCTGATGTAAGACTTCAACTTCATTGTAATTATTAGTCAGCTGTTTAGACAAATACCACATAAATGAACTTTGCTTTGTTCACAATAAATTAATATTGGAATATTGCCATTTGTGTTGTTTGTCAAACCCATGATTTCCTTATAAAGAGAACAGCAGAGAGTTCTGACAAACCTTTCTTTTTAATAACATCCTTGGATATGGGCATGGTAGTGGGATCATCAAATTGGAAGGTGGAATATTTACTCTATAAGATGGAACCTTAACTCTCTATTTTGTGGTTGTTCTTTGAAAAAGACTGTCAAATGCTTTCCTTTCTCAATCAGTTGGTCAATGAACATTTATGAATAGCCTATCATGTTTCAGCCACTATTAAACCCTGAATATATAAAAAGAGACACAGTCCCAATCCTTAAGGAGTTCATAATTTAATGAGGGAGGCAACAGGCAAAGAAATATGTAAACAAATAATGTACAGGATACATATTGCTGTTTGCCTTTTATTTTCAAAGAGAGGACCATTGACAAGTGATCACCGGTGATGTCTTAAATTATTTGAGCTGGATTTAAGTGAATCAAAGAGAAGCACACTAATTAGAAATAATTAAAAGAGAGTAGGGACTCTCTGCAGCCTTTGACAATTGGTCATTCTATTGTCTTCCCTTTTGATTTTGGAGATACCCCTCTCTCCTAGTTCTCGCATCTGACAGTTCTTTTTTCCAGGATCCTCATGCAGATGAAGCCCTCTAGTTGAGAATAAGGATTGAGAAAAAGCCATTTGGATTTGACAAGTAAGAGATTTTCTGTGGAATGCTGAAGTTAGAGACTAGATTGTAAGGGAAGAAAAAAAAAAGAATGAGAGTAAAGTGGAACTAGTTTTTGTAGATGACTCTGAGAGTCTTTTCAGGGAGTGTAGCCATAAAGATGGTAGAAGTGTGTGTTTGTGTGTGTGTGTGTGTGTGTGTGTGTGTGTGTGTGTGTGTGTGTCAAATGAAGATTTTTTTGAGGGTGGGGTAGCCATGGGCAAATTTGTAGGAGCCAGTAGACAGGAAGAAGTTGATAATAAATGATAAAGTAGGGATGACAGAGGGATATATCTTTTGGAGGAGATAATCTTTTTCCTTTCCCATCCCTTCCCTTCCACTCCCTTCTCTTTCCTTTCTCCTCCCTTCCCTTTGCCCTCCCCCTCTTCCCCTTTCCTCCTCATCCTTTCTTCTCTCCCTCCTCTTGCCCTCACCTCCTTTGTTCCTTTCCTCCAATTCTGGGATGAGATTGTATATTGACTCTCTCTGTTTAATAATCCCAGATCAAGCTGATTTCAGGAAGTAGCTGGCATTAGACTGTGACCAAAATGAGGGGCTGCCTTAATTCTAAGTCTCTTTGGCAGGGGAAGTTGTTCAATTCTGGGGCTATAATAGTAGATTCCCAGCAGTGTGGTCCACCCTTCTGATTTATTTTTTCTTTTCTTTGCTTTTTGTTTCTCAGGTGTTGTGCAATTGCTTTATATTTCTCCTTCTTGCTGTTGACAGGCTGTTTGAATGTATTCAAGAGAATAAAGTGAAGTGAATTATTTTCAAGCAAGCAAGCAAACTAATACCAGCCTTTGCCACCTATTTTTCTTAAAATGACAACAGCTGTCTGGCAAGCAAATAAGAACTCCGGGCCCACTCCCTCTTTCCATAAAAAGTACCCGAACAGTCAAACAAAAAAAGAAATAAAACTTACATTTTCCTAATCTTCCCTAAAATATATTAACTTAGTAAAACTAATTAAGTTAGCATTATTCTTTTTTTTGTCTGACATTTTTTTCTTCATTAATATTTTATTTTTTCAAATACATGTAAAGATAGTTTTCAACATTCATTTTTGTAAGACTTTGTGTTCCAAATTTTTCTCCTTCTCTTCCTTTTCTTCTCCTTCCCCAAGATAGCGAGCAATCTGAGATAGGTTAAATATGTGCAATAGAACTATTCTTGAATAGCTCTCATAAAGTAGCTGCTCATCCATTTAAAGAACTTGCCTGGGTTAGAGGACATGGGTTCAAATGACCTTTGAACAAAACATCGAAATTCTCTGGGCTTTGGTTTCTATATATGTTAAAGGCTGGAGTAGAGACTGGCTTTAATTTTCTTATGCTAATCATTCATTTACATGAAGAATGAAATCTATTCAGCTTCTTTCTTTGCAAAGCTCATTTCTCTAGGCAGTTAGTTTATCCTCTAATAGCTAATTTTTCACTATGTAGTGCAAAAATCCAGGCTGGGGACATTAAATCGAAGCTCTCCCAATCATTCTGGTTGTCTGCGTGTTCCTGCACCTGCAGCTAACTGCTTGTGGGATTCCAAGATTCTTTGTGGCCTCAGGAACTATTTTTACCACAAGAGCTCTCTCAGCAGTTATTGGTCCAGATGTTTTGTCAGCTTCCAGGGATACAGATGTGTGCATGGAAGCCAAATCTCAAATTTGAATTGTATTCGGTGACCGCAAACCCATTCTAACTAATTCCCAGGGTGGAAATTCATGCAAACTTGTGGTTCCATTGTGTATGGGTTGATATAAAATAATACCAGACAACTAGAGGGAACAAACTTACCTACCCTTCCTTTGAGCAGTGTTGCAAACATATTTCCCCCCCAAAAAATCAGTTTTCCCTTTTCTTAATTTTTCCTTAATTAGGAGTACCAATATCTCACTCACCAGTCTTTGAGTCATAAAGTCCTTCCTATATATATACACTACATTAAATCTGTGTATGATGGGTTAAGCTGAAACTCAATCACGTCTTGTTTCGTTCCCTGTGAAAGTTGAAAACAGCTGTTCATGGTACCATTTGTACAAACAGTAGAGGGGAAACAGTTGACATACACGTACCACTCTGCTTTAGTTGGAGAAAATGAATAAGGTGGCCAAGCCTTGTTGGCTTTGTATGTGATTTAATTTTCACCCATATTCTCTGAGGTACAGAGAGGCTATAGCTTTTGTAAGGGCAGAGCATTGTGAGTCGATTCAAATTTGGATTCTCTGCTCATTTCCATAGATTTTATTGTCTTATTTTGGATTTTTGGATTTATAATTATTGTTAGTCATTCTAGAAAACTGCAGAAAAGTAAAAAACATGAATGTTGATACATTGAACCTGTGGGAAATATAGGGTTAGGTTCTAGGACCACCAAAAACTGTCATCTTTCCTTAGAGATTCCTGAATCCACATATTTCTACATTCAGTTCTTTATATAAACACATTAATTCTGATGCTATGTACTTTTCCTAACATAATAGCTGTCAAATAATCCATAAAATTCTGGAGAGAGGGAGAGCAGTGATTGCAGGAGAACCCCAATATCAAATGGAAAGGGGGTACCTGCCATCTTCAATTCCCCATTGGTTTGGTTGCTGAGCTGTTCCCCAATGAAAAGCACATGTTAATTTTGTTAAGAAGTTTTGATTTTGAACTGAAATTTGGCTTTGTGTACCTTCTACTTCTCTGGAGCCAAGCTGAATAAGTCCATTCCCTTTTATAAATGCTAAGATTTTCCCATATTTAAAAAATGCTCCTTATGTGCCCTTTAATTTTCCTCTTCTCCATACTAGACTCTCTAACTTCGTTCATTTGATCCTTGAATGGCATGGTCCTTCTTGGATCTTATTCCTTATTATCAATCTGGACTTCTGACCACAGTATAATTAATCAATATCCATCCAAAACTGTAGTATCCATAAAAAGACAAAGTGACTTCAAATTCCAAAATAAAATACTTTCCGTTGTATTGCACTTCATACGTTCCAGACATATGAAGTGCAATACACTGCAAAGTATTTTAATTATGTATACAACAACAGTCATAGTTCTGTCGAGGACTTTCCCAAGGTCACACAGATAGGAAGTGTTAAGTGTCTGAGACCAGATTTGAGCTCAGGTTCTCTTGATTAAAGGGTTGATACTCTATCCACTGCACCACCTCGCTGTCCCATTACTCACTGGTTCTTGCTAAACTGCACTTTGCCACCTTGCAGGTTTGTTTATTTATTTTTGCTACACCCTTTTTTCTTGCTAGCTTGCTATTATCCAGATTCTATTCATCCTTGGAACTTGGGCTTCTCTTGTACCAGCCTGGAGTGAGAGGCTTATTTCTTTGTACTGCATTTCATTCTGTTTGTCTCAAATTCTTGTTTCAAATCCTTCCTCGTTGATTTTCCACAGGTTTATATCTTGCCTTACAACTAAATTATAAAATCCTTGGGGACAAGGACCATCATCTCTTCCTATGTGTCAGCATTTGTCAGTCCATTGTATGAGCAGCAAAGCAGAACCTCTGACAGATTTATTGATTTGGTTTGGATGCAAAGACATGTGGTGCAGTTTTTGTCCTTCAAGAGCTGTGCAGGTTCATAAGACTGGAGTTGAAAGGGACCACAGGGACCACCTGTTCAGTCCCTTCCCATTTTACAGATGAGGACACAGAACATTAATTCTTTGCCCTGGGCTCTTGTCCAAGTTCTGTGTGTGTGTGTGTGTGTGTGTGTGTGTGTGTGTGTGTGTGAGTCTCTGTGTCTTTGTCTCTCTCTCTCCCTCCATACATATATCCGTATATATGTATGTATGAATGTATATCCGTATTCTACCCATAAATGTGACAGGAATAAAATGAAATATATTAAGTATTTCATACTGCATGGGGTGTATTTCTCCAGCTCCTCCCAGACCCAGGCAGTCCATAGTTTATAGTTCTTTACCACCCTGCAATATTAAGGCATGCTTCAAATCCAGTCCGTGCAGGACCAAAGTTCAGGTGCTTAGTCTTAGACCGCCACAATTCTGGCTTCACAGGCTCCCAGCAAGCTTCCTCCAGATGGTTTCCCCATCATGAGTAGAGGGTCACTGTCCTGGGGATGAACTCTGATTCTGAGGCCAGAGGATTTCTCCTTTGCCTCCTTTGCTCCCCTGGGTCCTTCAGGGCCTCCGGACCACTGGCTTATAGCTTGTGTCACATATAAGGGACCTCTCTCACCCTTCGTATGGGTTCTTCAGTGGTGGAGCCTTGGAGTGGCCTTAAGGGCAGTCCCAGTGTGTCAGAGACTTCTGCACCTGCTGTTTCTCCTTATAGCCCTCTTTGAACAGCAGATTCTTATCTTGTCTTAGATCATTTCCTTCTCCATCTCTTTGGCTCTTAAATTCTCAGCCTCCGGCTTCCAGCCAAATCTCGGTTGCTCCTGCCTTTCTTCTCCCTCTTCCTGATTGTTGGCCAAATCACGGTCCTGCCTCATTAGTCACAGCAAGAAAAAGTGTGTGTGTGTGTGTGTGTGTGTGTGTGTGTGTGTGTGTGTGTGTGTGTGTATGTGTGTGTGTGTGTGTGTGTGTGTGTGTGCACCCACAAACTTGATTTCCTTTTGAATCCTTCCTTTGTTACGAGAGTGATGGCAATCTCTTTCCCAATCTAATGCTCAATATGTGATGTAGCCAGGTGCTCATGATGCTTCTAGTGTTTCTGACAGGGACAACAGCAGGAGGTGATTGTGGTTGAGAGAAGGAAGCACCGGCCCTAACCACATTTACTGATGCCATTCAATGGGGAGAGCTAAGGATTTTTGAAAATCATACATAAGGAGAGCTGCTTTAGGCGGCTGAAGGATTAGAGAGAAAATAAGTAAGCCCCACAAACTGGTCCTTCAGAAGCAACTGTGAAATCTCTCACCAGTGGAGAGCAGCTCTCGGCCCATGTTTTTCCACCAAACTCGTGCTAAAAATATCTTAAGTGAAATTTTCTTGATGCCAGAAGTTACATTCCCTACCCCTTTCCCACTAATTGATGAACATTTGGAATCTATTGTTCTGGTGGAATGTATTTTGTTGGGTGAACCTAGTGAGGAAGCATTTCCTCCAGACTTTTTATTTGACCCATAATTGTGCTCTCTTGGCAAGAGACAGTGAGGTTGACAACTTTGTGAATCCAGTTCACCCGGGGAGTCAACACCCTCAAGATGTCATTGATCCTTTTCAAAAATGAAGGACATAAAACAAGAACATATATGACAAAAAGACAGATGTTGTAGTGGTTGTGGACTAGGGAGTGGATTAATACTGCCTCAAACACTTAACTAGCCCGGCTAGTCATGTAACTGTTTGTGAAGCTACTTGTGGTATTCTTTGAAAATCCAACTTCCCTATCTTGAGGTTTCATAAAGAACAATGCTGATGGTGCTTTTGATTATGGGTAATGAGAGATAGACATCGAGTATTAGGATTTGCATATGTGTCATTTATAAAAAGGGTATAACCAAGAAAACCCTAAAATTAGCTTTTAACTTCTTTATACCTCGGGTCTCTAATATCTGGTATGGTCAGGGAATCAAACTGGTTAATATAGCAAACATGAATAATCAATTGAAAAAATAGAATAAAATATGAGATGGGGAAAGCTGACTGAAGAGACCTCCACTATGTTGATTTCATGATGTTGGGCAAGTCACTTAACCCCTCAATTCTCTAGACAACTTTCTAAGTGTCTAAGTTGTAGACAGAGTGCCAGTCTATAGAAGAAGAAGGTAATTCCTGATCTAGCACCAGAATTTTAGGTTCAGTCTCCATCCCCTATACCTAGAATACCATATAACAATAACCTAGAATACCACATCCTGAGGATAGTTTACTCTTTTGTGTGATGATATGGAAGGTGCATAAGTATTCTTTGGCGTCTGAGGGTTATTGAACAGTAGTGTTATTGCTTTAAGAATGACCAAGAGATGGTATGAATTTCATTTTAATTGGCTTATGAAGTATAGACGTGATTATTAGCTGTGGTTTCTGGTGAAGAGTAAAAGAATTTTTATTGTAGCTTTTAAAGAACTTAGCTCAACTTGAGACTGTTTATACTTGTTTTCAATTGGCAATCTACATTTTTAAAGAAAGCACTGGATGAAGGCTTGCTGAATTATATTTTCTTGTAATTATTGATAGTAAATGAACAATGTGATATTAAGAAATTAAAGTGATATTTTTCTGTGGTTCACAACATACACACACATTCACACACACACGCACACACACACACACACACACACACACACACACACACACATCAGGAATAATGATTAAAAAGTCTAGAGCATGGAATCCTTCCTGGGGAAGAGTTCCAAGCCAAAGATTGACCCTGAGCATATAGAAGGCAATTTTAAGGATGTTAGATGCAAGGAGACACAATTGGGACAACTAATAGCATATACTTATTATGCAATCAATAATTTTGCCTTTGGCTGATCCTGTATCAATACTCATTTACATATGTATGGCAGAAGAGAGTGTAATGGGTATTCAAGGAGCAACAGCATCTCTGGTGTGAGGGATGGCTGAGCCCCTTCCAAGGCTGCTCATCCATCATTGGTGACTACCTGGGATACTCAGCTCTCACCTGTGACTCTTTTAAGATGCTGTAGCAAGCACAGCAACCATACCCTGGTATAAAACCTCTTGGCAGATGGGCTAATCCGGGTTACCACTGGGTAACCAAAGAACCTCAAACCTGTTGGTGAGTTAGGGGATGGTCTAACCCATGTGTGTAAAAACTCTCTCCTTTGGAACTAGCAGAAGAGAACAGTTTGTGAGCATGAAAGCAGCTGAAGCAGGCTCTGGGGAGCACTAGAGCTTGGTCAGCCATAAAGATGCCGCGGTCATCCATTGCACGCCAGACCATTAATAGTCACCCTGACTTCTGTCTTGCCGCTGGCCTTTGATGGCTGGAAGAGATAGAGGCTGACAACATTGTGGATCCAGTTCACACAGGAGTCGAATCATCACCCTCAAGATGCATTGGTTCTCTTCAAAAATGGACATAAAACAGCAACATATGGGACAAAAAAACAGATGATGTAGTGGATAGACTGTGGGAGATGGAGTCAGGGAGATCTGGATTTAACACTACCTCAAACACTTAACTAGCTCTGTGGCTCTGGGTGAGTAAATTCACTTTCTCAGCTTCATCATAATACAGTCTGTACATCATAATACAGTATTGCTGGAAGGCTCAAATGAGATAATGTATGTATAGAGCTTAGTTCTATATAACTAATGACTAGCAAGGTAGGCAAAAAATAAAGTATGTACCCAGTATGTAGCACTGTGTATATCATACAGTCACATAGAATTATGGATTTGAGAACGCTGGAACCTTGGACTAGCTTGCATACAGATGAAAACGTACTTTAAGCCCAAGATATTTGTTAATATGTCAGCACTGAATGTTATCACCTAATTTTCCTTAGGCAGGCAGCTCACTCTCTATAAAGTGTCAAGTGACAAACATGGGAAACAGAATGTGACAGTTTGTGTATGTGGATTCTTGTATTTGTTTATTTGTAGCTGTCAGATTTTTGGCATCGTAATGAGAGGATTTACACTGGTTCCCTTTTTTTGTCTGATTTGGGGGTTTTCGTGTATGACTAGAATTTGATAGATTTCATTTTGGTTTTAAATGGAAAATGCTAGGTGGCAGCTTCTGCTACTTGTAATTATTCATGTAAGATCACGTGTTTCTGAAATTTAATTTCGAAGTGATGACTTTAACTTGATTTGAGACAAGAATAAGCAGCTGCCTAAAAACTGACATCATGAAGACTACAGGCCAGGAAAATGTTACACAAATGTCTAAATTAGAAAGACCCATCCAGATAGCCCTGTTTTGCTGGGGAGTCAACTCCTATACTAGGGAAAGGAAACACCGTCATGGATGTTTCCATATTGATGTCTGGCCCTAACATGTCTAGTCAGTTGCAGATTGTTTTGTCAAATTTAAATCTGGAAGAGACTTTGGAAGTCGTCTTTTGACCTTCAGGACATTAAGGTAAATGTTAAGGTCACACAAGAAGTGAGTTGTGGAGCTGGGCTTTGCGCTACAATGGAAAGACAAAGGATCTGGCATCAGGACCTTGGTTAAAATCCCACCATTGATGTATTACCACTGTGACTTTGGTTAAAGTAACTTAACCTTCGTTTTTTAATTTATAAGTTTCAACTCATCAAGTTAGTCAAGATAATATAAAGAGGAAAATGCCAAATATTGGAGGAGATGTAGGAAATAGACCTTAACACACTGCTGGGAGAGCTGCAAATTGGTCCTGTCTTACTGGGAAGTAATTTGGGATTATTTCCTCCAAAATGAATAAGCAGTACAGTTCCTTTGGCCCAACTATATCACAAGTTGGTCTGCATTTAAAGAAATAGCAAAAAGATTCATATGTACAAAAATATTTGTAAGCAGAACTTTTTCATATAGCAAAAAACCAAAAACTAAACCTATTTGGAAATGTCTAAAAAATTATGGTATAGTAATACAATGGAAAACTGAGAAATGATTGGATGGGCAAGTGTTAGAGGAAACTGGGAAGATCTCTGAGATATGATGCCAGATAAAGTGATAAGAACCAGACCAATTTATACAATGAAATCTTCCAGGACTAGGATCAGTACAATGACAAACCATATTCTCAGAATACTGAGGATGTAAGCACCTCTTGTCAGAGATGTTAGGGACTTAGAATTTAAAATGAAACATACATTTTAGAGCTGACCAATGTGGGAAATTACTTTCTTTTTCTCTTTTAAATTGTTCATTTGGAAGAGAGATATAATCAATATTTGTAAAAATAGATATATACACAAAAGAAAATAGGTGTGGGGTGGGAATAATTGATGAGACATACTTTGGGGAGAAATAAGAAGGGAAGGGGATCAAAGTCACAGGAAGCAATGCTGACATTTATAAAGAAAAAGACCACCTCTTCCTCAAGGGACCAGAGCAAAGGAGATTAAGGGGTGCTATCTGACATACTGAGGGATGAAGTAGAGGAAATGAGGGATTAATTAGGATGAAAGATTGGGATTTTGCTCTATTCTCAGCTATACACAGAAAATTTAGATCCTGCTCTGGGTTCATCTTATTTGTCCAAAATAAGAGCTGTGCTCATTTATAGTAAGATCAGGATGTGAGGAGGGAAAATTGAGAGGAAGAGAGGATAGGGAAGGGGAAGAGGAGAAGGATGGAGAGAGGATGAGAGAGGAAGGAAGGAAGAGGAAAAGAAGGGGAGAAGTGAAGAAGGGAGAGGAGGGTATCATAAAGTTAAGTAGAACCAGGCAGATAAGAGGACAATTCTCTTAATGAAGTGGGGCTATATATTTATTGACCAAATGTTTGCTAAATGGTTGAGAATACAGAAAAGAAGTCTAAGAAGATGCAGGGCCCATCTTTCATCACATTCCAATAAGTACTTGATTCCTGCCCGGATGGTTTGTAGCCATTTATCAGGGCAGAGAGTGGGTCAGGAGCCATTTCTGGGAGTACTCCTCCAGTCTACTGGCCATTACTTTTTTTTCCTCGTGAAAGGAATTTTGTTGTTGATTCGTTTTAATCATATCTAACTCTTGGTGATCCCATTTGGGGTTTTCTCAGCAAAGATACTGGAGTGGTTTGTCATTTCCTCTTCCAGCTAATTTTACAGATGAGTGAACTGAGGCAAGCATAGTTAAGTGACTTGCTCAGGATCACACAGCTAGTAAGTGTCTGAGGTCAGATTTGAACCCAGGAAGGTGAGTATTCCTGGTTCCAAGCTCAGTGCTCTGCGCCATTGCCACTTAACTGCCAGTGGGGGAAAAATAATAAGTTTGAAATAAAAAGGATATTGTATTCTATTGGTCATGATGTAAGTTTGTTAATCCTTCTAGCAGAGCAAGGGTTCTTAATCTGAGGTCTGTAAATTTATTTTTAAAAATGGTTTGCTATTTTAAATTTAGATTTTATTTGCTAATAGATGGCTGCATCCCAGCATAATTGACTTTCTTTGAGTCTACGAATTCTGTTTTATTCATTAAAAAAATTCCTTGTTAGAAGGTATTCATAGACTTCATCAGATTGCCAGACTGATTCAGGGTACAAAAAAAGTAAAAGAATCCCTTGTGATGCAGGATGAGCATCTTTGTTTCTATGCGCACTCTCACTCTTACTTAAGATGTCCATTTGTAGCCTCAAATGTCTCAAATGAAGTTAAAGACATCTTTTAGAATTACATTTCTGAAATCCATAATTCTTCATTAATAGACTATAAGTAGCAGAATCTTCTTGCTATTTATTTCTCTAAAAACATGATAATCAAATAGTGCTATTGATCTGTTATTAATAGTAACTCAATAATATACTAAATTCTTTTTTCCCCCATTGGGGATGTGAATTGCTCTGCGTCTTCACAGTGGTTGACCTTGTTGGTTTTGTGATCATGATTTTGTGGCTCATGATTTCTGGTTGAATAAGTAGAGTTGAGGTATTGTCGATGACTGTGGGGAGGCATATTTTTCTGGATGAAATTCCAACTAGCCCATATGTGGATTGACCCATGACCTTAGTCTCAGCATGGTGTTCAAACCAATTTAGGTCTCCTGACACTGAGCAAATCACTTGCTTTATCTGAGTTCCTTTATGTATTTCCCGTCCTCCTTTATCTGTTAAATTACAGTATAAATGATTTCACACGAATGTGCTATAATGATGCATTTTGCATGCAATACATAGTCTGTCAAGAAAAAGATACTATATAAATTCAGATGGAAGCTAGTCAGCAATTCATATTTTTGAGCATGGAGTAATGCAGATATTGCCCCAAGCACTGGAAAGAGATGTAGCAAAAAATCTGCATTTAAGAAATATTTAAATGTTGGGGTACTTTTGGGTAGCTGAAGGGAAATTGGTCTTGGAAAGAAGAGATTTTGATCATTTGATCTTGGACATTTTGCATGCAGTCAAAAAAGTGAGATTGAGTAGTGACAAAGAAAGGGAATGATTGCACTAAAGGAATTCTCTGTGAAATATTCTGTATGGGAATTTATGCTATGTGGTCTCGCCCTTCATGCTTCAGATTGTAAATTAAGACCAAGAGTAAACATACAGAAGTTAAAGGAGTCTGAAAAGACAGGATGTCCTGTTTCTCCATGTGCCATTTTATCAGAACTCCAGTGTGTTAATCCTATCCTGTCAGCCCAATGACAACACGGAAAAAAAAAATGGATTCAACACAAATTAAAGATTTAGTGAGGTTTACTTCATTGTACCCTCCCTCATGGTGGGGAGATTAAAGACAAGTAGCAGAGGTTAAGTGACCAATATCCTGAGGTTACATGCAATCAGTAACAACACATAGATTGGGGCAGTGGATAGAGCACTGATCCTGGAATTAGGAGACCACTAGTCACTTGACACTTATCAACTATGTAACCCTGAGCAAATCACTTATCCCAATTGCCTTGCCAAAAAAAACCAAAACAAAACAAAAAACAAATATTGGATAAAATTATGTCTTAGTGTTTTTTTACAGCGTCCTAAGTGCAGCATATTGTCTCTTCGTGTCACAAAAAATAAACAGATATTGACCTATTTTTCTTCCACAAAGCTGAGAAACATAGCCAAGGTCAAGGAGAAATCTTTGTTGTAAATTTATATATCTTGGTACTATCCCTGAAATTGAGAAGTCATGGCCAGAAGGAGCATTTCCTACATTGGAAACTTTTAAACAACTGACACTGCTTTCCCCACTTACCAGTGGTCTTTTAAAAAAATAATTTATTGTTATTATTTATTGATTGTCTTTTAATCACCAGTTCTAATGGCCCTTGTCAACCTTTATCCTTTTTTTTTTTTCCCTGAGGCAATTGGGGTTAAATGACTTGCCCTCAATCTTCATCCTTAATGACTTCTCTGATACAGCCTTTGACACCATCCATCACCCTCAGCTTGATAATCCCTTCCTTACATATTTGAGACATTGTTTTCTCCTCATTCTCTCACTAGTCTAACCCCACCATGCCCACCTACAGTCCCTCTCTCATTCTTCTTTATTGGATCTTCATCCCAGGTCACCATTGTCATAACAACCATGGGCTTCCATCAAATCTGTCTTTTCTTCTCCCTCTGAACTATTTCACTCGATAAGTGTCATCTGTTCCCATGGATTCAAAGATCATCTCTACACTGATGATTCTTAGGAGTATTTATCCATCCCTAATCTTTTTCTTGCCTTCACTTTCTTATTTCTAACTGCCAGTTGGAAATCTAGCAGTGGACATCCTTGTTAGATATCTTAAACTTAGAATTTTGCAAAACTCATTCCTTCCTTGTCCCCCAAATACTCCCATTTTATCAACTTCTCTATTTTTGTTACAGGCACCCAAGCTCACAACAAAGCAGTTGCCAAATCTTGTGGATTTTACCTTCATAACAACTCATGTGGGTTTCCTTTTCTTCTCCGATGTTGCCGTCGCCTTAGTGTCAGGCTTCAGTACCCTGCATCTAGATTGTTACAGCAGCCTTCCCTTTGGTCCCTTGTCTCAAGTCTCTGTCCACCCAGGTGCCCAAGTGAGCTTCCTAAAGCTCAGACCTGAACATCTCATGGCCCCATTCCTCTCCAACCATTCAGAAACTGTAACTGCTCCCTAGTATCTCTAACATCTAAATGCTTTGTAACCTAGTCCATTTAATCTTGCATTGTATTTTCCTCTGTATACTCTTCTATTCATTGTCATTGGTCTTCTTGACATTTTGTGAACAAGATATTCCATCTTTGTGAATTTTCACAAGTATTCCTTGTTATTTTTTATTTATTTTGTTAAATAATTTATTATTATTATTCCTTGTTAATTTTCTCCCTCCTTTTCTCCATCTCCAGATTCTCTTCACATCCCATGGAAAAATCCATCTTCTACAGGAAACCTTTCCTGTCCCCCCAATGCTCATTCCTTCCCTATCTTCTATTTATCCTGTATGTATCTTGTTTACATATAGCTGTTTGCAACTTTCCCTTGTTAGATTGTAAATTTTTTTAGGGCAGGGATGGTATTTTTGTCTTTATTTGTATCTGCATCCTGAGTTCTGTGCCTGGCACATCAAGGGTATTTAATAAATGCTTGTTGATTTGAGTTCTGGCCATGGCAATATAAGACAATTAGCTAGGTTTTTCCCTGGGCAAAATTGAATTTCTCAGCATTTAGGATTTGGTAATTAATAACATCTACTTGTACTAGCAAATGAGTTATATAAAAACACACAAAATAAGATTTAAAGACATGAAAACACTTTGGTTAAAAATTAAAAGAAGTATCTTCTCTCTAAAAATGAAGAGTTCAATCACTGCTTCCTTCTTTCTTTCCTTTCTTTCTTCCTTCCTTCCTTCCTTCCTTCCTTCCTTCTTTCCTTCCTTCCTTCCTTCCTTCCTCCCTCCCTCCCTCCCTTCCTCCCTCCTTTCCTTCTTCCCTGCCTTCCTCCTTGATTTCTTCTCTCTTGCATCCTTCTTCCCTCCCTCCCTTCCTCCTTTCCTCCTCTCTTCCCTTCCTCCCTTCCTCCCTCCCTCCCTCCCTTCCATCTTTCCACTTCCTCCCTACTTTCCCTTTTTCTTTAACAGAACCCCAGAGGGGCTGGCTATCAGATTTAAGGTAACAGATAAATAAATAACCAAGGTAGGATTTGAACTCAGTTCTTATTACATCAGATCCCCAACCTTTCCTTGTCTCTGCCTCTATGTCTGGTCCTTAAAGAAACTTCAGGAAAGTCTGAGAATCCTATGTTGATTAGAATAATTTTTATAGAAATCAGACCAATAAGACCTTTTGTAAGTTCTTTATTTCTTTGCGTGCTTGTGGGAAAAGGGAAATGGACAATGGGATTGTAGGAAAACAGCAGAATCAGGAGGTGCAGCTTTTAGCCCTAACTGTTCTAAAAAAGCTTTGTGACCTTGAACGTAGGCACTCCATCCCTAGACCTTGGTTTTTTCATCTTAGAAGATGAAGGTGGTGGGCTACATGATTGCAAACTGACATTGTGTTCAGTGGGAATGGGTAGCGAGTGGAGAGATTGTGGGGATGTTCGGCTGGAGAGATCAACATGTGTCTTTTTCACCCTTTAGACTTTGTTACTGTTGGAATTACTATGTTTATTATGTGGTTGGCACTTAGCCCTTATTGTCCCAAAAGGACTACCAATGGCTGCCCTGTGGGCCTTTTGTAAACAAACTTCTTCAGCCTTGAAATACTAGTCTATTTTTGAAGTTAATGGAAAAAACCAAGTATGAACCTATTCAGGTACAGAATAATTGACTTCGTCTCTTCTTCATAAGTAAGGCATTATATCAGAGGGGTAAGTTGTTTTGTCCTGTTTCTAAACACCAAGGGTGGGTCTGCTAGATATTTTTACTCTGAAGTCATTCTAATGAATATTTAGTAATTTAGGGGTGCAGGGCTAGACTTGGGGGTTATCCACTTCTCCCCGCCTTTGGTTACATATTGGCTCATGAGAACCACATTAGGATGTGGGATAAATGGGGAACTTCAGATTAAATCACTTGTTCTCAGTATATGAAGGTTTTTTTTTTTTTTGTTGTTACTATATTATTTATTTTATTTGCTCACATAAATATGCTTTTTTAAAAAAAATAACTTTTTATTGACAGAACCCATGCCGGGGTAATTTTTTGCAACATTATTCCTTGAACTCACTTCTGTTCCAATTTTTCCCCTACCTCCTTCCACCCCCTCCCCCAGGTGGAAAGTAGTCCTTTACATGTTAAATAGGTTATAGTAGTATATGAAGTTTTGATGGAAGATGAGGTTGTAAACTTGACTTGAGAAGAGTAACATAATTTTCAAAATTAAAACAATTCTTTCTTTACTTTACTCCCTTTTAAAGAAACAACTTAAGATCTGTGGTTTCATTGGCACCTGCCCTTCAACTAATAGCCTTAATCAAGTTGTCAGAGGCATGGAAAATGTAGTGACTTGTACAAGCTCACACAGCTAACATGTGTCAGAGACAGGACTGGATAATTGAAGGTTATCAGTAAGTGCCTTTTTTTTTCTTCTCAGAAAAAAGAATATTGTTAGAGAATAAGCAGAAATGTTTTCCACAGAATTTTCAGACTGGAAAATTTAGTCTTATTCTATGGGGTCTTAGAATTGAATGTGGAAGTTGGGAAATTATGATTTATTCTCAGTAAATGTTTGATTTGCACACCTATTTTACATAGACGTATATACTCGGGATTGTGTAAAAATTTCTCAGGCAAAAAGGGGCCTGGTCTGGGTGATAGTTGGAAAAGGTAAGAAATGGTCTATTTATCAGTTGGAAACTCCTTTCCTTAGTACTCCCCCTCCCTCCCAACCACTACAGTGACCTCCCTTAGATAAGGCCTTCATGGGAAAACCTCCATGAACTCATTTCCTTAAGGAGGTGGAAGGTAAAATGTTTGAAAGCAAGACAGCTGTTCACTGTAGTGAGACATGAATGCTTCTTGTTTATTTTTCTAGTGTTTTAAAAAGGCGCCTGCTGCTCTTACATACACGCATACCCCGAATTACAAAAATACAGAGCAAACAAAACAAAAATACTTGGGGTTATCTTACTAAAGCAGGTCTCCTTCCTTAGTGGAGTGTGCAAACAAACTAGTGCCAGAATTAATTTTCAGCTAATCACACTGCTATAATAGTGCAAATTCCTCTTCATCTCTTCATCCAGATCACAGCATCTAATCTTCAGACTCAGCTCTTGTTTCCTTACGCTGTTGAACCACCAGACTATTCTGTGGTATGTCAAATTTTAAAATGTTTACAAGTCTTACTTGGTTACTGGCCCTTTTGTCCACTTTAATAAATGTTCATTCTGTACTTCTCCCAATCATGGAGATGGGAAGGGTAAATTGTAGGTCTTGGGTAGAACACGAGACGGAAGCCTGGGTTGCTCTACTCTTGGGATTCTTTTGGAGAGGCTTCCATAGAACATCTTGGTCATCTTTGTCAGCTCACATTCTGGGCCACTGGCTCTTAAATTTTCATTATTGATATCTTTATACTATTAAAAATTACTGAGGATCTGCTCCAAGAATTTTTGTTTATGGAGGTTGTATTCGTAGATATTTAGTATATTAAAAATGAAAACTAATTTTGAATTTGTAGAACCTCTAAAAAGATTTCAGAGACACTCAGTGCACCATTCTTTAAGAACCATTGTTCTTGGGCATGGGAGAACCTACCACCCGAATCATTTGGAGAAAATCCCCCAATGGCATAACTCAATCTTTGGTTCTTAGAATGTGTATGTGTTTAACTCTACTCAAAACAATTAAGTTCAGAATTTTCTCTAAGCTGCGCTCTCAGACTTATTCATGTGTAAGTTGAATGGTACTTTATATATAATAGCTCTATAAACATTTGTTGTTTGAAAGTATCCCCCTGGGGACATAGTACAGCAGTAGAAAAGATAAACAGAGATTCCAGATTTTCTCCATGCTAAGATGTACCATGAATTCAAGTCAATGTCTTTATTTTGGTCAGCCAAAGCTGAGATTCTGTCCCACTTGAGTTTCTGTGCTGTGATCTTTCATGAGGATTTTGGCAAAGCTTCCAAATTGAAGATCTTCATTAAGACAGTTGGTTATTGACTTGCTTTGATTTAGTCCTTTTTTGTGATCTCTTTTCTTTTTGAATCTGGTTTGTGGTCAGAGTTCTTTCCCTTCTCAGGTTCCATGTAAGGGGGGGCTTCTTATTTTAAATTCTTCCGTTTGGAAGAGAAAGGAAAAAAAAATGCTCAAAATGTTAGCTATGAAGTAAAGAGTGAGACTCTTCCCTGAGAGTTGAATGGGAGAAAGAGTGGTTCATAGTATCTGGCACACATTTATAAACAGAATAGTGGGATTTTTATGTGAAAGAACATTTGAACACTTATTGTACATTGAAGATTTCAGTTTTTCTTTATTTTATGTGTCTTTTTCTCTACATTTGTCCCATATCCTTTTACAGCCTTGGTTTATATCCGATGTACAATCTGCTTTCTTATTGTATTACTAAGAGGCTTGCCCACATATAGATATTTGAGGGAAAGAAGCTAATTTCTGAGATATGAATTTGTTCTAGGTGAAACTGAGAAAAATCTAAACTTAGTAAGTTCAAGTGGTAGCTTGTTTGAAGGGTGATTCTGAAAAAAAGGAAAACAAAAAGGGGAATTTGGCTGCACGATACTACTTGCCACGTAAGATCCCATGCTCTCTTGGTTGTAGCTAAATTTGTTATTGTTTTTTAATCCTCAACCACTCAGAAGTTTAGAGGGACAGCTTTTGACTAAAGAAGTTTTTATAGTCTCACTGAAAAGACCAACTTTCTTATTGGAGGCAAGTGTCTTGGTTCAGTGAATAAAGCCCTAATAGGAGTAAACAAAACAAAATAAAACAAAAACGAAACTTGAGTTCAAATCCAGCCCCAGATATTTATTTACTAACTGTGTAATCCTGGACAAATCATTTAACCTCAGTTTCCCCATCTATAAAATGGAGATAATAATGCCCCTAGTTGTTATGAGAATCATAATCAGATAATATTTATAATTTTATGTTATGAGAATCATAATATAGTTATTATAATGTATTTATAATTTATTATATTATAGGTTATTATACAATAATTTTACTGTAATAAATATAAATATATAAATTATGATGAATCATATAAATTAACCTTATATTATATAATATACAATGTATTTATATTTATTATATTACATAATTTGTTATAATAAATATAATTTATACAATATAATTTATACATTGTATGTACAATGTATGGTATACTTTGTTATATATAACAAAGTTATATATATAGTAACAAAGTAAATAAATAAATAATGAAGTATATGCTAGGCATATGTCTATAATTATAAATATAATCTAAATATAATAAAGTATATGCTAGGCACTGTGACACCACTTTCTATATCTAGGCATAGAAAGAAAGATAAATGATATTCTCTGCACTCAAAGGGTTCACAATCTAATTGGAAATTCCACAAACAATAACTATGTACAAGCAAGTGTTTTCTAAATGTTAATGAGCTATATAAATACTGGTAACTATTATTGTCTGGATTACCTTTTTCTTTTTTGCTGAGGCAATTGGGGTTAAGTGACTTGCCCAGGGTCACACAGCTAGGAAGTGTCTGAGACCAGATTTGAACTTGGGTCCTCCTGACTTCAGGGCTGGTGCTCTATCCACTGTACCATCTAGCTACCCTGGATTACCTTTTTCAATGTCAAGTTTTATTCTTAGATTCCAAAGACCTAAATTAATTGAACTGGAAGGTACCTTATATCTGAGATAATTCAATTTCTGAATTTGTATATAAAAAAACAAACCTAGAATGGTAAAAAATGACTTTCATAAACTCATAGCTAAAAAGTGGCAAGGTTGGGCAGAGAATCTAAGTCTTGAGAATCTCCCAGTCCAGTGTTCTTTCTGTTATAGATTAATTAACCTTGTCACTTTTTTTTTTCTGAAGAAACTTTGAGAAACAAAGCGTTGTCCAGTCATTCATATGATATGTCCTTTTTGAGTCTTTATTTAAAACTGCATAGCTTTGGCTCATTGGCCTGAACATTGGAATGCAGCTAAGTGAATTATCCTTTTTTATTACATATTGTATTAAATTATGACAGAATTCCATTCAAGGTCAGCATTTTTCTATTTTCTACTTTTATTCTGTATCCTTTAGTGCTGAAATTGGAAACGGACCAATGGCATTGCTTCATGATGGAAATTATAGCAATTCCACACAATACACAAAAAGGTTCAGTCATTAGAAAGATTAGACAAGCGTCTAAAGTTGCTTCTGATCCTCTAATCTGCTCCTAAATGTCCAGATTGTTATTGCTAGACTTTGCCCAGATGCCTTCCCAGTTCACAGCCTCATGCTCTCTTCTGGGCTTCCTAGTGGATTATGAGTTGCTTCCTAGAGTCTAGACATTAAATGAAAACTGATTATGCAATCGACTTCCTGTCGCTCTTTACAGAGTTCACAGAAATATCTCAACAACCCTGTCCTGCCTTGCCACATCTAGAAAGTTTTATCTATATTGTTCCACATGTGCTTTCTCCTTTGATGTATCATTTAAATCTATTGAGATGTATGTTAAGAGAAAGAAAAAGATATCTTTTCTTGTAAATATAACTACAAACAGCATCTTAAGACTTTGATGGGGTCTTAGCTGATTCTTTTCCACTTCAGGAAAGTACTACATCTAGGTATATAATGAGAAATATTGTAGCGCAGAGAATTGCATAGTAGCTAAGATGCCAGACCTGAAAAAAAAAAAGGAAGATGAATCTATCTGAGTTCAAATCCACTAGCTGTGTGTCCCTGGTCATGTCACATAACCCTTCTTGCCTCAGTTTCCTCATCAGTAAAGTGAACTGGAGAAGGAAATGGCAAACCAGCTTAGTCAAGAAAATTCTAGATGGAGTGACAAAGAGTTGCACAATCCTCAGAAGCCAGAAATTTTGAGCCTCATTTCTAAGTGACTCTGTGTGGTAAGTCACTTAAATTCCCAAGAGTTCTAGAGAGCTCTTTGAGAACCCCAAGAGGTATCATGCTGTATTTGATACAGCAGAGAGAGTTTCCAAATATTATTGATATCACATTTCTGGTCCCTATCCTTAGCCTATTATGATTTGATCAGTTAATGATGGATTCTTTCCTCAGGCTAAGAAAGGCCAATACTTCAGTAGAAATGATTGGAAACCTTTTTGATTCACAACTTTCTATTTCATGAAATCATGAGAAACTCAACATGTGTAAATTCTGTGCTTATGCTCATTATTCAAGGAACCAAAAATATTACTATGAAAGAATGGTTCTTGGTTCTTAGTCTCCTTTTAGCATTCTGATGGTAAGTTTTGATGGCTATTTTAAAGGACTAGAATCACTTTTTGTGGTTTTGTTGTTTTGTTGGAGATAAGAAATGGAGCATCATCTCTGTTATTAATTTATAGTTTAGTTACCTGAGTATGTACTGTTTAAAAATTACTGTTAAAAATAGAAGCTTGTATATCATTCAGGTCTTATTTAAAGAAGTGAATTGAAAGATATTAAATATGGTGACCACCAGTTGATGTCAGTTTGCTGACTAAGTCAGCGGGTGAGAAGGAAATTGCTACCATCTTAATTATGTCCAAATCGATCATATCGTTGTTTTTACAGTCATATTGTTGTTTATCCTTTGTTCTCGAAGAGAACCATGACATCAGGAAGGAGATGTCAGGACTTGTAAGTGAATTGGATTGAAGTCTGGCCAAAGTTTCCAACCTTACTCTCTCCTCTGGAGCTGTCTGGGTCCAGTGGCAAGATTTAGAATAGGATATTGGAGATGGTCCTGGATGCAGTGGAGACCTTGGCTTATTTAAGCTAAGGTCTTTAACAAGTCTGTTTTTCTGAGGGAGCACCCATTCATGACCAAGGATAAGGAAGAAAAAGGGTGTGGGGGGAAGCCTCTTTTACTTACTCTAAAAAAAAAAAATTGGTCTGGAAAAACCTTCATTCTGAGTTTCTGGCCAAAATAGAAACAATTGCTATTTACATTCACCCTCTCTTAAAGAAAGGACTTTGATCATTTAAGTAAAGGATGACATTAAGAAGATCCTATCTATAATAAAAACTCCTTTATTTACAACCTTAAACAGGTGATGTCATTTTAAAAAAAGGCAGGTGACAAAAAAGACACTGACTCTTAACAAGATATTCTAAGAGAAATTTAATTGCTCCCAAACAATTGCTATGAAAAGGAGTGAAGAGGAGCCCCAAATCCATCAATCCTTGCTCCTGCCAGTTGCTGAGATGTGGCAGCAAGGGTGACTGAAGATTACAGACATCAGAGAACAGGTCATAGCAATTGAAAGAGAAAAGTCTGATGAATTCTTGGCATCAGGTCTAGCTCAACAAGATCAATCTGAAGTCAGCAGGATAAAAACAAATAGAAACAAAATTCAAGAGGTGTGCCGCCATGTCGGCAGACTATTTTCGAATCGGTGATGGTAACGCTACCATAGAAAAGATGACAGAGAATACTTTTGAAAGTAAACAAGATATCTGACTGGTAATCTTTATGAAATGGTTTGTGTATCTTTTCTAAGATTAGAACAGGCAGGATTCCACAGATGTTTTTCTACAATAGACCAAATCCTTAGACACACAAGATTAAGAGGTTTTTAAATCAGTGAGCTCAGGAGGGAAAAAATGTAGATTTAATGATTCTTCTCAAAGTTGTTATCTATCACATATCAAAACTATCTAACATTTCATGATCAGTATTACTATGGAGATGTTTGTTCAGCAGTCTTTTGCATATCAACTTCAAATATATTCACCTAAAATATTTGCCAAAGTGAGCTTCATGAGGGTAGGAATGATTTTTGTGCCTTTCTTTTTCTTCCCTACTTAGCACACAGTGCTTCCCACATAGTAAGTATTTTATAAATTTAGTAAAATTTTTGATTTTTAAGGATAATGGTCTACAAACATTTGAAATAGGATTCTTTACGGTGATGAGGTTTTGAAATTTTCCTGTTAATAGGTGACATTGGATTTGTAACATGGGTTCATAGAAGCATTCCACAACTTCCTCAGTGAAATCCATAATTATTTGAAAATTTCATCATTTATGTGGTAAAAAAATGTGAATGAAAAGTATATATTGCCATAGTATATAGCCCTCCTGAAATCTATCCGTGAATGTCAGGTTAAAAACTTCTGTAGATTTTGAGTGAATCATCCCTGGAGGGTTTCTAGGAATAAATAAGAAAAAAATCACTTAGAATAAGATATAATAATAATAATGATGATGATGATGATGATGATGACGATAATAATACATAACATTTATATAGTACCTTAAGATCTGCAAAGCGCTTAAATATTAAATATTATTTCAACAACAATCCTTAGAGGTGGGAGGTATTATTATCACTCTTTCACAGATAAAGAAGTGGAGGTAGGCAAAAATTAGATGATCACATAGTCAGTATCTGAGGCTGGATTTGAATTTGGGTCTTTTGATTCCAAGCCTAGGTCTGAATATCCACTGTGTTCTATAGTGCCCATCTTTCGGTGTATTACTAAAATCCAGTGAAATAATATCATGTAGATGATGATGATGACAATAATGAGAAGTGGAAATATTGCAAGTATAGTGAATAGCAGCACCAATGAGATCAGAAATCCATCAACATAAGCTATAAATAGATAATTGGATAGAAATTGGATATATACTATGTACTCTAATTACAAAGGTTTTTTTCCCCTAATTTCCTGAAAGTTTATTTAATAAATACTTCATGGGAAAGGATTATTCTTAGGTTTACTCAAATTAAGCCCTGCTTAGGCTCAGGATGGGTTCTGAGCTTCCACCTCTGACCTTCTTTCAAACTTCTCCCCAGGAACTGATTTAGGAGAATTTTGGGGCAGGCTCCTGTTTAAAAACTGCAAAAAGACACAGCTCTGCTAACCAGTATGACTCATGGATTATCTTGGGTATTTTCAATGGGCTACTCCCCTAACCTCAATATTTTAGGAGAGTAAGTTGAGGAAGAATTGCAATATCTTGTTCATTCCTTGGAAACTGTAGGGAAGATTCTTTGAGGAAGGGGGAGGGGAAGCCTAAATTTAAAAAAAATAATAATTTTTATTGAAATCTCTTATTTTTACATCCCTAGATTTTCTCTTTATATCCCTCCCTTTCTCTCTCTGAGAAAGCCATTCTCTATAATGTAAAAAAAAAAAAAATTAAAAGAAAAAGGGAAACTAGAAAAAAAAATGATCAAAACCAATGAATCTCATCAGAAAAAAATTATAAACAATGTTTTACACTAGTGAAATTGTTCTCCTCCATTTTCTTCCTCTCATCTCTACCTTAATTTCCCTAATATCTAATTATAACTCTTCTTTTAAGATCAGTTTTCTCTCAGCTCAATGCTGGTCTTTTCCAGGTTCTCATCTTGCTCATCTGGAGATGTCTCTGTGTTCTCCAGATTGATGAGTCTCTGGCTAGAGGTCTCTGCCATGCTCCCTTCACTGCTGCTCCACTAACTACTGTTGACTTCATCTCTTCAACAACTTTTCTTCCTCTTCTATTTAAGAGCTTCTTTAGGAGGTATCTTAAAGAATAGATGCCATGTTGGTTTTCTGTCCCTGTTACTTAGCAAGGTACATACCCAGCATGCAGCAATTAATAAATGTTTCACACAAACATAAATTTCACAATAATCCTTTTTGATTGTTTGTGGTGGCGGTTCTTTCCATTCATGCTATTGTGTTCACTGTGAACATTTTTCTAGATTTGCTTACTTTATATTGCTTTAGTTCATCCTTTCACACTTCTGTCTTCATAATGTTTATCACTTTTTACTGCGGTCCATCACATCCTTCCAGTACAGTTGAATTAATTGTTCCCTGATCTATGGACATAGATTTTGTTTCTAATTCTTTGCTACCACAAAAAGTTCCATTGTAAATACTTTGCTATATATGGAGCCTTCCATTTTTTGATAGTGACCTTCTTGGTATATGTGTCTGTGTATAATCCTCTGTGTGTCTAATGCCTAGCTTGCAGAATCCAGTCAAAGGGTGTGGAGATCTCAGGTGCTTTTATTTGCTGAATTTCAAATAGCTGCCTAAAGTGGTTGCAGGAATTCACATTTGAATCAACAATGAGTCAGTCGATGAGTCCTTCCTCATTTTTTGCCAATTTGTTGAGTGTGAGGTGATTCCTCAAGCTTGTTTTGATTTGTATTTCTCTTAAAATTAATGATGTGGAGCATTCTTTCAAATGGTTGCTAATAGTTTGCAATTCTTCTAAGAGCTATTTATTCATAACTTTAGATCACTTATCTATTGGGGAATAACTTTTGGTTTTTATTGTGTCAGTATATCTTGGATATCACGTCCTTATGAGACATATTTGATATAAATATGATTTGGTGCCCTCCCCTAGCTCTTCTATGACTTGAGATGCTCTAATTTTATTTATGCCAAAGATTTAGGGTTTCATTTAAATTATCTATTTTATCTTTTATAATTGCCTCTATCCTTTGTTAGGTTAAGAATTCTTCTCCAATACATAGCCACAAAAAGATTCATGATCTGAAGCTTGGTATCAAGATGTAAAAGGACTTTAGGGGTTGAAGGAAGAGATTATTTGGGTACCAGCAAAAGCTATGAGTTTCTGTAAAGGTTAGAAGTTACTTTTTTTTTTTTTTTGGTATCTTTGTATCATTCTCTTTAGTCACTCAGTTTTGTACTCTCACAATTTTCAGTCTCCCATTCTTCATATAGCCGATCAACAAATCCCATAGTAACTTTTGTATATATCACACGCAAACACACACACACACACACACACACACACACACACACACACAGACTCTGTCTTTCTCTCTCCCTCTTTCTCCCTCTTGCTCCTCCCTTTCTCTTCATCTCTCCTTCATCCTTAGGTTCCTTTTGGAAACATCATTCCTATTTTCTCCTTCAGAAATGACTTTGTTTCCTTATTTTCTTTTAAAAAATATTTTCTAAAGTAAAAATCAAAAAGTAGTTGAGTGTCTGTGGGCCTTCTCTTTCTTTGCTCTCAGTTGTGAGATCCAGTTTGGCTAGATGACACTTTTGTTTTAGTCGTTAACGTTCAGGACTTTTGGGATATTGTGCTTGGAAGTCCTTGCGGGGAGACCTAAGTTTCTGCTTGGCACTTATTTTAATTTTCTTCCTGGCAGCCCAGTCTATTACATGATGTTCCAATCCAGTTTCATGGTCTTTTTGATCCACTAAAACCAAACCAGACAAGGGCTCTCTAAGAGTTAAGACTCAGGAATTTCGCACTTAACAATCTGTATTATGTCCTATGCATTCTTGGGGAATTTTCTCACTGATCTCAAAAGGCTTGGTTTGTTATGCTAGACTGAGGTTGGGTGACTTTGCATATTCCATTCTTCTATAATAATAAGGAGAATCCCTGTATGTTCATTGGAAGGGGGAGAAGGAGTTGGCTACAGATGAATTAAATGATTCTGACACTGTGAGGTGAGTGAACTAAAAAAAAAAAAAAAAAAAAAAGGAAAAAAAAAAAACTAATGAAGCAAAAACATAGCCCATCCACAGAACAGTCTGAGCTGTTTTAGCAATTATATTTAGCATGTTTTTTTTTAACCATTTTGCATTTGCTTTGTAATTGATTTCATTTTTATTCCCCAATTTGTGTTATTTGGTTGCTGTTACTGTTGGACAAATGATAAAACTCAGACCCAGAGAGAGAGAATAGATACTTGACCAAGCTCATACTCAGTAACACTAAGTGGTGAATTTAAATCAGATCCTCTAGAATGATATGAAAAAAAAAAAAAAAGAATCGGACTCTGTGTAATAAAAGTGATCTATTTAGTCCTACTGGACAATGTCTTTAGAGTGAAGTAGGGGTCTTGAAGTTTCATTTGTGAGTTTTGCTGTTAGAAACTTGGAATATCTTTTCCCACAGAAATCATGATAGGCAGCGAGAGTGAAAAGATTTGATCAGCAAGGCCTGTGCTTATGTTCAACTTCCAAAATACACTGTCTGGAGGACCCTGGTCAAATTATTTAACTTTTCAGTGCCCCTGGCAGCTCTTTAAAAATGGAAATTAAAGGCAAATTAGTTGAGCTTTATTTGTGATGGGAATTTTCATCGTGGTGAATTTAATTAATACCATTCAAATCATAGCTCCCTTGCACTCTCTTTCTCTGTCTCTGTCACTCCCTCCTTCTCCCTCCCTCCCTTCCTTCCTTCCTTCCTCCTTCCTTCCTTCCTTCCTTCCTTCCTTCCTTCCTTCCTTCCTTCCTTCCTTCCTTCCTTCCTCCTTCCTTCCTTCCTTCCTTCCTTCTTTCCTTCCTTCTAATATAATACAAAATAATATATTGGTATAATACAACACTCTTATTTAACTCATAATGTACCCAATTTATAATTCTAATTGTAAATTAATTCTAATCTAATCTAATTCTAAAATAATGCAAAATAATATATTGGTATAATACAGCACTCTTATTTAACTCATAATGTACCCAATTTATAATTCTAATTGTAAATTAATTCTAATCTAATCTAATTCTAAAAGAATACAAAATAATATATTGGTATAATAAAACACTCTTATTTAACTCATGTACCCAGTTTATAATTCTGATTGTACTGTTTTGGATTATATATCTTGGTGCTGTTGATAATTCTGTTTCTGTTGGAAATTCTGCACATTCTAACCATGCATGTTTGGAATATACTTTCCCTCTGACGCAAAGCCTGTGCTCTGAGTCAGTCATTATTGCCTTGTTCTAAACTAAAGAACAAAGAAATTGTTCACACTCTAATGAACTTGACTTTGATTGCTCCCAGTATGCTGGGCTGTATTATTCAGAGGGATGAGAGGTGAATGTCTGGAAGAGGAAGCAGTAATCGCAAAGAGCCAGTCTGTTTCCATCAAGAACAAATTAGGGAATGTCTACCTGTCACAGGCAGAAGAACATTTGAGAGTCTCTCATGGTTGATAGGGATGAGATGCCGAGATACAGTTATGTACCTTTAGAACTGGTTGAATCAATAGACTGGAAGAGCTGCCAATCACATCTCCAGGATTTAGGATTAGGGTTAGATTCAGGAGTCGGGAGGTATTGAGGGTTAGATCATTTCAGGTTTGTATTGGATCCTGTGATATGACCTGTCAGTGCCATGGCTCAAAGTATGGCGACAGCTTTCTTCAATTTGCAGATGACATAGAGCTAATATGATCTTAGATAGAGTTCAGAACTAGACAAAGAATAATTAGACCCTGTCTAGAGTATTGCTTTGGGGTTGGAGTATGATATCCATGGGGCTGGAGTATAGAACATCAAGAAGAGGGATAATCAGGATGAGGGACTTGAGACTGACCATACCATGGGGGAGTGTCTATGAAGGGTTTGAGGATGGCATTTCTCTTGGAGAAGAACTCGGGAAGCCAGAACATCATAGCACGTCTGAAAGTATTTGAGGATGATCGTGGAGAAGAGAGATTAGATTAATTTTGCTTGATCCTGTAGACAGGTAGTCATAGAATTTGCAAACCAGAAGAATTATTCGCCTTTCTTTCTGAAAAGAAAATTTTCTGACAGCTGTCTGAAAATAGAATGACCTGTTTCAGGAGACAGTGGGTTCCATTCCTCTTCAAGGAGAGGTTGGATAGTAATTTGTGAACAATGGAGAGGTGAGCCTTGTTCAGATATCATCTGGATTAGCCATCTACTAAATCTGGGTCACTACCAGTACTCCTTCTGTCCTTGCATTGTACAGATCATTTTAAAATTTAGTATTGGTGAATTGAGGACTTCCTGGAGTGTGAATATTCTTAGCAGGTGGAAGGCATTTGAGAACCAATATATTTTCTTCTTTTTAAAAAATTAGTATTCATTAAAATTTGCAACATATGATTTTACAAGGGTGAATATTGAAAACTATCTTTACATGTGTCTTGAAAATAAAAGGCTATTATTAAAAAAATAAAAATGTTAAAGTTATTAAAAATAATTAGTATTCATTGTGCTTTGTGAAGTGTGAATTCTAATTGTTATCATTTTATTTTGCTGGGGAGTAGTAGACAGCAGGGAGTAAACAGCGTAGAATAAACTTGAGATCTTAGCAAGCTCTGTGTGAGAGGAGTGTCGGAGCTGGAAAAGGAAATCTATTTCTGACTTCTTGTGTACAGGCCATAATCATGCACTGTAAGGATCTCAGTAAATGTTACAGATCTTACAGCGTTTTTTTGGTAGAGGGAAAATAAGAAGCCATTGAGATAATCTCTAAAAACTGGCGTTAAGTATCAAACAGAAGTCTTCTGTGTAAGTATATCAGTCTGTAAGCATTTATTAAGCACCTGCTTTGTGTCAGCTATTGTACTAGATATTGAGATTAATCCCAAAAAGCATTTCTTACTCTCAGGGAGAGCACATTCTGTTGGGCTCTGTGGTCCCCATATTGATGAAGTGGCTAGGATTCTGAAATACACATGGAGGAGTTTTAATTCAATCCTGCTCATTTAGGGTCTTAGTGAGTGTTTATTTAATACATGATAAATGTTTGGAGAACATCAGCTGTGGAGACCTTTGGAAGTAATCCCCATTTCTATCCTTTGCAGTTTGGGAGACAACATGGGCCTGTACAAGCACATCAAATTGGGCCTTGGGTGCTGATGAGCTATATGACCCTATATTTCCCTCAGCGGATTCTGGTAGCCCAAGTTTCCTTCTGTGTAAAAAAGGGGATAATAGTAATAAGACCTAACTTGTAGGGTTGTTGTGAGATCCAACGAGATAATTATTGTAAAGCTCTTGGCACATTGTCTGGCACTTAAGTTCTTAATGAATGAACCTTTCAAGAGAGGGTTCAAGTCTTGCTTAGAATAATAAACATGTGCCTTAATCTCTCAGTTTTCTAGATCATGATTTCATGAACCTTTTTGCTGAGAAATTTTTACATAACCTCAGGCACATAAAATAGGTATACAAATCAAACATTTATAATAAATCATAATTTTGTGACCCTCATGTTCAGTTACAGGACCCCATTGGGGACTTAAACCACAAGAAACTGGGCTCTAGATGATCCTCTAATACTAAAAGCTTCAGAGAAAATACCGTTTTTTTCTTGGTGGAGGAGTCTCCTCACCTGGAAGTTTCCTATACCTGCAAAGTCGCTGGTCCAGTTCCCATCTTTAACTTTAATGATTACAATAGGGAAATGATGGTATGGGCCTGGCAAAAAGTAAATAAATAAATACGTGCAAAACTTAAAAGTACAAGTTAAACTTTGGGGATTAAAAAAGCGTAAAAATGCAGTCTTGTTTGCCTCCTTAAATCTTATCTGAAAAGAACTCCCTTAATCTAAAAGTACATGCCATTCTAAGAGTATCCTGGGTTACCTGTCAAATATTAGTTAGAGCCAGTGTCGAACCCTTTTAGTTATGCTCAGTATAACTGCTGCTAAAAGCCAATCTTGTCTTAAGAACATTTCCCAGAAAGGAAGCCTGAGTTTTGTGAGTGCTTTTTTTTATTTTATTTTTTAAATAAACAGGAAGTTTCTCTCTCTTTAACACCATTTGTTTTCATTTAAGAATCCTGCCAAGTCTAGACATCAGTCTTGGGCAGTTGAGTTCTGGAAGGAAAGGGCACAGAAAGTCCCATTCTTCAAATAAGCCTTGTCAAGTCAAATGGGACCCGGCTGACCTTTGGCTTCGCTGGTGTAACAGGAGCCAGAAATGTGAAAAGCACTCTACCTTGATGGCTGTGTGTTCCAAATTAGTCCTGGCGTTTCACTTTCCCGGATGAACCGGTAACCTCCTCTTGGGATCCCGGCTTGGATGATCTCGGCTGATTATCGTGCAGATGGAGAAGTGGAAAAAAATAATGCGAAACTCATAATTAACGTTGCTGTTGACTTTTACCAAAATTATATTTGCAGTGTATTTTACTGACGTTATTTTCAACATATTGTATTTTGAAGGAGTCGATACATAATGTTATTGAGCGCCTACCCTGTGCCGGGTGCTGGAGATAAAAAGGGAGAGTGAAACAATCCCTATTCCCAAAGAATTTACATTCTAAAAAGGCAGAAGTAAAGGAATAAGGCGGCCACTTTTTATATCAGGGGTTCTTAACCTTTGTATGTCTCCTTCTGAGTCTTGACTTTGGTCAAGAATGTTGCACTTGAACTCTTAGAAGATGCAGGGAAGGTCCCTTGGTCAGGACTTTTGGCGTCACGGACCCCTTTGGCAGTTGGGTAAAGCCTATGGATTTTTTCTCAGAATAAAACAAGATAAATGAGATTACAAAGGAAATCAGTCATAAAGTGTTAACTTAAAAAAATAATAAGTTCACTGACTCCAGATTAGGAACTCCTATTCTGTGTGTAAGTTTCCAAGGTTAGAAAGGCGATAAGGAAACCACCAATATCCTCAATGGATTCTACTGGGGAGATTCAGCTTGTATCCAGCTAAGTAACTTCAAGGTCATTTCAGAGAGGCGACTAGGGTATCTAGTGAAATAAAATATTGGACTTGAAAGACCCAAGTTCAAACTCTACCTCTGACTGAAGATTATTTTTGTAACGTTGAATAAAAAGCTTAAAAAAAGAATTAAAGCTGTGTGTTATTGGGCGAGTCACTTAACTTCTCTCTGTTGGAGTGTCTGCTAGGTGGATGAAAGGGAGATGTCACAATTACACCTAAAAAGGTCACTTGAATGATAGCTGTTCTGAGTGTACTGTGTGAGGGCAATGTAATATTCATTATCTTACCTCATTAACTTACCCTGATCTTTGTCTAGTATAGAAATAATTCTAAGATCCTAGAGGCTATTTCAGTGGAGGTCAGCTCCGACTGTGCTGAATTCAGGTCTGGTGATGGAGTGTTTTGCTTTATGTCTTTGCATGTATTTGTTGTTCAGTCATTTTTCAGTAATGTTCAACTTTCTGTGACACCTCCCCTCCTTTTTTTTTTTTTTTTTTTTTGGCAAAAAAGTGGTTTGCCATTTCCTTTTCCAGCTCATTTTACAGATGAGGGAACTGAGGCAACCAGGGTCAAGGGACTTGTCCAGGGTTACCCAGCTAGTAAGAGTCTAAGGTCAGATTTGAAAATGAAGGGTTGCCCAGAATCCATATTCCTATCTCCTTCTCTCCCTCACTCCCCTTGAGAAAACAAGAAGACAAAGCCCATTTCAGTTACAACTTAGAGCCTTACTTGTTTAAGTGAATTTATTGTAAAAAGTCCCACAGCAGTGTCAGAAGCCTTGGAATCCTGGGATATAGGGCTTTTGACTTGGAGGCTGGCTGCCTCTTCTTGCCTTATATTTAGAACGGTCTTTCTAATAAGATGGCTTTACAGAAATCCACTTTGTAGTTATCCTTCTATGAATGAATAATGCGTCTAAATCAGGAAACACTCCTACATTTGGGGGAGAAATGATTTGTTTTAGTTTCTGCAACTTGATTACATTTTTGTTTCTCTAGGGAGAAGCTTTTAAAAGCTCAGCTAGAGCTCCTGTGTGTTCCTGCATTCTAAGCCATCACTTCTTTCTAGGGCTTAAGTTTGGGGGCAAGGGGTGGAGGGGAGACTAAAAAAAAAAATGGGAGTGGAATTTTTAATAAAGTACTTGGAATTGTTCATCGTGATCCTGTGTCCCTCCTCCTTTTCTCCCCCAAAAGGAACATCTAAAATATGATTGGGATTCAAAACAGAGAAGAGAACCAAGATCTTTTATATTGAAATAATATTGTTAATTTTTTTTAAGACCATTCCAAAGGGTGAAGACCTCTGATTTCTGAATAGTGCCATTTCATTTACAAAACTGGATCGCAAAACGGTGTATAATAAACACCATCGCGTCCCTTCCTGCTTTTTTTCTCTAGTTTCTATTTTGACTTCTTAAAGGATTGAAGCTGCTGTTTCCATAGCAATCATTTAAAGGATCTAGTCAGTTCTGTAATTTAAAGGCACAGTTGCTTGATATAATAGCATATTAGCTTACAGAGAGGATGTTGATTATTAGCTCTCTGGAAAAAGAGGTGGGGAATTAGCCCCTACTCGGCCTCCCAACAAATGTTGAGTTATTGATCATTTGGAATTGAAGAGCATTTGGAGGAATACTTTGGTGATATATCTAGTGTAATAAAGAATATAAAAGATAGGATTCTTTCTTTTAGAACTTAGTTTTATTTTAAAAAGACAAAAAAAAAAGTCTACTTGATTATGAACTGAATTATCCCAAAACACAGAAAATGTTATATGTTAAAATATCATTTTTGTACTTTTTTTTTCATTGTGACATGGAACAAAGTGGTGAAATTTACCCTATTTCCCCTTCTGAATTTTCAAAATTCTGTTCTGTATATTTTTGACTTGTTGATCAGAGCTTGATGTTAAAGAAGAAAGAATAAACTGAACAAAAGATACCATAAGACATATCTATTTGGAGGTTTAATTTATTTTATTTAAATTTAATTTAATTTTTATTTTATTTATTTAAATTTAAATTAATTTAATTTAACTCTGGCAGATAGATCAGTAATTTTCCTTGCCTTTCCTCCATGTATATAGATGCTCCAGAAGGGTAGTGGTGATAGAGACCATGGAATACTGGAAAGAAGTCTTGTCTTTGTTGTGAGGTAGACTGGGTTCAAGTACCAGGTCTGTTTCTTACTACTTAGGATAACATGGGCAAATCATTAAAATATTTTAGGCCTTAGTTTTCTTATCTGTGAAATGGAGAGAAAGATGTAAACCCTATCTACCTCACATGTTACTATACAAGGGTAAGCCATAATTATTTTGGAATATTTTAATAAAAAATGATGTATGAAGACCTTAAAATTGCTCATTTTTGCACACACCCCTCCACAAAAATTTCACCTGGATGAGGTATTTTAATTTGCATAGGCGTCATTGGCTAGCAATCCTAGCCTTGCATTGCAGTGTGTTTTTCAAATAGAATATAAGTTTTTGTGGGAGGTAGTTTTGGTTTTTGAGTTTGGATCCCCAGAGCTTATACTTAGGAAATTTGGTTGTCACATTGATTTGAACCAATACCAGACTCTTCTATTAGGATAAACCATATAGATATTTGAAAATCTGTATGGTTAATTTCAGATGTACTTAACTGCCTTGAATTCTCTCCAACTGCGTCTTGGGCTTCTGGAACTAGATCACTCAAAATCTGTCCCAAACCGGACTTGAAATCTTTCTCCTTCAAACATTTCCTTTTTTCCACTTCCTCATCGTGGTCAGCGGCTCCTCCACGTTCCCTGTCATGTAGGCTTGAGACCAAGGTGTCCTGCTTAACTTCTCACTCTCACCTCTCCATCCCCGGTGACTGCTAATCTTGCCTTTCAGCATCTCTGCTCCACGCTTCCTTCCCTCCTCTGACACTATCACCATTTCATAAAAATCTTCATCCCCTCATTGCTGGCTTATTTCAGTATCATGCAGCTTGATTTCAAGTCTCTTTCCACTCCAGTGCATTCTCCATTCAGCTGTCAAAGTAATCTTAAAGCACAGACCTGATTATGTCACTTCTAAATTCAATAAACCACGATGGCTACAGTGACTCTGGCCTTCTTGCTGTTCTTCATATATATAACAAGCTTCCTTGCCTGGAAATTTCTGCCTTTTACGGCCTCATCTTCTGCCTTGTCCTGCCTGGTTTCACTCAAGACCCGACTAAAACTGCAACTTCTAAAAAAAACCTTTGCTCCCCCTGAGTGCCAGGACCTTCCCCTGTGATTTTCTCCAGTTTACCCAGGATCTATCTTGCTCTCATATAATTATTTTCATGTTATCTCTCCAATTAGACGGTGAACTCCTCCTTGGCCATTCTTTATCTCCCCAACCCAGTACCTGGCACACATGCTCACTTAATAATTGACTTGACTATTAGTATTATGTAAGTTATAGATTTGAAGCTGGAATGCTCCAAATCAAACTCACTCATTTTACTGGGATCTGAGACAAAAGTTAATTGAATCGCAAAAGATGACAAACATAGTAATGATGGAGCCTGGATTTGAACCAGGTTTTCTAAATCCCAATCTATTGATCTATCCATTGTACCACCCTACCGTCATTACAAAATAAATGGGGAAGAAGTTGGAGAATAGCTACGATGTGCTGTGGCTCCTGGCAATTCTCATGTCCGTTCTCATGTTCTTATGGGGAAAAACATTAAGAATGGGGTAAGGAGTTTAAATTTAAACTGCCAACCATTGTATCAAGGGAAAGGCAATATAGTTTTCACTTGTGCCTGGTAAGGGAGAGCCAAATGGAAAACAAGCTATCACGAGACACCCTCATTAAAAAAAAAAAAAAATCCATCATTATTGCTTTGTCTCTCATGTTCCTTGTTGAGAGCACAAATTCGCTTTGGATAGAAGTGTCATTGACTGGCTTCCCTGACAACCCTGGGAATCCCATCTGTCTTGGCCAACATTGTGGTTTCGGACCACCTGTGAGATAGCCGAATCCCTTCCAGGCTCTCAATCAACCTAAAAAATATTTGTTTGAAGTACTTAGAACAAAGCAAATATATCCAGATTAAGCAGTGAGTGGAAGTTTTTCATATCGATGTGCTCTTGCTTACAATGGCTTATCTGAGGAAGACTTCTCTCTCTTTCTCTCTCAAAACAAAACAAAACAAAAATTACAGGAAATAGAGACAGCTGTGTATCTCCCCCCTCCCCCCCATCCCCATATGTGATCCAAAAATATGTTTCTTTTAGGAGAAATAATGATGTGTTAATGTCCAGTATTTATAAGCAATAGCTGTATTCCCTTTAGAAGACATCAGGAATACACCTGGTGAAAGAAAACTCTTTTGCCAGATAAAATGATATGTTCTGAACTTCCTTCTGGGAGTGGTGTGAGCCTCTAATTCAGGACTCCTACGGAAAATGAAAAGTAAACACGGCCTCCTTGGCAGGAGAATATGGTTCAGTAATTTCCCTCTGAATTTGTTTCCTCTTGTCTTGTACCATATGTGATAATGTCATTAAAAGACTTATGTAAACCAAATAAAATCTAGGTTAAATAATAAAAGGTTTAACAAGAACAATGATTGATATCCAAGTCTCTAGCTGCCTGGAAAGGTTTTAGAATTACAGATAATACAGATATTAATAACCAGACTTAACTGTACTCAGGGTGATTTAAGGGTGATGAAATATATGCAGAGAATGGGCCAATAGCTGAAGAAGGCTTCCTTCCAGTTCACAGGAGTTTATGAATGGCTCTGAAATCTTAGACTACTCATTTGGTTTGAATTTAGGTTTTGGCGAGTTTTATCCCAACAGATTTTATTTTTAATACTTCTAACTGTAGTTAAAAAAAAATCCTAACTCCAAACCAAACCCTAAAAACCCAACTATCTGATTCTTTTATGTTCTTTGTTTCTCATTACTCTGTGGAACTGAGGCATACAGAGGCTGTTGGTTTAAGACTCAACCTAATTATGTACCGTGCTTTATCAAAATAGGATTCAGTGGATGAACATTAATTTGGGGGTAGTCATTAGATGGCCGATGTGACATAGTGCCTTTGAAGCCAGAAAGATCAATCCTAGTGTAAATGGAACCCACTGCCACATGACTCTGGGCAAGTCCCCTAACTTCCCAGGTGGAATTAATTTCATTTCATCAGTTCAAATTAAAATCTATGTATTAAGATTGATTATTAATTATTCAATAATGGTAATCTAACTATTAATTTATTATTTACTTAATTATATCAAGCAATTAGTATTAATATTCAATTTAATTTCAGCTCTCATCAAGTTGCAAAAATAGTGCCAACCTGCATGATAGAGAGGGTTTCCTCAAGCTCTTTGTATCCATCAACAGTTTAGTCCATAATCTTTTCTGTTAGCAACATATGCATATCATGGGCTAGTCTAGCAATCTGACTTTGATATATATTAAGTTTCTGAACTTAGAAAATACCAAATAAAAATCATCATCTCCATATGGAAAATACCACAGAAAAAAGGTTCATACAAGACACTGTACATCTGTTTTGTGTATAGCTTGCTTTTCCTTTTAAGTAATAAATCAATCAATTTACCTTCATCAAACCCATTCTGTGTTTTAGACATTGTGCTAAATGCTGGGGGTACAGTTCCTAACCTCAAAGTGCTTATATTCTAATTAGGGGGCCAGTATGTAAATTAAAAAATCCATACAGAATAGATAGAAGGTAATATTAGAAAGTAGCATCTGGCGAATTGGGAAACCGGGAAAGTTCTCTTGCAGAAGATAACAACTGAGTCTTTTTTTTTTTTATTAGTGTTATTTAATTTTAATTTTATTTATTTTTTTATTACAGCTTTTTATTTATAAGATATATGCATGGGTAATTTTTCAGCATTGACAATTGCAAAACCTTTTGTTCTAACTTTTCCCCTCCTTCCCCTACCCACACCCCCAGATGGCAGGTAGACCAATACATGTTAAATATGTTAAAGTATAAGTTAAATACAATATATGTATACATGTCTATACGTTTATTCTGGATAGCAACAGAGTCTTAAAGGAAGCTATGGATTCCACAAGATGTAGGTATAAAGCAGAGACAGGAACCCCCCAATCCCACCTTTTTTTTGCTTTCTTTAATGTTACTTTGTAAAATATAGGTAACACTTCTGTCTTTGAAGTCTAGAATAACTTAGTTAACTGCAAATAGTAGTTGATCCTTCCCAAATTAGCAGTGCTGTATGTCAGGAGCAGCAAATAGACTGTTGTAGTTGGTCCTTAGAGAGCTCTGAGGGGAAGATGGGATGGGCCACATTGGCTGTCATCTTCTTATGAGAGCTTGAGGGTATTTTGTTTTTAATTTTCTTGTGTCCCCAAGTCTTACCTCAATGATTGGTCATAAGTCTAACCACATAAGAAATACTTTTAAATGGTTTATTTTTGTCACATCTTTCATTTTCCTCCCCCTCCTTTTCTTTCCCAATATTTTCTCTTTCCTTTTTTCCTTTTCCTTTTCCCCTTTCCTGGAGAAGGAGGAGGGAGAAGATGCAGCATAATAGAGTTTCATAACTAATTTTGCTTTAGAAGGAGTGTTGGACTTGATTAGAGAACCTAGGTTTAAAATCTGTCTGTGTTATATATGTTGTAGAACCCTCCTTGATTTCCTCATTTGTAAAATGAAGTTGGATTAGTTTATCTCAAAGATCCCTTCAAGTAGGATCCTATGCATCTTTTCTTTGTCTTATCTTTTCTTCCCTTTTCTTTCCTTTTGCTTTCTTTAATTTTTTCTTAATAAAAAGAATAATACTAATGTTTTCAAAATTTCTTTAACTGAAGGCAATAGCTGAGCTTCTGAAATTAACTGTAGCAATCTAAGAGTTAATACATGTTGTTCCTTACCAAGCTCAACAAACAGTGAAATTCCTAAAACCCTAAAATTGGGTGCCCCTAGAAACCATCTTCCACTGGGTAAACCCACAGTTTCTTTGTCGTCTCTAGGCCTGCTTTATATCAAGTCTTCCTTCCCTTAGGGGTTAGTATCCCAGTCCACAAAAAGCCATTTTTCCATGGTCTATATTTGGACCGAGTTCTGAGTACTGATAATCTTTTGTTCCTGAGTAGATCACTGACTTGAGTTTTGAAAGAGCTGCATTATTCATAATTCTTTTGTCAGCAATGTTCAGTAACCCATCGTCATAGAATATCTACTTATAAGCTTATTACATTTCTAGGATAAGAGAATAATCTTATCTAAAACCACAATTTATCCATTTTATATTAATTTATGGTAAGGCGAGCACGCTAAACCTAAGATTTGTGTGTGTGTGTGTGAGAGAGAGGCCAAATGGTTACTGACCATTTGTCCTACCTGGCAAGTGCTTGCAAGATGATAGCAAGAGTGTTCTGAAATGAGATCCTCTTCGACAAGAATACCCATACACGGAAGGGAGAAAGGATCAGAGGCACCTGTGGAATTCCTGTTCGGAAATTTTTTCCCAAGAGAAATTGCAACTAAAGTTCGTTCAACATATCAAAAGCAGTTTCCACCCATGAAGTAGAGATATATAAAAGATTACTCAACTTTTCATTTTTAAATTTGTCTAGTGACTGATTTTCCCCCCAGTTATTTTTCCCCCCGGTTATTTATTTGTCATTGTGCACAATGCCTTGCCCATAATAGATGTTTAATAAATGTTTGTGCAGTTGAACTGAATGTGTATTTGCAGAGGGGGCAGCTACTGACCTTTAAATTGTATTTGAGTATTTGTTGATATTGGCCATAATGGCCGTCATTCCTAGAGTGGTCTGGTCAAGCTCTTGGTTTCCATGGAGTACTCTGGTTAGTAATACGGAAAAAAAATCAACCTGGAGATATTTACACATGACCACTTATAATTACAAATGGACAATTGCGAAAAAGAATTGCAGGCTCAAATCTAACTAAAAGCTAATTTCCCTGAAGGATTGTGGTTTGAGCCTCATTACAGTAAGAGTAATTGCTTTAAAATAGTGATTCATTGTCAGAAACTTTCAGGTTTGGTGTCGGTGTATTTTCATGAGGGAGAACAGACTTGATTGGGATATAATGGGAATTCCTTGCTGTCGTTCATTTGTTCAATGGGTGAAGGACACTTGGCTACTCTAAGAGAGGGGATGATCTCAGCTTTGGACTGAATAACTAATTGAGATTCAGAAACACCAGCAATGGTGATTATCCAACTCAGAGGAATAGGACTTTTGACCCTTTACTCATTTTGCTTGGCTTTTTTTCTCCCCTTCTATTTCTGTTTTGGAGCATCAACATTGGGCTTCTAATGAAAGCTTTCATAATAAAGTGACTGCTGGGAAGGACCAGAACTAAAGAAGGGCAGCATGGTACAGTGGATAGAGTTGATTTTGAAGCCATAAGACCTTCCTGGGTCTTTACCACGTATTGTCTGTGTGTAATTCTAGAGCTCAGGGACACTCATTATGGTTATCAAATTCAGAGACAGGAGTTTCCTCCTATTAATGAGATGTTGGGTCCAGGGAGGTGGAGACTGCAGAGTAAGAGGGGAAATCTCTGGCCCTGGACTTCAAATTTAGGCTCAAGTCCTTCTTGATGTGAAGAGCTTTAAAAGCCAGAGAATTTTGTATTTCATCATGAGGGAAATAGAAGTCTCACTTCACTTGCAAGTCAAAACATCACTCTTCGAAAGTCACAGGACCAAAGACAACAGCAAGAATTTAGAAGTATCTCATTGGTGACTGAGTGGAGGGTAATTGGAATGGGGCAAGATGTGAGGCAGAAAAATCAACCAGTAGGTTATTGTAATGTCTTAGTTATGAGGTACAATAGTGCACGGGGTGCTGGGCCAGGAGTCAGGAAGCTCATCTTCCTAAGTTCAAATCCAGCCTCAGAGTCTTACTAGTTTTATAATCCTGGGCAAGTCACTTCACCCTGTTTGCCTCAGGTTCCTCATCTGTAAAATGACACGGAGAAGGAAATGGCAAACTACACCAATATCTCTGCCAAGAAAACTCCCCAAATGCAGTCGTAGACACGACTGAAACACCTGAACAACAAAAAATGATGAGGGCCTGTCCCCCGGGGTGATGAGCAAAGGAAAAGTGGCATAAAATTATGAGGCTGTAAAGGTAGAATAGACAAGATTTCGCAGCAGATTGGATTTTCAGGATGGTATAATGAAGGGTAAATGATGACATCTAGATTGTGAGGCTGGAAAGCTGGGCAGATAATGGTGCCCTTCTTTCTAATAGGAGGGTTGGGAAGAAGAGTCTGGTCTTGTTACATTTGAGCATTCTGTTTGAGACACCCAAAAGGTGATGCAAGATTAAAGTGCAGAAGATTGATCAGGACTGGATGAATACATCTGAGAATCATATATGTTGAGATGCTCAATGAACTGTTATTAACTATCTCTAATACTCCTTTACTTATTGGCTTTTTTCCTTCTTTATTTTATGTACATAATATGTAATGATGATAAATATTTTATTTTTCCATGCATGACTTGGGGATCAGGATTGTCTGGATTGTGGCTAGTAAAATGGCAGTAAGTGTGTTTTCTGGGCAAGATAACAGTTTATTTAATGATAATGGGTATAGCTCTTAATAAAGTGGATCACTCTGACTGCCTTGACAAGGCTAAGTCTTCCTACGAGTTCAGTGATCATCTTAGTATAGAAGGAGAAGAGAATAGAAAAAAACAGGCAGATGCCCATAGTCAGTGGGCAGAACTTAGGAGAAGCTTCAGCAAAGGAGAATGAGAAGTGGTCAGGTAAGTAGGCAGAGAACCAGGAGAGAGGAGTGAACCCAGGAGAGGGTAATTGACTATTGTAGAAGGCTCCAGGGAGGTCAAAAAAAGATGAGGATGGAGAAGAGGTTCTTCCTTTGGAAGTTAAGACATCCCTGGTAACTCTGGAGAGAGTAGTTTCAGCTGAATAACATTATAGAGATTTAGAACACTGAGAAAGGGGAAATGGAGGCACTAATTACTGAGTTTTTTCTCTGACTTAGGCCATGAAAAGAAGATATTTAGACTTATTGCTATGGAGGATGGTTCAATTCAGTGAGAATTTTTTTTTTTTAATGAAGGGGACATGGGCATATTTGTAGGCAGCAGGGCAGTAGACTGAAGAATAGTGAAAGGCTGGAGAACATGAGGGTGGAATGGGATTAAAGAAAACCATTCAGAGTTTGTGTTGGGAAGGAGAAGGCTCTGCTTTTCATTGTGATAGAGCTAAAGGACAAAGTCGAGAGGAGAGACACTTTGAGGGATGTGAGAAGAGGAGGAGGGAAAGTCTTTGTATAGATGGTGGCCCTGGAGCAGAGCTTGGAAGGGATGAAACATTCCACTTGGGGATGCGTTCCACTGGGGTCTTAAAAGCCGAGCCAGCAGATCACAAACTTTGACAAGCCCTAATAATCTGGAATGTCTTTGAACGTGGACTGTGTATTGCTGGAGGACCAGTCTAGCTAATTTTGGAAAGGCTCACCCCCAAAAGTTTGGCCACCAGATGTTGATTTTTTTGGCCACAAGAGCTCACGAGAGCTGCCAAAATAATTTTCCCAAAGCACATGTCTGATTGTCATGTCATTCCTCTGCTCAAAATTCTCTAATGCTCCCAGTTGCCTCTTAATTAAGATGGGAATTCCTCCATCTGGTATTTTCCATCCTTTATAATCTGACCCCGGTTTACCTGTTGACTTTTGAGTACTCTCAAAACCATTGAACTCCCTATTCTCCAAACTTACATATGCAATTTCCCATTTTTGCATCCTTGCTCAATCATTCCTTTTTTGTTTCTGCTTCATTGAGCCCTTAGCTTCCTTCAGGGTTCATCTCATCGAAGCTTTTCCTGATTCCATTATTTTTTAGTGTATTATCCTTCCTTAGAAGATCTTTTATTTACTTAATGGTCTACATATTGTATCCCCCAGTAGGATGTAAATTTTATTTGGTTGGGGCTGTTTTTAGTTTTGCCTTTGTTTTCTCAGCCCTGCCTCATGCCAGGTTTTTAATGTTTATTTCAATTGAAAGGAAGCTCTCTCGGGATATTGGGAGATTGTGATCTGCATCCATCCCCACCAGTGAAATCAAGTCAAATCAAAGTCTACCATGTACCAGGCAGACGCTTGGGGATATAAGAAAGGGTAGAAATAGGATCTGCCACCAGTGAGCTCACATTCTAATGTCTAAATAAATACAAATAATGTCTCTTCAAAAATCACAGCTAAATATTGAAGAAAAATATCCTTGTGTAAATCTCAAAATCAAACTGTTGTCCAGAAGGACAGAAGTGACTTTAAGAATATAAAATGACTTGAAAAAGTTCTGATTTAGGTTGCACTTCCAGTCTCCAAGCTTATTCCATGTATGTCTAAGGGCAAGATAGTCAACAAGCCTCCCTTATCCTCAGGTTTCTCATTTGTTAAATGGGCCTATTGACACTTGTACTAATACTTCATAGGTTTGTTATAAAGAAATTACTTTGTAAACCTTAAGGCACATTAGAGATGTGACAAGTTGCTTTTATTATTGTTCTCTGCTTAGCTCATAATTGGAACACTCAGGGGTCTATCACAGCTGAGCAAATGCATAACTGAGAAACATCAGAGAAAAATGATTAAATTACTGGATTGCCTTTCAGAAGGATCAAGCTATTTAATAAAAAGCTCCGGGCACTGACAAATGAATTGGTTTAAATTCTTAGTCCTAGTGATCCCTAATGGGGTCACCGTTGTGTTTTATATCTGGAAGCAAGATAAGACTCAAGCTGTAAAGGATTATTTGTTTTTTATTTCAGTGATGTAAATTCAAATGATGATTCATAGAATTTGCAGCAAAAACTATTCTTTTTTTAATAAAGCAGTGTACTGGGGACTTTCCCATCTGTTCTTAAAAATCTGTTTCTTATAATGCAGAACATGTGTTAATATCGACATCTTTTACCCTATTAAGAGCAAATTCTTGTTGAGTGGATTAATTCTAGATCTTAGGTACCTTGAGAATGTAGAATGACAAAAAGAAATATATCATAGAAAATGGCTCATCACCCTAAATCTTTGCCCCCTGGAGACGATTGGATTTTTGCTAGTACTAGGAACTACTACTCCTATATATTGCAAGAAGGGCCAGAAGCCATTCACTATTCAAAGGACTTGGGGGCCTGGCTGTTTTGTTGGTTGAACCAGAATTTGAGGTTCATCTACAATTGATTTTAGGGCAAGAGTTCTTCCCCCACCCCCACCCCCACCCCCCCCTTAATCATGGACCCCTTCATCTACTAAAGTATTAGAACCTCTTTTTGGAATAATGTTTTTAAATGCATAAAAAAGTACATATGATAAGAAAGGAAACCTGATAGTGAAATGCAGTGAAAGTTTTTAAAAACTTTACTGGCTTCAAGGGAAGGACTCTGGCTTGATGATTTATTATAGCAGAGTATCTTTTAAAGCTTCATAAGTCCTTCTGTACTGTAAAATGAAAAAAAACCAGGGCTAAATTGGAGTTGAGCTGCTCCAATCCAGCATCCTTTAGAATGGAGATGACCTTAATATGGGCTGCTTTATATTCTAGGTCAAGACCCAGAACCCAATGGGATCTCCAGGAATGGAGAGGATAGGATAAGAGCTCAAATAGCTGCTCCGCATAGTGTTCTTTTCCCTTTTGGCTGACTCTGAAATCTGCTTAGCCAAGGACACTCCATTATGAATTCCAGGCTTTTGCTTTCCCTGCCCTGCTTTCTTCCCAGAGAAGGCTGCTGTCTTTCTCTTAAGAGAGATTCCCGTAGACATCCTTACTGGCCCCTGTAGTTTTCACTTCCATCTTTCTTTCCCTCAGGACTGAGTATAGTCATTTATACTATTGTTTCCTACTATTCACTGCAGCAATCAAGGAAAACCTCATTAATTCAATCTACTCTAAAGGAGATATCTAAATAAAGGAGAAGTTACAATTAGAATTTATTTCCCATGTAAGTGTTTTTATTTTTAACTTAATAGCCTTTTATTTTTTCCCAATTTGCATGTAAAAATAGTTTTCAACATTCACTTTTATAAGATTTTGAGTTCCATTAAAACATATTTTTTGCCACTCCCCTTCCTCAAGGCAACAAGTGTTCTGATATAGATTACACATGTATAATCACATTAAACATTTCCACATTAGTCATGTTATGGAAGAAGAATTAAAACAAAAGGGGAAAACCATGAGAAAGAAAAGGCTATACAAAGAGTGAAGATAGTATGATTCGATTCAGGCTCCATAGTTCTTTCTCTGGATGTGGATAGCATTTTCCATGATGAATCTTTTGGAATTGTCCATTGCTGAGAAAAGCTAAATCTATCATAGTTGATTATCACACAATGTTGCTGCTGCTGTGTACAATGTTCTTGTTTTGTGCACTTAACTCTATTCATGTATATCAGATGTAAGCTTTAACACTTTGAATAATAGTAGTTCCAACCAAGTTTGCTACCACGGTTATCTAATAGAGATTCCTGAGGGAATCTTTAATTGAATAATAATGATTTGATCATTTATATGTAAATGGATACTGCACATAAAAATTGTTCTAATAATTGAGGAAAGCTCTAAGGTTAAGATGAAATCTCTAATTTCTTAAAAAAAAACTTAAGTATTGTTAAGTGTTCAAGTTTGATAGAGATATTATCTGCCTGCCTCTCTGTGTCTCTGACTTTGTCTGTCTCTGTCACATCTCTGTCTCTGTCGCTCTCTTTCTCTTGCTCTCTCTGTGTCCGTCTCTTTCTGTCTCTCCTCTGTATCTCTGTGTCTGTCTCATCTGTCTGCTGTCTTTCTATGTTTGAGTCATTGAAAAGATTTTATTCTCAGTATTTGAGGCATCTTCTTTGAAATTTGATTTACAAAAAAAAAAAAAAAAAGAAATTTTATTTACATTATTTTTATCTATTTATTTATTTATTTTTTTGCTTAGCAATTTTGCTCCCACAGGAAGTTTAAAAGTAAAGTTCAGAAAGATAGCTTGACATACTGGATGGGACCTGGCTTCTCAATTGAAAAGAACTGTGTTCAAAACTGAGCTCAGATACTTTCTGTGTGATCCTAAGGAAAGAATTTAGCTTCTCTGTGCCTCAGTTTCCTCATCTATAAAATGATGGAGTTGGTCTCAGTGGTCTCTAAGATTCCTTCCAGTTTTAAACATACAATACCATGAGCTACATGTTCATGGCAAGTCATTTCTCTCCTTGGTCTCCCAGGTCACTCCTGAGTCCAAGTAGCAGATCAGTAGCCAGCAGGCTATTTAAAAAGGGATCTCCCAATACAAATGGGAGAAGATAAATTATTAGGAAGAGCAGAAGTTAGAATAGATTCAGAGAGGGTCAATAAGGAACTTCTTAAAAGTACTTGGAGCACCTCTCACCTTATAAATAAAGAAACTGAGAGCAAGAGAAGTTGTCCAAAGTGACACAGCCAGTTCAAAGCAGAGTTAAAAGACAAATCTAGGAGGAGTAGAAAATGGGGGGAGTAGGAGAAAAAAATGGAGCAGGAAATGTAGTTTTCAAGCTCCGGAATTTTAAGGGAAATAGCTACAATGCATTTTGGGATAATTTATGCATAATCTAACAAAAGCTAGTCTGTAAGGTTTTTTTTTTTTTTTTTAAGGCATCTTTGAAAGTTACTGGTTTTTGTTGTTTTTCTCAGAAACAGGAAAGCTTTTTGTTTATGATTACCATGGAGTTCTTAGTTTCTGGAAATCTGAATTTAGACTCAAGGCCACCCCCAGCAGTATAATTTGAGTTCTGAACTTGAGTATTTATTTGTGGGTGTGTTTTGGGCAGAAGGAATAGGATCCTAATTGCTCTGCTGCTATTTAAAAAATAAATAAAAGTGGTGAAGGTAGAGGGCATGGAGCTGGGCATTTTATAGAAGACATTCAGAAACCCCTACAGTCTTCGGTCTTCTTTCATTTTTTGTGTGGTTTCTGTGTATATTAATGTAAGTAACCATTCCAGCCCCTCCACCCATCCTATTCAACTTGTTCTGAAGTCTGGCATTCCCTGAGGCGGCTCCTGCTCAGCTAGTCCATTATTGGCTTTCTTGGAACTGAAATCATGCAGATAGTTGAAGACTGTCTTTATGACAAGACTGCAGTTAGGGTAGTTATTTAATATGTGTGTATGTGTTATATATGTGCATGTATGTATATGACTACACAACATATGAAGGAAGATATACTTACCAGCCCAATCCTTACATTTATTATCTAAAATCTTGGTTTTCCAATTTTTTGTTCTTTTTTCTTTCCTCTTCTACCCTTCCTTCCCATGAGGACCCATCCCCAGTCTAGCATCTTTCTGTAGTGATCCAGACCAAAGAAAGGGCTCATATAGTACACCCAAACCCAATGAAGTTCTAGTCTTCACTTTGTAAGGATCTGATTCTATTTCATTAAAGGGAGAATGTTGCATTCTGGGTACTTCTGGGAACTGAGTCATTCTTTTTTCTATCCATATGGAAGATCATTGTTTCTTCCACCCTTATCCTTCTCTCCCTTGGTTCCTGTTAGGTTTTAAAAGGAGGGAAGAGGTTTTCTTAGTTACCTACTTATCAAAGGAAGCTTCATCATTCAAATAATTATTTGCTTTTCTTTAAGCTCTAGGAACAGCTTGGTGGAGAAGGGTCGAGAGCTGAGGAAAGAATAGGATGACCTCAGTTTTCTTTTCCTCTAGACACAAACTGTCCTGAAATCTTATAGAAGGATTGAAGAAAGGATAAAGCTTACATGTAGTGCCACAGCAACTGCTGCCATTTGCTTCTTCATTATCCTTTGGAAACTCCTTAGTTTAAAAGTAATTTTACAGCTCCTTCTTATAGTTTATTTAAATAATATATTTTCATTGATTTTTTGTTTTGTTTTGTTTTTTATATTACCTACATTTTTAAATGTATCTCTTCCTCCTTTTCCTCCTGGAGTCATCTTATAGTTTTCCTTAATGCTAATGTTTTCCCCCAGAGATTTATCTCCAATTTCCCACGTACCTATGTTGCTATTATGCATAGTTATCTCCCTCCGTTTGAGAGGAGAATGTGAGCTCTCTCAAGGTAGGAACTAATTTTTCCCTTCTCTGTATCACCAGAGTTGGCCTAGAATGTGATAAGCACTTAATAAATGTTCATTGACTTGACAAGATTCCATGGCAGGCTATATAACAAAGAGTAAAAGAATGACCAAAAAAAGACATTAAATTTGTAAAACTAATCTATGTATTGAAAAAAAGAAACCCAAAACCATTCATTAAAACATTTTCTAAAGATAAATTTTCATTGATACCTTTAGTTTTGACTTCATCTACATTTCTCAATGAACCCTTTCTTCACCACTCCCTAGAGAACAATCCTTTATAAGGAAAACTTTTTAAGAGATCTAAGTGATCAGTTTGTCACAATGAATCAACATATAAACAAGCCCATGATGTTCTCTGGCTTCCTCTTCAGGGATGGGGAGGAGAGGAGAGAGGCATTTTATTCTTTGATGCCGAGCTTGTTCATTATACTTTCCCAGAATTCAGTTTGATTCTTTGTTGTTATTGTGTTTTTTATTAACATTGATTTAAGTACTATGTATAGGGTTTTTTGGTTCTGCTTACTTCATTTTAGTTCAGTTACTATAAAACTTCCCATGCTTTTCTGTATTTCTTCTATATAAGTGAAATATTTTATTACATACCACAATTTATTTAGTCATTCTCTCCTCAGTGGATAGTTATCATATTTCCAATTCTTTCCTTATTAGCAGAAGTAATATTGTAAAAGGATATATCCCAAAAGTTGGATTTTGTTTTGAAGCCTTAATAACTTCAGAAGTAGAATGCCACAGCCTTACAAACAACAACATGTGGAAGGTTAATTATTTAAAATCTTAAAACATTGGTATTATTATTAAAATTGAATAAAAACCTTGTTGTGTGCTACATATGGCTCTACTTGGTTTTCATGAAAACTGTCCATTAGCTCAGTGACTGAAAGGATTATGTTTGTGATCCTAGACCTTCCAAAGAACAAAAAGTGTGACCCCACAAGAATAATTCTAATGGAGGCAGATCAGGTGACCAAAGTATCCAAGCTAGAGAACCTCTTTTACTTCTCCCCTGGTCTGAGAGTGTCATTCAAAAAAATTAAATTTAAATTAAAAAACTTATCATTCAAAACTTGAAAGATTTATGTCTTCTTGGGGTCATTCATAGGTTTAGAATGGCCATTAACATGATTTAGTCTAAACTCCTTACATTATGACTGAGGTAATTTGGGGCCTGACTAGTTATTTGTCCAGTTTACATCAGTAAATAAGAAGCAGGGCTAAAAGTTGGAATTTAAATCCTTGGAGGCCAAATCCATTGTAGTTATGACCCTTTGGGATGGATTATAGATTTAGAATTATAAGTGATCTTAAAGGTCATTTAATCTTACCTTCTAGGTTATACAGTCAAGTAGAAGAGCTGGAATTTGATCCTGGATCTACTGGATCCAGCCTCCTTCTCTTGCTTCCCATCCTGAACATTGTGATCAAGTCATTTGATTTTTCCATGTCTCCATTTCCTTATCTGCAAAATGGGAATATGCACTATCATTCTTTCAGATGTCATTGGAAAAATCAGATGAAATGCCATATCAGTCAATAAAGATTATTAAGTACCTACTATGTGTCAGATACTGTGCTAAATGCTGGAAATGCAAAAAGAAGCAAAAGATAACTCTCAAGGAATTCACAATCTAATGGTAATATTTTAATATATGTGAATTATTTTGAACCATAAAAGAATTATACAAATAGTAGTTGATTTAGTATTATTTCTGACAATTTCTTCTCTTAAATGCCCCCCAATCCTCATTTTGTACCTAGATTTGGAAACTTTTAGGTCTTCTTTGGAGTAAGACTTTTAGGGGGAAGGGGAAACTCCTGTCTTTTAAATTCTACAGGATAGTTGGAGACATTCACTTTTGAAAGGAGCAAGTTCAGTATCACATCAGCACCAGGGAGAGTTGCCATGGACAAAGCTTGGATTGAAGTTTAACTTCTATTGTTTCCTACTCTCCCTCTAGGTGGGCTTTGATTTCCACAGACTATACAAGTGGAAAAGTGCTGAAAGTGGGGGTGACAAGGCTCCAATTTACAATGCTTGTGCAGAGGTGGATGTGGAACTAACTGTGGAGGCAGCCTGGCTTGCCCCGGCACTAATATCATTGGATTCTCTGCTCAAAAATATCAAAAAGTTAGAGAATAGAGCTGGAGTTCAGGGCTAAAGAGATCTCTTGTTTTTCAAGGGTCATGGATGGTAAATGAGATGTCACAGACGTAATAAGTAAAAAGGCTGGGTTTGATTGAGATGGTCTTACCTTGAATCACCAGCCCTCTTTCTACAACAGTGTTGTTGCCTCCAATAAATAATTCCACATTGCTTGATGAAGTCTAAACTCTTTTGATTTAATTTCATTTAAATCCCACTTCTGACTTCAAATGGCCTTGTGACAATAGGAAAATGACAGCATTTCTCTGCCTCGGTTTCATCTGTCAAATGAGAACAATAATACCTATAGTAGCTAGCTTAGTGTAAGGCTCAAATAAAATAATGCAAATCTTTTCCTGTTCACTACTAAGAGAGGGGACAAAACATATAATTTGGGTTTCTTCTTGTCAATATGAAAGATTTGTAGACATCATGTACACTATAGGGATTGAGCTGTTGCAAGATCAGTAATGAGAATTAAAAAACCACTAGAATATGCAAATTAAAAGTCCAATTTAAAAGAAAAAACTGCCTAAATTTTGAATTTTAACCGAGTGAAGATTTGCTTTTATGTTTAAATTTTGGTCCTTTAATCATTTCTATCATGACATTCAAAACTGTTTGTGTTCAAAGTGACTTAACTGGCTTTCCAGTTTTGGGGTCAGTACTGTGGGGTTGAAAATTCCTTAGCTGGCACTCTTATTATAGATACTCAGTTCCATTTTCTTCCCCAGTGTCGATGTCTTATATAGCTCAGCAAGTAAACATCCTTTTCATCATCTCATTTGTATGCACATGTTGAGGGAGATGTCTCTCATTTAGCAGGTCTAAAAATGAGTTGTAAAAAGAGCAGGACACACGTAGAATATTTATGAGTGATGGCTATATTGGAAAAGATATTGAGCTTGGATTTAGAAGATTTGCCTTTGAATCCTGGCTCTGTCCATGACTAGTTAGATGAGCTTGGAAAAGTCATTTGATTTCTCTAAAACAAGAAGTCTAACTACATGAATTGTAAGATTCATTCTACCTTTGCCATTTTGTGATTCTGCAACCTTGTTGTCTATATGTTGTTCTATTCACTGTTCATAATAATAGTAATAATAATGAAATTCTCAGTATAGTGCTTAGTGCTTGAAAACGCTCCCATGGAAAATAGTAATTACCAATCAAATGTTCTGAGAAGTTGGAAAATATGAAATTGCCAAAAAAACTATAATAACCTCAACTCTCAAATCAAATATCCTGTTACTAATTCTTCTAGGTATCATTTAATTCCTTTGACATATCAGTATCAGAACATAATAGCTTAGATAAGAGTTCTTATATTTATTAGGTTATTAAAACTTCTATTTTAACAACCATTTTAGAGGGCTTTTTTTGTTGTTCTTTGTTTTTTTAAGGTCTATTTTGGACTTTTAAAATCTTGAGTTTTTATTTATTTACATGTCTGATCTAATTTTATAAATGTCCTTAACCACTTTTTCTGACTCTTCAAATTCTACCTATTTTAATAGGCTCAGTTTGATGAGAGAGGAGTCTGCCTTTCCAATCCTTCCTCCTTCTACCTGTCTTTCTGTGTATATGCATTGTAATTGGAATCAATATTTTGTTATTCAGTCATTTTTCAGTTATATCTTATTCTGCATGATCCCATTTGGGATTTTCTTGGCAGAGATATTGGAGGAGTTTGCCATTTCCTTCTCCAGTTCATTTTACAAATGAGTAAACTGAGGCAAAGAGGGTAAACTGACTGAGGAAACTGACATCAAAAGAGACTAAATAAGTTGACCAGGGGACACACAGTTGCTAAGTATCTGAGGCTAAATTTAGTCTCTGGTCTTCCTGTTTCCAAATACAAACTGCCTTCTGATAAGGATTATTCAAAGGCCACTAAAATATATTATTCTAGTGTGAAAGGTCACAGAGAGAAGGCTTTTTGATCTTTAATAGGGTCTATTTTAGATTCTATGACTCTTTTTTCTGGTTCTTTGTTCCCTCTGCACCTTTCCCTTTATTTCCTTCTTATTTCCTCAATATATTTTCAAAATCACATGACAATATGTATTCCTTGAGGAATTTGTTGATGGACAGATTATGGATCCCTAAAAAGTGGCATTTATGCATTTGTGTTTTGTACCAGTCTAATAATTTTTGTTCAATTTATTAAGTCAATTATTAATGGGTGATGGATTTCAGAACTTCAGCAAGGAAAATAAATAGGAATCTGCTGGTAATAGCAATATTTTCTAAGAATTTAGTTTTTGATTAAAAATTTGATAATTCTCTAAGCAAATTTCAGTCCGCCACACATCTGGGTGTATTCCCCTTCCCCACAAAATAAGAAGGGTAAGCCAAGAGTCAGTGGTGGGTGTGACTCATCTGGGGTTCAGTGGGACTAGATTGATATGGCCTGGAGGAGAGATTGCTTGGATTGGTGAGAGGATGAGTTGACTCGTTTCCTACAAACATGCTGCAGGCTTTGGAGAACCTTCAGTGGTACTGTTTCCTTTGTAACAGCTTCTAATTAGAAGTCTGTGACAAATAATTTAAGAGATTAAAGGTAAAAAGCTTTACCTCTCTGGTCTTTATTTTTTAAACAAAGATATTCCTTAATTTTTGAAAACATCTTATCTTTTCCCATAAAAGACTTTGAAAAAACTGTAACACTTTGATGCTTCGATGAAGGAGTGTATGTTGAGCTTTCAGGAAAAAAAGATACCATTCAGCTGGTTATTTTATATTCTGATTTTTTTTTTCAAATGACAAAGTTCTGATTACTCTAGGCTTCATGCATGATAGCATCACAGACAGATTTATGATACTAATTTATTACTGGGCTGTCCCACTAAATTCCTACCTCACTGTGGTATGGAGGTGACCTTGGTTTCTCTACGGCTTATAACAGCAAAACACAAGCTTTGGCAACTCCTACTAGTCTGAGCTGGCTTTGGATATGGACTCAGGGATGTTTTTTATATCCCGTGCATGAAAACCAGCCTACGTTTGTAGATAATAACTTCTCACCAGGTTGGCTACAGCTTGCAGAATATTTTCTCGATAACATCACTCAAAAACCATCTATCCGCTGAGTTAGAGGGGACGTGTGATCTGTGGGCTTGACGATTCCAACCCACATTGTTAAATTTGTTTTCCTTGGAGTCTTGTTGGAGTAGGTGTCATCCCGGTTACATGACATATACTGCTTTATGAAGTATTGCCAATGCTTGACAAATTCCTAGATGCTGAAGTCTGTGATCGGAGTATATGAAACCACCCAAGTGCTGAGATCACTGTTTTTGCCAGAACGATCCCTGTATTTTTATATTTTTCTTTTTCAGTTCATATACCAGTTATCAGGTTTTCCTCACTGTAAAACTTCTTTTGGACTCATTTTTGTAACTATAACTGTATTTTACTACAATATTTTTCCCAAATAATAATACTTGAGTCTCTTGATGAAGATATTTTTATCTTAATATGAAGATGTAGCTTGGCTATTTGATAAAAGAAAAAACATTCTTATGTTAATATTTAGAGTATGATTTCCTTATTAATTTATATTTGAAGGTTAGATATCTCAAAAGACAGAATGGGAAGTTGTTAATGAGTTGTCATTGACATAAGGGCACATCTGGGTTCATAATCTGTTTCTGACATATCCTAGCTTTGTGACTCTGGCCAAGTTACTTACATTCAATGCATCAAGAGTTCTAACAAAATAAATTGCAAATAAGTTAATTATCCATACGATTTTCATTTTGAAAAATTTGCTTTTTCATTCTCATAGTTTTCCCCTTTTGTTCTGATTTTTCTTTTTCAACATGACTAATATGGAAATATGTTTAGCATAATCATATATGTACAACCTGTATTAGATTGTTTGCTGTCTTGGGGAAGAAAGGAAAAGAGAGAGAAAAATGGAACTCAAAATCTTACAAAGATGAAATCTGAAAACTATCTTTACAAGTAACTGGAAAAAAAGTACAATACTATTCAATGAGAGGGAAAGTTACTTATCTGCAACTGCATCCCAACACTGATGAAATCACAAGTTTGGACCAACAGCAAAATCACATCCCTTCTTTTCTCGATTCCCTTCAAATGGATTTTCCTGAGAGTTCTGTCCTTGTGTCTGTGGGATGAGTTTTCGACCTGTGCCCCTCGCAAACCCTCTTCTGAAACGCCAAACTTTCGTGGTGGGTACAGCATTTCTGCTTAGATGTCCTCCTGGCATGGCAAACAGATCTGTTTCTGAGCTTCTTTCATCTCTGCCTGAACCCTTTCCTCCTTGGGATATCACTGTTAATGTTAAAGGGGTTAAAATTTATCCAGCTCTCCCGTGCTCAAAAACTTGGCATTCTCTTACATTTTTCCTTCTTCTTCACCTCTCTTCTCCTCCATTCAGTTAATAATAATTAGTAAGGGCTAACATCTATCTAGTGTTTACTGTGGGGGGGACACTGTACTTAAGTGTTTGGGAATTATAATCTCATTTATCTGCACACCCACCCTGGGAGTAGTTTCTGTTATTTCCCCCATTTATACAGGTGAGGAAATAGTAAGAAGCATCTGAGGCCACATTTGAACTCGTCTTCTTTTCTCTAGACTCAGTGCTCTGTTTACTGAGCCACCCAGTTACCAAGACCAGCCAGTCTGCTGCCAAATGTCTCTTTTCTGTCTTCTATTTTCATTGTGCAAGTTCTCATTATCACATTGGTTGTTATATCCTCCTTACAGATCTGACCTTCTCCCTTCCATCCTCAGTCCATCCTGCATCAGTAACTTAACCTCTGTCAGCCTCAGTTTCCTCATCTGTAAAATTTAGATAATAATATCTAAATATTATTCCCTCAAAATATATGTATCTAATATATGCACCAGTACTTTGCATGCACTGCATAAATTCTCTTTTATACTATACTCTTATTATTAGGACCTACTATATTAGATATGACATAATATACATTACAGATATATAAAACTACATATATACAGCTATATATGTGTAATGCTCTCTCTCTCTCTCTCTCTCTCTCTCTCTCTATATATATATATATATATATATGGTATAGTAGTTGCTAATAAGAGTGTGTGTGTATACACACACACACTCTTATTAGCAACTACTATACTCTCATTATTAGGACCTACTATATTATATATGACATAATATACATTACAGATATATAAAACTACATATATACAGCTATATATGTGTAATGCTCTCTCTCTCTCTCTCTCTCTCTCTCTCTCTCTATATATATATATATATGGTATAGTAGTTGCTAATAAGAGTGTGTGTGTATACACACACACTCTTATTAGCAACTACTATACTCTCATTATTAGGACCTACTATATTATATATAACATAATATACATTATAGTTACATAAAACTATATATGTAAAATATATAACTATATGTAATGCTCTTTTTCTATATATATACACACACTATTATCATTAGCTATTATACTCTTATTATTAGGACCTATCATATTATATATAATATAACCTAATAGATATTATAGATATATAAAACTATTATGAGTATCTACTACACTCCTATTGTTAGCTGATGCTCTCCTCTCATCAGTGAGTTTCCGTAGGACTCCCGAGTGTTTACCAAATAAAATACAAATATTTTTGTCTGCTGCTCTTTCCCCTACTGTACCCCTTGCTTCTGCAATCTAGACCCACCATTCCTTTCCAGCTTATCTCATACCGCTGTCCTCCATGTAGCTGCTGCTGTCTGTAGCCGGACTAGCCTGTTCTCTGGCCCTGAACGTGTTTTGCATTTTCCTGAATCAGCCAGGGTGTCACTGGGTAGCCTTTGGCACGATGGCTTACAGACCATGGCAGAAAGACGAATGTCAAGGTCATTTAGAACTCCTGCCACCGTGCTTCAGTGCAGTGTGTTCAGCTGAGCGATCATGGCAGCCCTACTTGGGCAGATGTGATTGGTTTCTGATTCCTAACATCACAGGCTGGGAGAAACCAATCAGTTAGGAAATGGGAAACTTCTAGTGTGAAATAGAAGACTCTAGATATGAGAAATTTTAGAAAAGAGAGCCAGGTAGGGCAGCTAAGTGATGTAGTGAATAGAGTCAGGAACATTTGAGTTCAAATTTAGTCTTGGACACTTACTGACTATTTAACCCTTGCCAAGTCACTTAATCCTGTCTGCCTCAGTTTCCTCATCTGTAAAATGAACTGGAGAAGAAAATTACAAATTACTTCCAGTATCTTGCAAGAAAATCCTAAATAGGGTCACGAAGCGACAGATACGAGTAAATTGGATTGAACTAAATTGAACCAGGAATGAATAGCAACAAAACAAAAGGGGTTAGGCAGAAAGGGGCTGGGGAGAGAGAGTATAGACCAAGTGAGACTAGGGGCAACATTAAAGAAAAATGAAATGAGATGACACCCCCCCCCCCGAAAAAAAATTATTAAACACTTACTGTATTTTAGGTATTGTGCTAAGCACAGAAGATGCAAATGTAAAAAGAAATAAAGTCCCTGCTCTCAATGAGCTTACATTTTATTAAGGGAAGACAATATATATGAGGGATTACTAGCCAGATAGAGGGGTATTTTGGACTGAAAAGTCACAGGGACGGTGTCATAGGCTAATTTATTGAAATATCCTTTCCAAGAATGATGATATGGACACTCTTTCCAGATCTGTAGGGGGAGGATATGACTTGGTGGGTTAATTAGGGGAAACCCTCAGCAATCAAGAGCACAGGGTTCCAGGGCATGATCTGGAGAGCCTAGAGAGACCAGGCTACCTGGCTTGAAATGAGCTCTAGGGTTCAGAGAATGGATATACAACTTAAAACATTTAAAAATCTTGAGTTGAACCAAATTCATCCAAATTTGCTTTTGCAAAGTGAATTGTAATCACGTGAGGGATAAATAAATCTCTTCATTATAAGAAGGACATTCAGATCTCATTTGATTAGTCACATCTTGCATTGCCCTTGTTACCTCTTCCATTTAATTAACTACTCTTTTGTTATTAAGTCAGCCCTTACCTAGGCTAGCCCAGCAGGAGCCTCCAAAGGTGGGCTTGTAGGCCATTGCTTTTCTCCGCTCTGAGGAAAAATGTGTTCCTGCCAAGAAATGAGCAGAGAGAGTCCTGGCAGGCCTGCTGTAGCCTGTGCTTGGTACTGAGAAGCGATGTTTGTTTTTCAAGCATAGGATGAAGATCAGGGCTGAGTTAAGTGCTGGGTAAATTTGTTGTTCATATACTGGCCTTTTGATTTCAGTTCTGTGATTAATTGCCGAAACGCAATGAGTTATGTAAAGTAATTTGACAAACATTTATTGAGCATTCTCTATTTAAAAAGGGCACTGTGGGATACAAAGCTGAATCAGCCACCCCCTTTCTTCCCTGCAATTTGCTCCCAAAGGAACATTCTCTCCCCCCCCCCCAAAGGGACATTCTTAAAGTATAAGGCTGACCATGTCATTCTCTTGCTCTCTGTACTCCCGTGATGTTCCCGTGTTGTCTGTAGAATCCAATCCAATCCCCATTTGCCATTGCAAACCCTTTATAATCTTGCTCTTATCATTATACCTTATCACATTATACATACCTGAGGCAGCTAAATGCTACAGGGTGGATAGAGTGCTGGGCCCGGAATGCAGAAAACCTGAGCTAAAATCCTCAGACACTCATTAGCTGTGTGATCTTGAAGAAGTCACTTTGCTGCTGCTTTTCCTCATCTGTAAAATGAGAATGATAATATTTCCTATCTCCCAGAGTCATTATATGAATTTTGTAGGATAATAATTGTAAAACACTTAGCACGGGTGCCTGAGATATAGTAAGCCCTATGTAAATATTCGTTTTCACTCCTTCACTCCTCTGAAGTCCAGTCAGATTGTTCTTCTTGCTAGTGTCACCCAGAGTGTTCCATTTCCTTCTCTGGACCTTTGCATAGATTTCTCCCCATGCCTAAAATATATTCTTTCTTTGATTCTGCCTCTTAGACTCTAGTTTCCTTCAACGCTCAGCAGGAAAAAACTCAGAACGTCTCTTTTTGTGGTGGAAAAGAACTGGGAATTTAAGAGATGACCATCAGTTGGGGAATGGCTAAACAAGTGATACAATGATTATGATGAAATACTCGTGGTTTTTTAAAGAAATGCTGAGAAGGATGGTCTCCAAAAAACCTGGAATTACATAAACTGATGCAAAGTGAAATATATAGAACCACGGAAATATTATACATGGAAAAAGCAATATTGTAACAATGATCAATTGTGTAAGCGTTAGTTGTTCGGAACAATACAGCGATCTAAGGTAATCTGAAGGATTAAGATGAAAATGCTCTATTAGAACTGATGGCGCTTGGATTTTTATTTTCTACTTTATTTTTCTGGTCTTTGGTTTTTGTTTTCATTTACAAAATGAACAACTTGGAAATATGTTTTATATGACTGCCCATTTTTTAACCTATTTCAAAATGCCTGCCCTCTCAGCAAGGGTCAGGGGTGATGGTAGGGAGAAGGGAGAGAATTTAGAACTCAAGATTTTAAAAAACAAATGTTCAAAATTATTTTTACAAATTAGAAAAAATTGATTTAAAAAACCTATCTCTTATATTAGATCTTTTTGGATTCCCCAACTCTTGGTACTTTGCTCCCCAAAATACTTTATGCGTGTAATTTAAATACATACACATATGTGCACATGCTTATAGGTAGAAGCTCTCTTCCCATATACAGTAACAACTCGATGAAGACAGAAATTGTCGCATTTTTGCTATTTCTATCCAGCATCCGATACAATGCTTTGCACGTAGGAGGCAAGAGGATTTCTAAAGAACTTACAGTTTAAGAGCAATAAGACAAATACCCAAATAAGTATAGCTAGGTCCTAACTAACTGGGCTGTGGTCATATGTATTCTAATTTGAATTTTTAAAACGAAGCTATATACCATATAATTATTGATTTTAGCCCAATGGAAATATATAGAGAAAATGTGAATGTTGTGTACTTTCGTAGGAATCATTATTCACACTAATTGGAATCTGGCTGTCAAGTAGAATTGGAGAAATATCATCAGAGGTGTCTATTGTAAGATTTCGGAGGATGCAAAGATCTCTTTGGTTGATAGGATCAATCAACCCATAAAAACATATTAAAGGCCTGTTATCTAGCAGACCCTTTGTTTAACATTTTGTAGAGTGGGTCATGGATATACGAGGAAGTTTGTTTATAAGAGAGCAAGGGTTTAACAAGACAAAGCAGAAAGGAGAGGAACTAGGATATGTGTTGGGGTGCATAGGATGGAGTTGGTTGAAGGTAAGTCCAAGACAGAGAAGCAAGCGTGAATAAGGGGGTGGGGGAAAGACGTGTTATATTTAGGAGACTAGGAGGGCCGAATATACTTGTATATAGACTTATACAACTTTGGATTTTTTTTTTCTTATATCCACAAGATAATATTTAATGAAGTTAAATAGTTTCACGTTATAGGGTGACTTCCCCAGTTCAACACTGTTCAGAGTTCTTTTAGAACAAGGCTTCAGGGGCAGCTAGCTGATGCTGTGGATAGAGCACCAGCCCTGAAGTCAGGAGGACCTGAGTTCAAATTGGTCTCAGACACTAAATACTTCCTAGCTATGTGACCTTGGGCAAGTCACTTAACCCCAATTGCCTCAGCAAAAAACAAATAACAAGCTTCATAAACTTTTCCCACTCATGATCTCTTTTTGCCTGAGAAATTTTTATGTGATCCCAGGTGTGTAGGTTTATAAACTAGATATACAGATCATTTAGTGATAATCATAATTTTGTGACTCCCACATTAAATTATAACCCACAGCTTGAGAAGCTTTGTTCTAGAATCACCCCGCGCATTGTCCTTTAGTTGATCATAGAATCATAGAATCCAGCCATTTTGCTACAATAGTCTTCAGCCACTTAACTGAAAACGTGTTTCTTGGACATTTTTGGTCAGCTTTCGGAGCAAGCTTTTGTATTCTCAGTCTTTTCCTCTTGTGTTTATTTCTTTTTAACTTTTGGGTAGTTCGAAGAGATGGGTTCCTTTATTTTTTTTTCCTTTGTTAGATAAGTCCTTTATTTGTCACTCTTTGCATGGGATTGATCTCAGGAGCTGAAATAAATTAAATGGTTGTAAGGAAATCCTTACAAAAATGGACTTCCTGCTGTCCTTAGTTCTCCCTGGCCCAAGCACTGCAGGCGCCACATATTCTTCCTTCCAAGATCCTCACTCTTCTTTTGACAAATTTCACTTCACTCTTAATTTCCTTCCATTCATTTACTATATAAGATGAAGGAAATCATTTTGTTCACAATATTAGGAAACCAGGAGGAAAATGACTTTTCATGTTTTTCACCTCTTCACATGATTCCAAGTGAAGTATTTTTCAACAAGGGCTGTTCTTCAATAAGCTAAAGTGAAGTGAACAAAGAGGTCTGGTTTCCCTGATTTATATTTATGTTGTCAGTTGAACTGTTTCAATTATCTCTCTTTTTTTTTTTTAAACAAAAGACCAATATCTGTAAGTGAGGGTTTTTTTTTTTTATCTTTTATTTTTAAAGCCTTTTAATTTCAAAACATATGCATGTTCATATTCACCCTTGGAAAACTTTGTGTTCTCAATTTTTTTTTCCCTCTCTCCCTTCTCCCCAACCCCTCCTCTAGATGGCAAGTAATCCAATATATTTTAAACATGTGCAAGTCTTCTATACATATTTCCACAATATCATGTTGCACAAGAAAAATCAGATCAAAAAGGGGAAAAATGTGAAAGAAAACAAAATGTGAGCAAATAACATAAAAAAAATGAAAATACTATATTATGATCCATACTCAGTCCCCATAGTCCTTTGTCTGGGTACAGATGGTTCTTTCCGTTATAAAACCATTAGAACTGGCCTGAATCATCTCACTGTTGAAAAGAACTATGTCCATCAGAATTGATTATCACATAATCTTGTTGCCGTGTACAATGTTCTCCTGATTCTGCTTATTTCACTCAGCATCAGTTCTTATCTTTCCAGGCCTCTCTGAAGTCATCCTGCTAGTTGTTTCTTATATAATAATAGTATTCCATAATATTCATATACCATAACTTATTCAGCCATTCTCCAACTGATGGGCATCCGCTCAGTTTCCAGTTTCTGGCCAATACAAAGAGACCTGCCACAAACATTCTTGCACATACAGGTCCCTTTCCCTTTTCTATGATCTCTTTGGGATATTAAACCCAGTTGTGATACTGCGGGATCAAAGCGGGTGTACAGTTTGATAGCCCTTTGGGCATTGCTCTCCAGAATGGTTGGATCAGTCCACCAACAATGTATCGGTGTCCCAGTTTTCCCACATCCCCTCCAACATTCATCATTGTCATAGGATCTGAGAGGTGTGTAGTGGTACCTCAGTTGTCAAATTAAGATATTTCTCTGATCAGTAGTCATTTAGAGCATTAAATTTTTTTGGTATTATTAAAGTTTTTTATTTTCAAAACATATGCATGGATATTTTTTCTATATTCATCCTTGCATTACCTTGTGTCCCAAATTTTTTTCTTCCCTTCCTCCTGCCTCTTTCCTAGACAGCGAGTAATACAATATATGTTAAACATGTGCAATTCTTCTATACATATTTCCACATTTATCATGTTGCAGAAGAAAAATCGAATCAAAAAGGGGAAAGGAAAAAAAACAAACAACAATTTAAAAAGTGACAATACTATATTGTGATCCACAGGTCTCTCCAGCCCTTTTTCTGGATGCAGATGGCTTTTTCCATCACAAATCTATTGGAATTAGCCTGAATCATCTTTTTTTTCATATGAAGAACATTTTTTCATATGACTTCGTCTGAAAATTGTCTGTTCATATCCTTTGACCATTTATCAACTGGAGAATGGCTTGTTTTCTTATAAATTTGTGTCAATTAAGAAATGAGACCTTTATCAGATCCCTGAGTTTTTGAAGATCATTTCTTTGATCTTTGAGTCCATGAATACTGTCAGTAAATAATATTTAGGTCTGATAGAACCATCAGAACTTGTCTTCTCCTACAGAAGTCCTAACAGGGGCCAGCTATGCAGCAAAATGGATCAAGTGCCCAGATTGGAGTCAGAACTCAAATCTGGCCTCAGACACTTACTAGCTATGTGACTCTGGACAAATCACTTAATCCTGTTGGTCTCAGTTTCCTCATCTGTAAAATGAGCTGGAGAAGGAAATGGTAAACCACTGCAGTATCTTTGCCAAGAAAACCCCAACGAGGGTCGGGAAGAGTCGGACGTGATTGAAATGATTGAACAAAAGAGTCCGTTTAACCTCTAAAGCTAAACAGTCTCACAGTTTCACCCAAAGAGCTCACTGAGCTTTCATGAAAACCTAAAAGAGAGGTAAATGAAAAAAAGATTATTAAACTCTATTTTTTTTTTTTTTTAGGGTCACAACTTTATTTTTGTTATGTTCCAGACATGGACTAATACCTTGTATGTTAAGGAAGCATTTTAAATGCCCTAAATTTTGAAATTAAGACTTTAAAAGCTCCAAGTGATACATTTAGCACAAATGACATTGCCCCCTCACCCCCACGTGTTGTCCCTTTACTTTGCATGGAAGTGATTAGCTCTGTTTTAGCAACTCAAAGGAGGGAAGTCCCCAGCCCTCAATCAGATTTTAATGAAATGAACATGTGTAGACCACTGCACTTAGCCCTGACCTGGACTATGATGGATTATTCTGCGCGGCTATTTCAATCAGTAGCATGTTTTTGGACAGTTTGCAGAACACGGACCTGTTTAGCATGTTGGCCCATGTTACCAAATAGTTGCTGCTTCAGGTTCGCAAAGTTAGATTTGGCTGATAAATAATTATAAACGAACCCGATGACTGGACCATCTGGCTGATGAAGTGGTGGACTGCAAAGCATGCTGAGGTTTCTATGCAACATCCACATCTGGTGAGGGAACAATGTATCTAGGGGCAGTGTGCTTGGCATCTGTGCGTTCTACTTTATAATATTCTTTTCATGTTGTTTTCTGGGTCCCAGTTGGCTTTTTGTTTTGTTTAGCCAAAAAAAGACCAGGGTGGGGAAACTAAAATGAATTAGACTGGAAAATCTGGAAAACCTTTATTAGCAACTTGCATGATGAGAGAGAAAGACAGAGAGACAGAGAAAAAAGAGAGACAGAGAAAAGAGAAAATACTTTTAGTTTCCTTCTTAGATGATATATATATTTTTTATTCTAAGAGATACTTTAAAATGCTAGCACAACAAAGGTCAAAAGATAAAGGAGGAATGAAAAATCCCACATGTATCATTAGAGTATTTGGCTTGTGGAAGGCAGAAGCAATTCAAACATAAAGTGGAAAATGCCTGGAATAACATTGAAAAAACATACGTAAGTCATCAGTTGGTGCTGGATGGCTCTCGAAAATTTTGAACTTTTGTACGTAACATAAACTCAAAAGGGAGTACAGGTTTTATACCAGTGACCAAAGACCACGGAGTAATTTACTTTTATTAACCTTGGAGTAAATACCACTGTTTGCTGGCTTGTGGTTTGGATCTCAAACATGAAAGAATCCTATTTGGCTCCTGCTTTGCTTTTCCTCAAACTAATGGGCCTGGCAAAAGGCAGCATTTTTTCTCACTTGTAATTGTCCGGAAATTTAAAATGGGGCTTGTACTCTTCAAACAGAGTTAATATTGAAATTCCAACTTTTCATAGAAGTCATTGAACGTAGTTGTAATAGCACATGTTGGATACATATTTAGAGTTTTACTGTTTTAATGACCGGAGTGATTTGCAGCATCAATATGATGAAATATACCATAAAAAATTTCAGAATGGGTTTTCAAAGATTGGGCCTTTCCAGGCTGTCTCACACTACATTCAATGATAGCCTGAAAGGCAGAAGCTAATTTTCCCATGTGTATCTCTCTGAATGGCTTCGTATAAGGGCTAAGTACAGAGGAGGCACTTGGTATGATAGATTGGAGTTTATCTAAGTATTTCTAGTCTGGCCACAAAGGGACCAGACTTATACTCAAGTCTGTTGATTATGAGAACCAAATATAGAAATCTTCAGAGTTTGAGTATACTTATTTGAATATAAATATGTTTTATTTTCTACTATTGATAGTAAAACTATAGAAATTATAATAGCTCACATAATTTATACCAGATTATAGGCTAAGGGATATGAAAAATCTCCCATGATATTTTTGATGGCTATAGACAAATTTGGAAATTGGTCAGACTTAGGAGAGAAAGAATCTGTTTTGGGTATCTTCAGTTTAAAGTACTCTTCACAAAAAACGCTTGAGTTGGTGGCGCTAATGGTATCTTGTAGTACTTGCTTTGAAGGGGCTTGTTATAATTACAGTTAGAATAGGGAAATTTAAATAAAGCCTTCAAATTAGATAGAGGAGCCTTCCCAGGAGAGTAAGTATAGATGTGTTTCTGAATTCTTTTTTCAACAATTTGATTCTGAACAGGAGTAAAAAATACTGAGAAAAATGATGCTCGATTTTGTAATTAGAGTGTTTGTTGCTATAGGAAGAAAGCATCAACATTAGATATTTAGATATAAGCTAGATACTAAGGACTGAAATTTAAGTAACAAGTGTAACAATTTTTTAAAAATTGTGAGTGGGTTTTTTCCCCACTGTTTTCTTGTCTACCAGTCTATGATCACTGCTTCTTTCAACACCTAGATCAAAACTCATTTCTTCTAGGAAGCCTTTGCTTCTCTTATTCATTTATGAGAATATATTCATAAAAGAAGCCTTCTTTTATTCTGCTCTTATGCTTTAGGTTGTGACTACATATCACAATAGCATTTTGCTGTGATGTAAATATTACTTTGTCTTCACAGTTAGATGGTGAATTCCTTGGGTTTGTCTTCAGTTTCTTGATCACCCTTCTACTGGGATCACTAGTGGGCTCGATATGATGCATAGATTATCCTTAGAAACAAACAGGAAGTGGTTGGAATAATGGGTTTCCAGTCGAAAACAACTAGAATAAAATTCTGTGGGCAAGTCACTTCTGAACCTACAGCAACTCTGAAACTTGAAGTTAACAGGTTTCGGGACCTTTCAGACCAAGATTTGGCATGTTGGTTTAAAAAACTGTTTCGGACCTTGGAGACCTAAACTTGGTATTGGTCATAGTGATGGAGTATGCATATATGTGCTTATATTGGTCCAGCAGAAATCACATTGAGAAATCCCTTAATTCATAATTGATTTTCCTCCTTCCCTTTGATGTCCTCCATATGGTTCAGGGAAGAGTTATTTCCTCATATCTATTTTGATATCTTGATAATGTCATGGTACCTAGAACACCAAATTGGTAATATATTAATTATATTATTTTATCACTTGTATAACATTAATTATATATTAATACATATTAATTATATATGATATAATTTAATAATATAATAATTAATTTCATTTTTATTCACATAGTTAATCCTGAGCAAAGAAGGAAAAGAAGAAAAGTGTTAACTTTTTATTTGACTAAGTGAGAGGGAAGGATGGTTGTTTGAGCTTCTTCACCCAAGTTGGTCATTGTTTCAGTGGTGATTCTCAGTCTTAGTCCTGCCAACATGTTGCATTATGGATGAGGGTGCACCAAGGGAGGCAGCAGGTGTCCTAGCAATAAAAAAAGGAACATTGTTGATTGTCTCAACCCACATCAATCCTCCCTCCCTTCCCATTACACACAAAAACTCCCTGTGTCAAGCCACTATAAAGAACTACTGGCTTGTTCACCTAGTTCTACTTATTACCTGAATGGCTGTGTAGTTAAGAGATCTTGATTGGCTCTTGTATATCATTAAGTTGTAAGTGGTGTATTTCTTTTCTTTTTGTCCTCCAAAAATTTATTCCAAATACTTAAATGCTCACAATTTCCATTTAGCAGAGATTTGTTCCACTATACTCTAGAATAGCTTAGAAATGCTTTATCTTGTGGTTTCTCTCTTTTCCTGCATAAAGAAATAAATTGTGGTTTTTCTCTTTCTATTTAAGTTAAAAAAAGAAATCATTCTTTTCTTCTTCTGTAACCAAGAAGGAACATGTATGTTTGTATATATATACATATAGAGAGAGCATATATTTTGAGAATTAAAAACTGAAGAATGCATAAGCTTTGAACTTGATCATATCAAAGCCAAAGAACCCCAGTGTTTTTTTTTTTTTTTTTTTTTTAAGGAAGCAATATGAATCTGGCTGTAAATATTTAAATGAAAATGGTTTGTTCTTGCATCTAGAATTTCGAGGGAAAACTCTAGTTTTTCCTTTTCTCTTTGTTCTTCAGATTAATTTGGTTAGTTGAAAAATGTGACTTTTATATAGATAAAATATCCAGTTTCATAACATGTTTATGAAACCCCAAAACAAATATATACATATATGGATATAGTTATGTATGTAGGTAACATGACTAGTAATCGAGTCATCAAAATACCGCTTTACCATGATAGTTGTTGGACAAAATGTAACTTTATTGTAAGGCATCTATGATAAGCCATCTTAAAAAAATGAAAAATAGAAATGTTAAAAATATGTCAGAATGAATAAAATATTACTGGGTTATCCCAGTGTATGGCCAAACACGTCTGTGGTTTCATTATGAAAGTGCAATGTTGCCAACGTGACCTACAGTACCTTCTCCTGGTTCTTTGTTTTTGGCAGCTTAAAATACCATGTGGGTGGAAGGTGCTGTCATTTCTGCTTGCCAGGTTGAGAGTTAGCTTTCCCTTATTCAGTTTATCAAGAAACGTCTTCTCATTCCTTGCTTAATTTCACTAAAGTACTCCTATGTTACGGCGCTTTGTTATACGCCTTTGTCAGATCCCAGACAGTGTTTCTCCCTCCTTCTTCGAGGTATTGTTTTGTTAGATAGATAAAAGTTGAGTTTGGCATCCGGGACAGATGAGCCTGGGAAATTGGCTCTCCCTTTAAAGCCTCAGCCGGCTGCTGCATCATCTGTCATTGGCAAGGTACTCGCCTTCTGAGCCCACCATACTTCTGTGTTCTGGGTAAAACGTGGAGTCACGATCGATGGTGGTTCAGTGAAATGGGACGATCACCTGCTTCGTCTCTGCCGAGCCAAAATAACAGATTCCCTGCCTTAATAAAACATTTATTAGATTTAGGAAAACAGTGGAAGGCAAACAGGGAAATATTTGCTAGTTGAAATGACTTATGTTCTTAAATAATAGACATCTTTTATTTACTCATCCACCTCCTTATAGAGCAGACATTTTGAGTAATGTGGCGTGATGGAAAGGGGGCTGGGCTTGGAATCAGGGAAATCTTGCCTCCTGGCACCTCTTAGCTATATGACTATGGGCAAGTCACTTATTCTGGCTGAGTCTCAGTTTCATCATCTGTAAGTAGTACCTATTTCACAGTTGTCAAACAATGTATATAAAGTGTTTTGTAAACCCTAATACTTACAATTTATTACTCCATAGATTTGAATTTAAGATGGTTGTCATTGGCATTTATCTATCTATCTATCTATCTATCTATCTATCTATCTATCTATCTGTCTACCTATCATAGATATATCACTAGCATCTATCTCCTGGCTTTCTGATAATCTCTATTTGTCCAAATAGAAATAACCATGTAATTATTTAATAAGATTGACCTTTGCCTCAAAATATACTTATATGGAATATATATATTTCCATGTACTGTGTCTGGATCTCTCTCTCTCTTTCTCTCTCTCTCTCTCTCTCTCTCTCTCTCTCTCTCTCTCTCTCTCTCTCTTTATCTTTACCTCCTGCTTTCCTGGCTTCCTTTGGGTTCCAGTCGAAGTCCCACAAAATATTTTCCATTCATCCTTAATCTTGGTGCTTTCCCTCAGAGACTACCCTCAATTTATCCTGTCTATAGCTTGTTTATACATAGTTGTTTGCTTGTTGTTGAACTTCTGGAGACCGAGACTATCTTTTGCTTTTTATTATATCCCACTTTTTAGAATAGTAGGCACATAATAGGTGTTTGATATTCTAACTGACTGATTCAGGTAGCTAAAGAAGCTATTTTTCTGTTGTATTTTTGTTTTGGCTTTCTTTACAACTGGTGAAGACGAACAGTAGAAGGAAAAAGAAAATGAATTACTATAGCTCATAAATCTCTTAAGGATAAGGATGAGAAGCATGGCGGCACTCATGTAGGTGTGAGCCCACTCTACTCACCTCATCCCAGCTGGGACCATTTTCCTTTGAGCCTGGAACCTTGAAAGATTCATCCTGGGGGAAAATCTACAAGAAGCCATCAAAATATTAAAGGTGAAAGATCTTAGAAAGGATATAGATATTCCCATCCCTTATTTCACTGAGCAAGAAAGAAGTCCAAAGAAATTCAGGGCTTTCTCAAAAACCAGTTAGTTAGCTTGTGGAAGAAGTAGTTTAGATCCCAGATTCCCTTCCCAACAGATGTTCTAAGATTTTCTAATAAACTAATAGTTCTCAAACTTTTCAGTCTTGGGATTCCTTTATACTAAGAAATTATTGAGGAATATCCTAAAAGAACTTTTGTGTGTGTGAACTTCTATTGAACCATTTTCTATTCTTAAATAAAAGACCCATCTTCCGTGAAAAAAAAAAAAAGTTAAAACTTTTATATAATATATATTTTATATAATTGTAAAAAGTAATACAATATAAATTATATAGAAATATAATATAAATAATATATAATAAATATACTTTGTAATAAAAGTATATAAAATATACTTTGTAATAAAAGTATATAATTATAAGATATTATCAATATATGATTAATATTATTAATGTAACATAAGAATAAAGCTATTACATGTTCATCTAAATAATAAATGTTTCATATAAATAACAAAAGATTTCTAAAGAAATTCTCTAGAAGAATGACATTTTAAAATATATTTTTGTAAATCTTTTCAATGTCTAGTTTAATAGAAAACAGCTGTATTCTCATCTGCTTCTGAATGCAATCTATTATGATATATTGTTTTGGTTGACATATATGAAGAAAAATCCAACCCCAAATGAATACTATTTGGAAAGGGGGAGTATTTTAATAGGAAAATAATGCATTAGTATTATTATGAAAATAATTCTGACCTTGAGGGCCCCATGAAAGGATCTTAGGGACCACTCCCACTCTGAGAACCACCGTAGTGGGTCATTCCTAAACTAGTTAGAGAGAATTCTCAACTGTTCCATTTTATGGAGTGAAAGCTGAGAAACTGGTGACAAGAAGCTAAGAAGAAGAAGCTCTTCATTTCAGTCACAAAACTGAATTCTCAGCTGAAATGCTATAAATTAATCACCTTCAGAGAGCTGCAGCACTGCTACTTATGTATATATAACTTAACGACTCTGTCATTCAGGCTTTTACTCTTTAATTTGAGCAACTCTAAAAATCTTTTTTCCAGAATCGCTGTGCAGTAGGTAAAGAATGCATGCTATGGTCTCTGATTAAGAAAACTAGCTGAGGTACATTATTATTAAAGGGAGATCCGTTCTTCTGAAACGGTTTCCCTCTGCTGAAGAATGTGGGAGTTTCATCCTGTGAGGTCCGTTGTCAACCCAGTCAAATGGAAACATGCCATAGGGGTTGATGATACAAATTACAGAAGAAAAAAAATACTATGAGTTTATATTCTCCTCCTTTTCCCCCTACCAATGAAAATATAGTTTGTTTTAAAATTGGTCATCTAATCATTATGAAAAATGGTTTGTCTCAAAGGCTAGCCATTTTCTTAAAAAGATTGATTTGGGGGGCAGCTAGGTGGCCCAGTGGATAGAGCACCAGCCCTGAAATCAGGAGGACCTGAGTTCACATTTGGTCTCAGATACTTCCTAGCTGTGTGACTCTGGGCAAGTCACTTAACCCCAATTGCCTCAGCCAAATATATATAAACTCTCCTGATTTTCTAACTGTGGCTGTCTTTCAAATCTGAATTTGAAAATGCTTTGCCCACTTTCTATGCTGAGGAGGTGGATGAGATAGGTTGTCTAAACATATTGTTAGACCATTTGATTATAACAGATTCTGTTAGCTATGGCTGTTATAAAGCTCTCTTTTTTCCCAGTGCCATTGGTGTTCCGGCTCAGAAAGCAGACGATTCTTTCCTTCCTGTCCCCCTTCTGCTACCCTAGTGTCCCATTCCTTTGGTGGCTGCCAGATGCTCTCAGTGCAGACAAAGCAGGTAGAAGAGATATAGTGGGCAAGACCAAATTGATGTTTACTGAACTGATGGACGTGAATCAGACATCATTGAGAAATATAGCATTTCCTAAAATGTAAAGAGCTGAAACTCTTGAGTTGATGCACTGAGGTGGGACAACAGAGCATTTAAGGTTAATTACCGATAACTCTATAAGCATATGCTTAGAAAATGGCACTTCCCACTATCCTGTGCTGGCTCGATAATTAGTGTATACAGAAAATCGTAGGAGGGACTAGCTGGTGGAGTAGGACTAGCCAGAGTCACTTCTGGGCGGGAGACGAAAAGGAGGAGTTGTGGAGTTTCTGTGTCCATCCAATTCACTTCTACCCCTAAAGACCAAGAATAAAGACCAAGGACTTTTGCTTATCCTGACTCCTGCTGATTCTAATTTATCCAGGGAGCTAATGCGGTCATCACATTAAAATATGTAAGGTCAGAGGAAGATATGTGCTCTGAAAGGGAAGAATCCAAAGTCACCAAAAGCTCCATATCATCTCCATAATCACTAAGTTCATGATGGGTAGATGGCTGTCACACTGGGATCCTTATTAGGATTTCAGGATTATTTTAGTCTAAATACCCATTCCCTGCTATATCCATCTTCATTTTCTTCCTTACTCAGGTCAGTCCTTCCTCTCTTTCTAGTTCCTATTTCCCTTTATCTCCTCCTTACAGTCTCTATACCACTCATTCTCATGGACCAGGAGCAAGGAACCAGTGCTCTCCTGGCTCTCTTCCTTTGAAGTGCACCCTCCTCTTATATATGACCTGTGTTCATTGAAGTCCCTGTCAGTAGATGAGAATAGCTGATGCTTTCATCTGCTGAGCTCCAGGTCATTTTTCCTTCCCTTAACAATGACTACTTTCTAGTCTTTCTAGGACCTTTACAACCTTCCTCTTCAACTCCTGCCTTCATCCTTCGCGACATCAACATTTGCTTTATTATCTCTTTGAAATGAACATCTTTGAACACCCCAGCATCCCTTTGCATCCTTTCTGCAACTTCTACCTCTCCCTCTGTCACAGCCACAGACAGGGGTGGTCACACTTTAGACCTCAACACCACTCTGTCCTCTGAGATCTTGAATGCTTTTCTGTTCAGTTTGTTGTTGTTGCTGACCTGAAGGAATAAAAACGTGGGAGGGAGGAGACGTGGCTCATAGAACATTGTGGCCATAGGTGCATTCGGCTGGGAGAATGGTGCAGTCCAAACGCTGAAGGTGGCTCATGATAAAAATGGCAGGGGTTTTTTGAGAGGTATTGGCCCAAAGGCAGTTACACTGCGTGGGGACACAGGGCAGGAGAGGTCTGGGCTCAGGCATTAAGATCAGTTAGGTAGGTAGAAGGCCAGCCTCTGGGGGAGGTAGCTTTCTCACGCTCTCCTAAATGTCGGAAGCCTCAGACAAAGCCCCCTTCTCCTAGGTTAGTTGTAGATCTGCTTCCCCTCTCCCATCACTGTATCTGTTCTGGACCACTAAGCTCTTCAGTACCCCATCCCTCCCTCTTCTCCCCGTTTTGTTTCCACTGTTCTGGCCTTGACCTCCCTTCACAATCTCAATCTTTCTATTCCGCTAACTCTCATTCCTCTCAGTTTCACCACCTGTCTCTTCTGCATAGTAGCCATGTAATGTAATCCATAGAATGGGAGGCTTGGAGTCAGGAAAATCTGAACTTAAATTCTGCCTCAATTACTTAGTAATTGTGTATGACCTTGAAGAAATAACTTGAGCCTGCTCAGCCTTGATTTCCTCATCTGTAAAAGAATAAATGTTTTGATGATCAAATAGGACAACATATAAACCTTAAAGTGCTATATAAATGCTAGCCATTAATAGATTTCTCACCATTTCCTGTTTCCTTTTGTATTCCTTCAGAATGTTCCTCATATCTGGCATTCCTTCATTATCTCCAGCTTCCAAACTCTTTCTTAAGAGTCACTTCAGGAGCTGCCGTGTCCATAAAGCCTTCTTGAGACAATCCCTTTCCCTTCCCCACTTGTTGAAAACAATTTCTTTGACTTTCAGTTCACCTGGAGCTCTTTGTCTGCATTTCTCTTTTGTGTCTGTCTCATTTGAGTTTCTATTATAATTGTACATGTATGACTTTCTACCAGTAGACTAGAAGCTCTTTGGTGATGTTCAGCTCTATACTCTCATACCTAGCAAACCCAGAGCCCTCAATACATTCTCGTTGGGACAACGAGACATTGGGACAAGAATTGGGACAATTCTACCCATATCTTTGGAAAGTGCAAATGAATTGGATTCTTGTGTCCTCCTATACAATTATGTCTTCTTTGGACTTCCTTAATTCTGTTGAGTGCCAGCTACGTGTGAAGACACTGTGTGGGACGTGGAGGGAAAGGAATAAGATTTTATTCCTTCCCTCAAGAAGATCGTAAGTTAGTAGAGCAGGGAATTATTTTCTTAGTTACCCCACGGACCAAATGTGCAATATTGTCCACAGGATTTTCTTGGCAAAGATATTGGAGTGGTTTACCACTTCCTTCTCCCCCAAGTTAAGACCAATAGACTTGCATAAGGTCACACAGAGAGTAAGTCCCCATTTTACTTACCTTTAAAATAAGCAGTTACCAAAATGATTGTTTAAATTTTATGTCATTTTTAAATTTTCTGTGTTGTGTGATTGAAAAATGCAATAATGATGAATTATCCAGTTGTGATTTTATTTGACAGATTTTAAACTGTAAACCAGTTATTCCCTACGACTCTTTCCATTTGGGCCAAATCCCTATAGACCAGTCTGACAGATGTACACATAGAATGATTTGAAAATAAACAGTATAATAGGGAAGGAAATGATAGTAGATCATATGTTTTCAAATCAAACACTAATGACATATTTTGATTGGGAGTATTCCTAGTCTGACTTTCATAAAAGATACATTTATTAAAGTCTATCTTGCCAGACACTGTGCTAACTACTGGGGATACAAAGAAAGACAAAAAAGTCTTTACATTCAAGAAGCTCACGATTTCATGGAGGACAGAACATGCAAATATAAATATATTGAGAATTGCTATATACTTAAATTGCTTTTAGTCTAGTGGACTCATCTTTTTTGTCTACCTGGCATGTGGCTCTCACCCGTGGCTCCAGTAAGCTGTAGCATGTGCAGCGGCCACATCCTGCTCAATCAGTTCGGCAGAAGGGCTAAATCTGATTCAGGGGAACTGACGGGCCACCCTTTGGTGGGGAGTGTCTGCCCCAAGCATATGAAGAATTCCCTGAAGGGAATGGGCGGCATGAGAACAATTTGTTCCAATGGCATAAAACCAGCCAGCCTGGCACTGTGGAGTACTTGGTCATCCATTGCATCCTGGGTCATCACCAGTTATCCTGACTTTTGTTTTGCCACTGGCCTTTGGAAGAGAGAGCGAGGCTGAAGGCTTTGTGCATTTCTGACTTAAAAAAAAAAAAATCACACAAAAGTTAAAACATTACCCCATGATGCCATTGGCCAAAATTGGTTCTCTTCTAAATAATGAACAGCAGTTCTTAATGGGCACTTGATTGATTGATTAAATTTATACCATTCTTAATGAAGAACAAAGAACACTATCAGTCTATATAAAGCAGGAGTTGCTTTTAATTATCTTCTTGCCCCTCTCCCCACGAGCAAAAATATTGTATTTTGATTCTTTCTTCTTTTGATCTTATGAGAAAAAAAGGTTTTTTTTTGTGTGTGTGTGTGTGTGTGTGTGTGTGTATTTAGAAATAATGGCTTAATTAGTATTCCCAAAATAAAAGATCTTTAACCAAGACTGACTTTATGGCAGGAAAGATTTTAGTTTCAAGAAAATGAATTCTTGGCTTTGCATTGGAATCCACAGCCAGTGGAGGTTAAGGAGTCTGTATTCTCTGAGATCTTTACGATTTCCATCCTAGATATCCATCTGTTCCAAATTATTTCCTGCCTTTGAGTCTCAGCCAGAATCCCACCTCTTGCAAAAAGGCTATTGCTAGTACCTATTTTGGAGCATCTCCAGTTTATCTTGTATGTATCTTGTTTGTATATTAGTTTGCATGCTCTGTCCTCCATGAGATTGTGAGCTCCTTGAGTGTAAAGATTAATTTTGCCTTTCTTTTTATCCCCAGAATTTAGCACATTAGCTGGCAAGAGAGACTTTAATAAATGCATCTGTTATGAATTATTCACTTTGTACCAAGTGCAATGGCTAATGGACGGGAAAGTCACCATTGATTATCACACTTAAAACTAAAGACCTTTTGTTAGCTAGAAACACATTATTTATGGTTCAATCTGAACTAAGTGTGAGCAAGGTCACCTCAGATTTAGGGTTAGATTTTGGGAGGCTAACCAAGAATCTTCAAATCCTCACCATGTGCAGAGTATTCTATTATATATGGAATTACAAATGAGATAAAATTCAACTGTACATAGCTTTTAAAGAAGCCTGATATCAGAAAGTCCAGATTTTTAAAAAACTGTTGTCAAGTGAAAAATCCTTATTAACTTTGCAGAGAAATATATCAAGTATTCAAAATGCAATTCAACTTAACCAAAAATCGTTTTGGGTTGCAACTTTTGGGGAAAACAGGCATTTAAGTCTCCTATTCAACCTTGAGGGCCGGGGGAGCTAATGTGATGTTGGTTTGGGAGTTTGTGATAAGTCATACATCATTATGGGATCTGGAGGTAGAGATGAAGTCAGGGGTTAAGGACTAAGGCAGAGTAGGTCAGACAGAAAGGAGACCAAATAGATTGAAGTGGCAACCTCCTGAATGAGATCTTTGGGAAGCTAAAGTAAGAGAAGAGGAAACTTTCCTCTTCTCTGAGATGTCCCTAAGGAGCTGCTATTGCTCATGAGCTGGCCTGCCTCCATCCTCCCCTTCCTAATGAGGAGCAGTGATTTTAAGGCTAGCAACAGCTACTGAGGAACAAAAAGAGACTAGAGAGAATGGGAAAGGAGAGTAAAGATGAGGATAATAGATCACCAGAAAATCAGTAATCAGTGGGTCAGCAAGTGTTTATTAAGTGCCTATCAAGTGCTAAACACTGTGCTACATGTTGTAGTTTTTTTTTTAAAAAGGTAAAAGACAGCCTCTGTTCTTAAGGAGCCCCCAATCCAAACAATTAAGTAGAAATGAGCTATAAACAGACAAATTAGAAATAATTAACCAATTAGAATTAAGAATTATAGGAAGATTTTCTTCCTATAAAAGTGGGATTTTAACTGGGACTTGAAGAAAGCAAGGAAAGAGCAAATTTCAGGTTATGGGGGACTGCCAGAGAAAATGCTTAGTGGCAAAAAATGGGGTGTCTGCTCAAAGCACACCAAGGAGGCCACTGTCACTGGATCAGAAGTATGTTTGTGGAGAACATAAGGTTTTAGGAGCCTGGACAGACACCCTGTCTTGGCAACCAATTGAACATGGGTGTGAAGGGTGGTTGGGGGGAGGGTGGGGCAGTTTAACATCTTGGTTTTAAGCCTGGGATGATGGTGGTGTTCTTTGTGTTTAATCTTTCTTGGTCTGGACTTCCTTATCTATAAAGTAAGGGACGGGGAGTGGACCTGCAAGTTCCCAATATAGAATTAGGATTCTGTGATCTGTACAGGAAAAAAAGGAACTTACCCATTTTAGATGAGTTTGAGGGGACTGTGATACATCTAAGGAGAGATCTGAAAGAAACTGGAAATATGGGTGAGGTGTGATGACAAGGTGTGATGTAGCTTTGGGAATCATCAGTATAGAGGTAATTGCTGAAGGGGTAGCTGTGGATTTCTTCCTGCCTGCCTTTCTGTATCCTCTTCCTTTCTCCCTAAGTATCTTGGGGCTTTATGGTATTTCTTTCTTCCCTGAGGCAGTTGGGTTTAAGTGATTTGCCCAGGGTCACACAGCTAAGAAATGTTTTAAGTGTCTGAGGTCAAATTTTAACTCGGGTCCTCCTGACTTCAGGGCTGTTGCTCTATCCACTGTGCCACCTAGCTGCCCCTATGGTATAGATTTCTTAAGGGAGGTGGCTTAAACTCAAATCACTCTGGCTCACATTGATTGGTCAATAAAAAGTCCCTGGGAAGCCCACTTAGTCTTTGTTTTGGCCCTGATTGGCTCAGAATAAATGTAAATAACAATTGTTTCTGCTTTGGCAGGAAATCACTAATCTTGTCCTCCCAGATTGATTAAATAAATATAAACAATTTATTTATTTGGACTAGGTTAAGAAGACCATTCTTTTCCTCGTTTCTTTCTTAGCTAGCCTTCATTTGCTGAATGGGCAATTGCTTCAGTCAAACTGAGACTTGTTGAAGATCTTAACTTAAAAAGGCTAACATCTCCCACTGCTTCCAGGGTCATCTCCAGTCATCCTGATCTCTATCTGGCTACTGGACCCAGATGGCTCTGCAGGGAAACCGAGGCTGGTGACCTTGCACAATCCTCATTCGCTTTTATGTTATGGCATCACCTCCCTGATGTCATTGGGTCATTCTTTGAGAAAGGACAGATAACAACTGTGGATTGACTTTCTGAATGAAGCATAGAGCAATAAGAGAAGACGAAAATCTTTTCCAGACAGATCTAAATTGTAAACCAGGTTCCGAGAAGCTAAGAATTAGGTGACAGGGATAAGATCAAGAATGAAGAGGACGTCATGGGTTATCTTAGAGCAGTCTCAGCTAGGGAGGGCAGAAGTTAAGAGTTCAAGGGGATTGAGAAGATGATACCTGTGGTTGTGATGTGGAATGAGGTCTAAGGCAAGAAACATGATGGCAAGTGAGTGAGTCATCACTGAAGCTTTGTTTTTTCAAAAATGGGAGCTATTTCAATGTTTGCAGTTAGAAGGCAAGAAATCAATGAAATTGGAGAGTTTGAAGGTATGGTAAAGGAAGACAATGAAACCTGGGGTAGTCAGATTGATTAGCTTAAGCAAAAAGAATGGACTCGCCAACACATCCCAGACTCATTGAAAGGGTGATAGCACAGATGGGGATAGAATTTATTGAGCAAGAGGGGATGGTTGCAGGGTCAGCTGGTACCAGATGGTGTTGGTCATGTGCTGTGAGCAAAAGTGGAGTTGAAAGAAGTACTGGGAGCTCAAGGAGGAAGATACATAAGCCATCTTTGGGATGAATTGGTTTACCAGTAATCTACAAGAAATGGCAACACAACCTGACTTTCGAAAAATGAGAAAATTTTGTACTTTTTAATGTGTATTATAATTTACATACAAAATTATGCCGATTAATATCATATTCTTGTTAAAGTTATGGAGCACACCTAATCTTTTTCAGTCTAAAAATTCTGAAATCTTGATTTAGACTTAGAAGTTTTAAACATTTTGTACTATCTTTCAAAGAAACCACATTCCTCCAATGTTTGTGTTCCCTTAACAACTTAGAGATAAAATCTGTACATCTGATAAATTCAGCCTGAAATCTTCATGTTTTTAGCATTTGAAATACTGGTTTCCAATGTGGGGTATCTTGTTGGCTTATGGGATCCACTAGAAAGAGTAAATGCTGTGATTCAAAACTATATATATAACAACACATATGCATGTTAATCATATAAACTAGTCACATTAAAATGCCCAAGTGGGAAGAATGGTCCCACGGAGAGAACAACTTTTCTTTTCTCATTTTTGTTCCTCCTCGGGATTTCCCCATATTCCTCCCTTTTTCTGCCAGGTTTGCTGTTGATTAGCTGGCTAATCAAGCTCAATCATGAGCCATCTCTGCTTCTTACCTGGGCAGGTTGGGGGATTAGTCTACTTCAAGAAAAATATTGCTCTCACCGTCCCTACATACATATCTCTCAAAGTTGATAATGCTGATCCTTTGTCGCTGCTTTTGGGGGCTAATTTTTTTGGAGACTTCTAAAAGTGGCCAGTGATTCTTTAGGTAAATAGATAGTATGATGGAGAGTGCTGGACTTGGGAAAAAGATGAATTTACATTATGACTCATTTACTGAATAGCTGTAGGATCATGGGTTAGTCAGACTTAGTTTTCTTAACTGGGAAATGGGGATAAAACATCACTTACCTCCCCTATTGTATCAAATGAGATAATATATAAAGTGTTTTGTAAAATCCAAAATGGTATCCAATGCTCAGTACACTATATAGAGTATAGGACCTGAAGTCAGACTTATCTTTCTGAGTTCAAAATTGATCTCAGACACCTAGCTGGGTGACCCTGGGCAAGTTCCTGACCTTGTTTGCCTCAGTTTCCTCATTTATAAAATGAGCTGGGGAAGAAGTGACAAACCACTCTAATATCTTTGCCAAGAAAACCACAATTGGGCTCATGAAGAATTGGCCATTGTTGAAATAATTAAACAACAACAAATGATTAATGTTAAGAAGAAACAGGATTTTTTATTATGGGTACATTTTATATGAAGCATGGAAAACCTTGTAGCTTAATTTTGAGGTATCCAGAAATATAATGGGGATTGAGATAGAGGGTGGTAGAAAAGAAGCACCAAGGTATATGTGGATCCCAATCCTTTCTAAGGTAAGGATGCAGTTAGATCTCTAGTGGAGCAGGATATGTCCTTGAGCCAACCGGCGGTGGAATCCTGGACAGAAGTGGGATTATCTTCAAGCATGGCCGGAAGAGGAAACTGATCAGTGATCCTTTGAGAGACTTGTCTCAGGTTTTTTCCACTCCTCCCAGTTGAGGGTGGACACTCCTGGGTTGTCTCACATAAGAGGCTTTTGTTAGAATAGAAGCTCCTCAATAGGAGAGATTGTTTCATTTTTTATACCTAGCACCGGGCCTGCTGCCTTCATCAGTCCTTGATAAATAGTAGATGAGTTAGAGAGCCAGGACGTGTTTCCTACCTTCAAGTCCCTGAGTTTCTGTTATCTTGTGCCCTATCGAGATTTCAGTCTTGAATCAGCAACAGCGATTTGAAGCTATGAATTATTATAATGACAGGGGCTTATAAATAGAGATAATCCCTAATCCTTTCCAGGTAGCATTGGCTGGAGGAAAGATGTGTTCTTGATGTCTTAGTATATGTGCTGCCAAATCAAGCAAGTGTTCTTGATATCTTGCATGGGCATTTGGGTTCTAGGCTTCAGATAGCATATGGGTTAAATGGAGTTTTGTGGTTTGGACATATAGAGTGAACCAGATTTAAATCAGAATCTGGATTCTAGTCTTGGCTCTGCCTCTAGAATTTGGACAAGTTTTTTAACCATTCCAAATCTTATTTTCCCAATCTGTAATGCGACAGGTTTGAATATTTGACTTCTAGCTGTCCTGACAATAGTATATCCATGATTTTAGGAACCTATTATATATTTGATGTAGTTTTTTTTTTTTTTAATTACATTATTAGATCATATTTCAGTCCCCTTAGTTAACAGATGAGAAAATTGAGTTCCAAAGGTCACTTTTATAGTCCTCATTTTTCAAATGATGGAACTTCTTTGGGCCATCCATCTGTAAACTATATTCTTATTAACTCTTTCCTATTCATATTCCTTTGAATGCTAAAAATCCCTGAATTCTTTCACTTTTCACAATGATTTCTATTAGGACTGGCTTTCTGGGAAGGGGAATAGGCATAGAATGGGGAAATTTAAATTATATAAATTAATTTTTTAAAATGTGTTTTACTCATATCCCCTGGGGGAGGGAGAGAGGCCCAAAGAAATTAAGGGATTTATCCAAGATCATACAGGGAGTTCCTCACAGTTAAAATTGGAACCCCTATTCTCCCTCCAAATCCTATACTTTCTAGTGAAAATAACTGTTCTGACTTACATAGAACCTTTTAATTAAGCTGTTACCCTTCATTGGATGTTTTATCCCCATTTTATTTTTATTTTAAATCATTTTTGCATCTGCAGTTTATTATGGAACTATAGTTTGTCAGAGAATATCGCTTTGTGTAGATTCTGGAAGGGAAATTAGCCTATTTCTATACTAAAAATTGCTAAAAATCACCCTCGGGCTTGGGGAGCTAATTCTTGGCAATAGTTCTGTCCTTTACATCTATACCATAACCGTGAAGGTAGTCAATAAATTAACACTTATAGTCATATTATACAACGTGTTATATTGTAAACACATAATAAAAAGTATTGCCTTGAAGTTACATTATAGACTGGGTTGCAGTTACTGTATCTCTCTAAAGGAAAAACAGAAGGTTTGAGCATTCATTTGTATAAATGAGTCAGGGTCATGTCATTGAAACTGACACAACTCTGAGAAGTAATTGCCCCCAAATGAAAGAGCCAGAGCTCTCCCTGAGAATCCAGATAAACTTCCTAACAGCTAGTCTGTTTAAGAGTGATGACAGATGACCTTCTCCCAGGGCATGAAAGCATTTCCCCTCTCCCCTAAAGAGCCACCTCTTACTTCAAAGGGTTTGTAAATGATCCTGGCACTTGGGATCATTCCTGATCGGTGGAGCTTGAGACAATTCCAGAGCAGTAGCAAAAGTGTTTGAATTTGAGACTTAAAATAGGTAGAGTCACTCAGCTCTCCGGTTTTTTGTTTGTTTTTGTTTGTTATTGATATGACAAAAAGTCATATCTGCTGGAAAGAAAAGGAGATTTTTGCTTGACATTCAATATGGGCCTTGCCCTCAAAGTGTTGATAGTCTAGGTAAAAAGCAAATTAAGAACAGAACTGTGATGTAGAAAAATGATGAGTTTGAGCAGCTATAAACTGGAGATTAATAGATCAATGCAGCAGAGATCACTTGCATGGCTTTTTATCTTGATCGTTAAGAGAAAGGCACAGTATGAACAGCTTGTTCCAGGAGCTGATAACTAGATTTTTAGTTTATTCTTATTATATTCCATCTCAGCCTTTCAAGACACATATATACACATACATACACATCACACATATACACACACACTGCCTAGCCTAATGTTTTATGTTTTGGAAGGCAATGTGGTGCAGTAAATAGGGCACTGGCCTTCGAAACAGGAAAACCTGAGTTCAAATTCCAGGCAAGACACTTCTTAGCTATATGACCCGGCGTGGTGCTTAATTTTTCCATCATTCAGTTTTCCCATTTGCAAAATATGGGTAATAATAATGTCTGCCTCTCGGTTGATTGTGAAAGTGAAAGAATAGTAAAAAGGACTTTGCAAACCTTAAAACTCCATATAAATAATTAGCTAGTTATCTACTAAGTGCTTAGTCTATATTTTTGAATCTGAGCTGTATGCTAGTTATCTAGTAAGTGCTTAAGCAATATTTTAATTTTTTATTTTTTATTAAGGCTTTTTACTTTCAAAACATATGCATGGATAATTTTCAACATTCACCCTTGCATAACCTTGTGTTCCCAACTTTTTTCCCCTCCTTTCCTCTCACTTTTTCCCCAGATGACAAAATAAACCAATATATGTTAAACATGTGTAATTCTTCCATACATATTTATACAATTATCGTGCTACACAAGAAATGCCAGATTAAAAAGGGAAAAAAAAAAAGAAAGAAAACAAAATTCCAGCAAACGACAACAAAAAGAGTGAAAATGCTATGTTGTGGTTCACACTTAGTTCCCACAGTCCTCTTTCTGGGTGCAAATGGTTCTCTTCATCATAAGATCATTGGAACTCGGCTGAATCATCTCATTGTTGAGAAGAGTTGGGCAATATTTTTAAGTGAATGAGATGGATATTAGCTAGTTATCTATTAAGTGCTTAGGAAATGTTTTTGAATCTATGAGCTGAATATTAGTTAGCTAGTAAGTACTTAGGCAATATTTTTAAATGAATGATGAATATTAGCTAGTTATCTATTAAGTGCTTAGGAAATGTTTTCAAATGGATATGAATGTTAGCTAGTTTTCAAGTAAGTGCTTAGGAAATATTTTTGAATGAATGAGATGGATATAATGAGTTTGGATGAAGTGCACTACGGTGTAATTGACCAAATCCACAAAAGCACAAAACCACATTGGACAGGAGTGAAGAGAAATCACACTGGATCTTTCCAGCTAGAAACTTTCTAGCTAGGTCTTTATAACTTTCTAACCAAATAGAGTAAGAGGATTTGTGTTTAAATCTTCCCTCAAAGGCTTTCTTTACTGTTTGAGTGAACAATTCATTTATCTCTTCTGGATTTCTTCATCCACAGGATGTAGAGATTAGCCTAACTTCCTTTCGGGTCCTTTGATTTTAAGTTTTTATAGATAGTATATAGACAATAAGAAATAATCAAGAAAAAAAAGTCTAAATTCAGATTTAATTGATTCAGGCAGGACCACATGACTGGGGGAGAAACCCTAAGCATAATACATTTTTCCCATTCCTGGAATGTCACTAATAATTTCCTGGGCTATTGGATTACAGGAAAAATATTGAATTTCCTGATTAGAGAGAAATGTTAATACTTTTTTCTTTTTCTTTCCCAGCAAGTAACTGGCAGAAGTTTTGGTGACAGAGATTTTCGAACAGGACTAGAAAATGGCATCCTGCTCTGCGAGTAAGTAAAAATTCATTTGAATTGTTATTAAGAGGCAAAAAAAAAAAAAAAAAAAATCACTTTCATGTTGTCCTAATGACTTAAATTCCCATTTGTATTGATCTCATTGATACTCCCTGTGCTTTGTCAAGCTGTAACTCTGGTATCAGATTTGTTGTAAAGTTCTGGGCTGAAGAATGGTGGTAAGGCAGCTTTCTTCCTGTCAAGTAACAGAAGGCAGTCATGAGAATTTAAATGATTGGCCCAGAGTTACATAACTGATATATGTCTGGGCTGGGATTCGAACCTCAGTCTTCCTGTTTAAGTCCACTGGTACATCTTTTTTTTTTTTTTCCTCCTCAGACAATACCAAATGAAAGGAGAATTTACATTCTGTTTCTTTCTCTTTTATCTCCTTTCACTGTCCTCTCTTCCCACATCTTTTCTCTATCTCATTTCCTCTTCTCTGTCTTTTGTCCTTTCCCTTCTCATTTCTCAATCTTCTTTCTCCTCCATTCTTTTATTTTTTCTACTCTCCTCTCTTTTTCTCCTCTCATTCTTTCTCTTCCACTCTTTCTTCACTTCCATTCCTCTGCCTTTCTTTTCCTCTTTTCTTCTTCCCCATAAAATTATCTACTTTTTGATCAGTGCAATAAATCATTTCTAGTGACTGTGATTAAAATATGAACCCTAACTTCAGACTTATTCTCTTTGTTTCCTTATCTTTCACTGATCACATGTGCTATTTCTTGGAATGCTATAGCAAGGATGTATTCAAGGTTTTTTTTTTCTTTAATAAAACAACAGAATCCTATTTTTAAGCTAGTAATGAAATAAGCAGCAGCTGTAAAAATTTTAGGAGAAAGGACATGAACTCAATCTGAAGTTTTCAAGTATTGGATTTAATAGTTATGATTTGGATGCTGATAGTGGTTTTTTTTTTTTAAATCTTTTTTTCTTTTAAGAAACGAAACAAAACAAAAAGTGAAATTGATATTCATAGTTTTGTCTTTGAAATAACTTTAAACATTTATATCTTAGCACCACATGCCCTGGCAATTTAAAAAAGTAATAGCATTTCTCTGTGGTTAACTGCCTTCTTCATTGGGGTTCTTCACAATGTGCTTGTTATTTATAAAAGCTGCTTCTGTATATAGCAAACACTGTGATCTTCAGCAGATTTACTTTATCCATATTCAAGTCTTGCCTTCTGTTAATTGACAATCTGAGGTTTTTGAGAAGATACCATATTTTAGAGATGTCCAGATGCTCATATGACTAGAAACCATAAGTAGAACTATAATAAAGTTGAGTTGGATCCTATCACTCACTGGTATTTCCAACTCCAAGTTTGATGGCAAAATTCATGTTTATTCCTAAACTCTTCCCCTTCAACTTTACTGCAATTTTTTTTGGAAACCCCATCTTCTTTGAGAGACATGCAGTTTTTTTCAAATTGTAGACCAGATTAAGACATTTGGAAATTCTTTCTTCTTTCCTAATCAGAGAATTATCAAATCTTATAACTTCTCTTCTATACCATATAAATTCAGAAAGACCTTAAAACTTTTGGACTTTTTGTCTTTTTTTTTTATAAAGTATAAATTTACCCATCTTTTAATTGGGATCCTCTTTCTCCTCCCTCATTAAGTAAAGGGAATGGGTTGAAGACAAAGGATTTACAACTGGATGGAACCTCAGTGATCCCCTAGTTCAAACCTCCCTTTTGCCTTTAAAAGAAACTGAAGTTCATATAGTTTGTGATTGGTCAAAGATCACAGAGAAAGTAAGTGCCAGGGTCAGGATGCAAACTTGTCCAGTGAGAGCAGGAGCTCTCTGTGTAGTGATCCTTTGGCATTAAAGGGGAGTCATGGTTTTTGTCTCTACCACCAAGGACTTCAAGTAGGCATACAAGCCTACTCAGATGGAATAATGGTGAATGTTGAGATTGGGAAAGGGACCTCAAAAGTTTGGGGTCACAGACCTGAGTCGCGAGGCATCTCAAAAGAATTTGCAGGCTTGAACGATGAGCTAATTCTGTGACCCAGGAGCAAGATCTCCAGAATTTGGTTCTCGCTGACCAGATTATCTGTCAGCAATGAATTGAGGAGTGATCTATTTAGAATAAGACAGATTGTCAGAACAATAGCATTCCTAGGTTGGGTGTGGGTGTGGGGGGCAAAGCCAGAGGACTTTGGAATGAGATTTCCAGAACAAAAGCCCCCCAAAATCGCCACTATATTTCCTTAGAAACTATACTCCTTCAGTGACAACAGAGCTACCCCACCTTGGACCCTGAAAGCTCAGGACCCTTGCCCAAGAGTCAGAGTAAGAACAGAAGAGACAATGCTCTTTTCTGACAATTACCTTTTCAACATACAGAACCAGAAAGGAAGTTTTATAAATGGTTCAACACCATTTGGAACACAAGGTTATGAAGGGTTAATGTTGAAAAATTATCCAGGCATATTTTTTGAAAATTAAAAGTCTTTAATAAAAAAATAGGAGCATCTAGGTGGTGCAAAACAAAAAAAAGTGGAGTTGTAGACATTGTCAGTCAATAAGTCATTCAACATTTATTAATCACCTGTTATGTCAAGTGCTTTGCTAAAACAAGGTGAATTTGAAGTGAGAGTGTATCCAGAAGGAAATATCTCAAGGGCGATTGGGAAAAGGAGAAACTTGTGGAACGGGTCAGGACTGGAGTTCCACGTGAAGGTGATAGCTAAAGCAGCGATGGGAGACGACGCCACACGTGCATTTTGCTAGAATCCCTGAAGCTTTGTGTCCCTTTGGGTACTTAGTTCTGCAGATCCCTTCTCTCCTCCCGCTAGGACACAACAGCATCATGTCCTCTGCATCTTTGTAATCCCTATGGTGCCCATCACTGTGGCTTGCCCCTAAAATCTTGATGACCCAAGTAGCTACTTTATGCTGGTTCACATTAAAACTATGAGAAATACATGTACACATATATCGTATTTAACTTATACTTTAACATATTTAACATGGATTGGTCAACCTGCCATCTGGGGAAGGAATGGGAGGAAGGAGGGGAAAAATTGGAACAAAAGGTTTGGCAATTGTCAATGCTGAAAAATTACCCATGCATAGAACTTGTAAATAAAAAGCTATTTAAAAAAATTATGAGAAATATCGCGAAGTTATTGCCTACAGCTTTTTTCAGCTTGATATCTTGTCAGATGGCTCTCAAGAAAAATTTTTGATGACTCTTCACCTAGCAAAATGTGCCTTCGCAATACATTTTAAAAGAACATGTTTCTTTTGAAATGGTTGGTGAGCGATTTCCCCACACTTGTAATAACTCTCTTCTGATAAGAGCTATTGAATTCTTCGTTCTGGGACAAAATCCTCATCTGGACTTAATTCATTTCTTAATTTACTTACTGCATTTTTTGAATCATCTCTTATTTCAGTCAAGATTTCCTGATTTGATTTCAAGGGAGAAAAATGCCTTTCTCAAGTCTTAGCAATATACCAGTATTTCTCACATTTCAGTCTCCGACCTCTATTTCTTCCATTCTCATCATCCATCCCTATAAAGATTGCCACAGATTGTTCATTCTCTCATTCTTTGTCTCTTCTCTATGGTTCAGCTCACTCTCACTTCAGTACAATTCATTTGCATATCATGGTGTCACCTCCCTGAGGTCACGGTCCTCTTCCAGAACAAAGGACAAATAACAAGAACAATCAGTTACAAAATCAAAGAATATGAGTTGGGAGGGCCCCTACTCCAACCCAAACAGATTTGTTTTCCTTCCCTTTGCATGCAAACATTCACTATTTGAAATTTTAGTAGAAAGGGATTTCAACTGGGTTCAATCCTTGCTCCATTACTTTTCAACTGCATGTTCTTAAATAAGTCTTTTAACTTTGAGGTTTCATCATCTGTGGAATGAGGATTACCATCTGAGCCACATTGATGACTTTTATTTCCTCCTTCCTCCTCCTTCTCCTCCTCCCCGGTCCTTCCTCCTATTTTTTCCCCCCTGAGGCAATAAGGGTTAAGTGACTTGCCCAGTCACACAGCTAGGAAGTGTTAAGTGTCTGAAATCATATTTGAACTCAGGTCCTCCTGACTTCTGGGCTGGTGCTCTGTTCACTGTACCACCTAGCTGCCCCTTCTTCTATTTTTTATTAAAGACTTTTAATTTTCAAAAAATATGCATGGATAATTTTTCAACATTAACCCTTCATAACCTTGTGTTCCAAAATTTCCCCTCCTTCCCATCCCCTCCCCTAGATAGCAAGTTAAATACTACACTGACTTCTAAAACTAACATTATTTATGTTTTATAGTATTTTTACTTATTTTATTAAACATCTCCCAATTGCATTATAATCTAGTTTGGGTGTTATGGGGTGCATGCCGCCACCTTTGCACTGGATGACATTTAAGGCCTCTAAATATCATCTTATATTTGGCTCTTACTGGCCCTCGTTTCTCTTTTCCTCCTCTCTACTTTCCTCCTCTCCCCCTCTTTTGGGATCCTGGCCATTTCTCTTCTAGCCATTAAGTTTAATTTGAAGCTCTTCTTTTAGGTCAAACTTTCAATCAATAGGCATCTAATAAAAGCTAATTCTTAAGTGCCTCTTGTATAACAAGTGCCTCTCCAGAGTGTGGGGTGATAAAAGGAAAATAATAAAATCCCTGCCCTCAATGGGCTGACATTTCATTGGGGTTAACCATTTGTAGATACACGCACTTTATTAATGACAAGACTAAAGGCTCTTCAAATCCTTTGGCTCTTCCTCTTTGAGTTCTTGCTTTTCCTTGTGACTTCCTTGTGAGGAAGAAGAAGAAAAGGAGGAAAAAAAGGAAGAGGAAGAAGAGGAGGAAGAAGAAGAGGAAGAACTTGTGTCAGCCTTCCCTTTATGTTAGCAGACTCAAGATTTTTTTCTCAACTTCATATGTGTATGTCTGTTATAGGATCCTTAACCCTCTCCAGCACTGCTGATTCCTTAAAAATTAGTGATTGCAGTAGAAAGCAGTCTTTGGGAGAACCTTGCTAATTTTAATGGGCAGCTAGGTGGGGCAGTAGATAATGTGCCAGGCCTAAAATCAAGAGGACTCATTTTTCTGAGTTCAAATCTGGCCTCAGAAACTTCCTAGCTGTGGGATCTTGGGCAAGTCACTTAGTCCTGTTTGCCTCGGTTTTCTCATCTATAAAATGAGCTGGAGAAGGAAATGATGAATCCCTCTGCTATTTTTGCCAGGAAGACCCCGAATGGATCACGATGAGTCTGAGTCGGATAAAATGACCAAACAACCACAATCGGTGTGGTTCTAACATTTAGCAAAAATCTACAATGGGAGTATCTTAGACTAGTAACAGTAACTTATGGTGAATCCATATAAAAAGCAATTTGATGTAGTGGATGGGCCAGACTTAAAAAGTCAAGAAAACTTGGGTTTCCATCTCTCTTCAGACAATTACTAGGAAAAAAATAACAATTCCTCTGGGTCTCAGTTCCCTCACCTGTGAAATGAGGGAGTTGGGTTTGCTGTATGGAAAATACCATCTTCCTCTAACTGGATGGCCTCGGTTGAGAATAAAATCAGTAGTGTTTAGGGATGGTATTTAAGAGCAGCTGCTTTGCTCATTTGGAATTGTTTGGTGCTTCTTTTTAACTTGGAAAGTAGGGATTTGGTTGGCATCTGATGATAAGGAAGGCTTAAAAGCCCCAGTTGACAAATATGTAAATTGCATCTGAGAGGCCTTTCTCTTTGTTCAGGGCTAATCTTGTTATTATTAGTGGAGCCAATCCTGATGGTGTTTGCAGCTGTGTTTAGAAGCTGGTGCTCTGTGTGTTTGGTAAAACATTTCTGTGCTCCCACAAACACCCCACGGTTCTGATCAAATAGAAGGACATTCACAGGCGTGAGGCTCAGGAAGATTGCTCCTTCTATCATCCTGATTTCTGAGCAAGGCTTATCTTATTTTGTTAAATTAAATCAAATTTCTCCTGCTCAACCAGACTTCTGATATTTTCTCTGACCAGTGAGTTCAGTAAGTTGGGCTTATCCTTTGTCACAGGTTTTCTTTGGTGTCTGTGGGGATTCTGCCTTTCTCTTGTGGTATTTGGCTGAAGGTCAGTCATGCTCCTGAGAGGTGCAAGAATATTTATGCTAGCAAATTGTTTCTGTCTTCTTTTCCCTAGGGATGATGAGGGAGGGGAAAGAAAGGGCACTGTTTGTGTTTATGTTTGTATTCATCGCCAATTGTCACATCCAATATGGCAGCTTATCTTTTCACTCTATCCAACCTGCTTTATTGCCTCATTGTCCCATGAGGGACATCTTTAGCCTTTCTGCTTCCATCCTGTGCCATTTTGTATTTCTCTTCCTTCTTGTCCAGCTCCTATCTCTCTCTTCTTTCAATGTCTAGAAATAGTGGTTTCTGTCTTCATTTATTATGCTAGTCTCCTATTAGATTAATATAGGATAAATATTTGTAGTTTTGTTTGGTTTTACTACCAAATGCATTTTCATTTTCTTTTTAAATGTTGTCACTCTGGGGCAGTGGATAGAGAACCAGCTCTGAAGTCAGAAGGAACTGAGTTTAGATGTAGTCTCAGACACTTAACACTTCCTAGTTGTGTGACCTTGGGCAAGTCATTTAACCCCAATTTCCTTAGCAATAATAATAATAAAAAATAAATATTGACAATCTTCCAGTCATTAAAAGGGGCAACATGATAGTAACCTTATTTTCACACATGAAAATTGAGGAAGCAGGTGTGGTAGTACATGCTCCTAGTCCTGCTTCTGGAGAGGCTGAAGTTGTGGGAAGTCATGTGTTCAGGAGTTTGCAGCTGTAGTGAGTTAAACCAATCAGGTGTCTCCACTAAATCTAGGAGCAATATAATGAATGACTGCCCCTTCCTTCACTCTTTCCTCTCTACCCCTGACCTGGTGGAGAGCGCTCTGTTAGCTAAGAAGGAAAGACTCAGCCCAGATTTAAAAAACTCAGCAGGTAAGCATGCGAGTTGGGTATAGGATACCTTGGGGCCCTTGCAAGTTCAATTACAGACCACCAAAATAACCCAAATTATCACAATAAATTGAGTCACTTGAATTTCTGGTTTCCTAGTGCATGTAAAAGTTCTTTTACACTATACTATAGAGTATAAGTATAGTGTCTGAAAAATAGACCTTAATTTAAAACTACTTTGTTACTAAAAAATGTTAACCATCACCTGAGCCTTCTGCAAGTTACAATATTTTGCTGGTGGAGGGGCTTGCCTCAGTGTTGATAGCTGCTGACTGATGGGGGTTGGTTGTTGAAGGCAGGGCTGGCTATGGCAATTTCTTAAAATAAGACAACAATGAAATTTGCCACATTAATTTTTCCTTTCACTTGAACACTTAAAGACCATCCAGGACTATTGATTGACCTAATTTCAATATAGATCTGTGTCGAGAAATAGATTCAGAGAGAGAAAAAGATGGAGGTGACAGATGTGTGGAGTTTGTAGTGCTCCAAAACAAGTAACATTAAAGATCACTGATCACCATTCACCAAAGCAGATGTAATAATAATGACAAAGTTTGAAGTAATGTAAGAAATACAAAAATGTGACACAGAGCCACAATGTAAGCACACGCTGTTGGGAAAATGGCACAGATAGACTTGGCTCAACACAGGGTCTCCACAAACCTTCAATTTGTCAGAAATACCCTATTTGCCAAGTACAATAAAGCAAAGCACAGTAAAACAAGGTATGTCTGTAGTGGGATCAGCTGTTAGTAGCTGTTGCACTTCTAGCCTGGATATTCTTTAAAAGAAAAAAAAAGGACTCTTTAAAATTAAAGGAACATAATTTTACAAAACTTAATGAAATTAGGGCTTAAGGTTCTTAGTTCCATGTTTGCATCTTTTGTTAAGGCAGATTCTACAATATGACTTTCTTTTTTTTCTCCCCTCCCAATTCTCATGGCTCTTTGTGTATTTCTGCTGTCACTTTTGCACCTTAAAAAAAAAAAAAAAAAAAAGCTTACTATTATATCACATGAATTATCCTGATTTTTTCAAGCCTTACGATTTAAGAGCTTAGGGAATTCAGTATCAACTTCGAGCTTATATACATGTCCTGTAGGAGTCCAATAGCAGACTAGGAAGGTAAACACAGATGGAAAATCTTTTCGCCTTTGTTAGATTGACAGCTTTATAAGGCCAGAGACTGCTTAGAGTTAGGAAAATGTGGTATTTGGGGGGATGGTGGTAGAGAAGAGCCGAGATTTGCTGGAATATGGAGTATGTGAAGAATAGCGGCAAGAGATAAAACTAGGATGGATAAATCCATATTATTTGAGCTATGTTTCTGTGAGTAATTGGACAGAAGAAAGAATATGAGCTTGTGAGCCGGGAGATCTAGGTTTTGCTACTCCTTGTGTGACATCTGGCAAGTCACTTCATCAGGTGATTCATCCATTGAATGGGAGAATTGGATTTGATGCACATCTATCTTTATAGTTCAAGAAACCTAGAGATTTCTTAGGCGAGGAAATGTGTTCCATTATCTGTTCTCATTGGTTTTTTACTTACTCAGTTTGTCTTTCTTTCGACAATATTTTTGTTTATATCATTTTGCCTCAAGTATATTTTTTTGGGGGGTTCTGATTATTTAGTTCTTGGTTTGTTCATAAAAATCTTCCCATATTTCTTGAAATTCCTCATTTTTGACTTTTTACTGTATCTTAAACAATTACATTACCAAATCACGGTTTGTAAGTTTAAAATTTTGTTAAACATGTATTTAATGTCTTCCCACTGGCACTCATTCAGTAGAACAATAAAAAATCAAACAAAAACTCTAAACTCTCACAATAAATTTAGATAGTACAGTGAAACAAGTGTCCACATTGACTCTCAATTTTAAGTCCATCATCTATTTGTCAGGAGATGGGAGGTATAATTCATAATGACTTTTATTTACAAAGTAATGTAAATTGTACCCAGTTTTTTTCTTGATACAACTCTGCAAGATAGAAAATACAATTATTATTTTTTATTATTATTTTACATATGAGGAAACAGATTTTGTTGTGATTGTATGACTGACACCAAGATCTGTGCTTTTTTTCTGACATGATCAACGAATCTAGCTATATAGAATAGGTCCTATTCTCTATTAAAGAAATGTTAAATTGTGATAAGGGTTTATACATAAATGAGAGCCCTACAGATGAAGTAAAAAAAAAAATATGGTTGTGTTCATTTTTGTAAGGTTCAAAAAAATCTTGTTGAATTGAATTCCCAATAGCTTTTGTCTTTATAAGAGCCATTTATCTGCTGGTGTGTGTTTTGCATGTAATAGGGGATCTGAAGGCTAGTTTACATTTAAACGATGAAAGACTTTCTTGGGAAAGGAACAAAAATCTTCTCTGTTGCTAAAATAATTCTCTAAGGATAAAAGATCTGTTGGCAAACACGGTTTTATACCTTAGTTGCTATAAGACCTTCTTAGAAAAGGAATAAAAATCTGCCCCATTGCTCTAAAGATAAAAGATCTATTGGCAAACATGTGTTTATACTTTAGCTGATGAATGAACTGCTTAATTCTAGAAAACAAAATTGTCTTGGATCTTTGTCAAGACCATGGCCCAGCATAAGACTAATATGTATGTTCACTTCTGTCAAGTTAGGTGAGTTGTAGATCAAATTAATTTAAAATAGTCACCAATAATACAACAATAACTCTGCACTATGAAATAATATTGATTCCTGGAACTGGTGAGAAAATTTCTCTGAAGTTGTCTCTTGCTCAAATCATAGTCATGGAATAAAAGATCATCTGAACTAATACATATGAGAATGCCTTGGATAAACAGTCAAGTGTTAAACCTAAGGGACATTTGGTACCTAGAAAGCTAGTTATCTCATTTCTTTTTTCATCTGTGAATTCAATCAATAAGTATCTGTTATAGTGTTCATAGGTAGCACTGTATTAGGTATTGAGGAAAAATAGAAAAAAGGAATTGGAATTTTTCCTTTCCGAGAAATTTCAGTCCAATTGGGAAAATATTGCACATGCAGAGAGAGAGAGACAGAGACAGAAAAAAAACAAAACAAAACAGAGAAAGACAATCACATGGAGGGGGAGAGGGAGAGAGAAAGGGAGAGAGAGAGAATACTTAAATAGCCATAAGGAATAAGATATGAATTATGTTTTAAAGAGTGGGAGAGGTAAAGAGAAGATCAGAGAGGGAGATCAATGTGGGCTGGAAAAATCTTAGGAAGAATATAGATCCTGAAGAGTCTGTAAGGGCAAGTCAAGGATATTGTATCCACAAAGAAAAATAGGAATATAGGTTTCTGATTAGAAATCAATATGTTATGTTTAGGATGAAAAAACAGTAGTTGCAATGGAGTTTTCTGTTAAGGACTAGTTCAAAGGTGAAGAGGAAGAGGATAGATAGTTTGAATATAAATTATGGAGAGACTTGACTGTCAGTCTGAAGATCTTTAATCTTTAAGCATTGGGGAGTCATTGGGAGTTTTGGAATATGGGAAGGAACATAATAAATTCAGTATTTTGAGAAGAATAATCTAGTGACATTGTTTGAATGGAGAGAAGACCTTGAAGTTGGCCAAGATCAGTTAGAAGATTGTTGCTGAAGGAAAAATTTGAAAGAAAAAGTACTAGCCTTTGAGCAGCTGACTGGATGTATTGGATAACATTCCTGCAAAAGTGAGAAGTCCTAAATGAAGGATGAAATTGAAACTTATTTGAGGGCATTTTGAATTTTAAGGTGATGGTGGTGGGTTAAGTAAGTGGAATTGGAGATATGAGATTGAAGTTGAGATGAGAAGTAGGACCTGGGGATAAGTATGTGAATGCTGTCATTATTTATTTATATTCTATATATAGAATATATTTACTGAGATTATAAACCCCAAACGTTTGGTGAATACCTTCAGCAGTAGGGTAGATAGAAAGGAGGCGAGGAATTAGCAAAGAAAATAGAAAAGCTGCCATGTTGGATATAGGAGGAAAATCAAGCATAGTTTCCATGTCATAGAAATAGAGAGGAAAGAGTTTCTGAAAGAAAGAAGTAACTAGTCATGTCATTTTTGCAGAGAGATCAAAGGGAATGAGGCCTGAGAAAAATCTATTGGATTTGTCAAGGAATAAACATTGAAGGGCATTGAAAAATCTCAACAGAATCGAGATTTAAGGAAAGGAAGTATTTGGTGAGAGTGAGCTACCAATAAGAATAGTAGTGATGGTGTAGTACCCAGACCCAGCTAACTAATGTCCAGAATAACCTAACGTTAATAATAATAATAACAATGGCACTCCTTCAGTAGAACAATAAAAACAAACCAACAAAAACTCAGTAAAATAATAAAAACAAAATAAAATCTGAAGATTAAAATCCTTGGGGTTCAAAGTTCTGACTGAATGGTTTTTGAATTCTTAGCCTAACTTCAGGAATAGACCCCAGACCCTTTTACCTTTATGGATTCTGGTCTTGAGTCTGGCTTGAAAATTCAGTAGACTCTTATGTAGGTTACTTATGGGTCTTCATGCCAAAACATCACTGGCATCATTCACTTGGCCTGCCTCCAGGTATTTGGGGCACCAAGGCTCATTAAGCATTAGCATTTAGGTTCAAGTGAGGACATCTGGAGCCATTTTCTTTCATTTAAGAGCTTTCGTTGTACTATGGTGCAAAGGAAGGCTGCAGTTTGCCTTTTGGGGTTGAGACCCTATGTTTAGAAAGACATAAAATTCCACCTCAGACCTTGCATCAGACCCCCCCTTCCCCCCATCTGACTGGTTGGGAAAAGAAAAAAACAGATGGAGAACTCGGGAGAAGAATCTGCAGAGTCTCTGAGCTGCAGAATGCCCTCAGTTTTGGAGGATTTGGGCAGCCTGGCAGCCTAAATAGCTCCTTAGTCTGTACTACTAAAGAGAGACTTCTTAGAGATACCCAGAGCCCAGTGGGGAATAGTGACCCCATTCATACCACTCTCTGGGCACAAATTATAAAGATCTCCTCATCGTGTGTGTGTGTGTGTGTGTGTGTGTGTGTGTGTGTGTGTATGTATGTGTGTGTGTGTGTGTAAATGAATAGCAGCATTTCAGGAACCTTCACCCAGATGTATAATAATGCTTGAATGTGAACATGAAATATTGGATGTATCGATGATATCCCTGGGGAGGCATCTGTTCTCTGTATTTAATGTGAACTGTCCAGCTCTAGGAGGGAATTGATAGCTTTCCTTTAGGCTTACAGAAAATGATCTGGAAACTATTTAAAATAACTTGTCTAGCAAACCTCTGCCCTCAAACATTTTGGGATTTCCATTCCTTAATCTCTCTCATTTAATACTTACTAAATAACTGCTAATTGAAGCCTTAAATCTCTTATCCCATCACCTAAACAAATCTGTTACACAATTATTGACTTCTTCTTAAACTTCATTCAACATCTACAAAATTCTTTTTTATGTGAAGGGGAAAAATTAGTATAACCTGATGCTTGTGTGTATCAATTAGTTGTAGGTTTTGCTTAGCAGAGGCACATGATTCTATTTGGTTTGGTACAGAGAAGAAATATGAAAGAGAAATTTTATTTCATTCCTTCAACCTATTATTTGAGTATCTTTAATGGTCATATTGTTTAGGGTTCATTCCTTAGAAAATGTATTTAATAACAGTATCATCTACTTGAAGGGCTAGTCTGGGTAAATATTTTCCATATGTTGTAGTGCTTTGCTGGTATTATAGAGGTGCCTTTCTTGAAATCATGTTGTGATGGAGCTACTTAATTATATATGTGTGTGTGTGTGTGTGTGTGTGTGTGTTTTTAAGGTCAAAAAATATCTGAATGTCTACTAGATTCTTTCCACCATGTAAAAACCATTGGTTTCATTAATATTAGGAAGTACTTGTGAATTTTTATATACATGTATATTTACATAAATGTGTGAATATATACACACACATATATCCATGTCTCATACCAGGACTGTTGTTATAAGGATTACTTGACTTACACTCAGGAAGAACCTTAGTGATAATTTATTCCAACTCCCTCATTTTATAGCTGGGAAAACTGTAGCCTAGATACGCCTTGCTTGGATTCATATTCATAGTAATAGAGCTAAGATTCCAAACCAGATGCTCTTATTTCAGATCCGGTTTCCCTTCCACAATACTCTAGCACTTGTTTACATGTCTTCCTACCTCTCTCTATACCAATCCATCCTAGGCATATCATCTATTTCGGTAGTCTCATAAATGCATCTCCATTGCTTTAATTGACAGTGTACACCAAGGCCAGATCAATTAGGTGTTGGCCAACCAAAATTTTGGCTTCATCTCATTCTCTTAACATAAACACCGTGCTCTAACCAGAGTACACTATTGTCTATTTCTCCAGCATGACTTGGGCTTTCTCTGCTTTCTTTAAACTGTTGCTCATATTAATCCCTTTGCCTGAAAGACTCTTCCCTACCAAAATCTTATGTGACCTTCAAGGTTTTCCTCATATTCTCCTTCCTCTGAGCCAGCCTCCTGAGATCATCCACATCATACTGCTGAATTTTGGTGCCATTTTGTATTACTTATCTGGTACTTAAAATTTTTGCTTTGTGTTATCTTCTAGATTTTAAACTCCTGGAGGTCAGAATATCTTCTTTATTTTTGCATCACCTTACAATGCCTACCATAATGCCTCATGTATAGTATTTAATTCTTTCTTTCTTTCTTTCTTTCTTTCTTTCTTTCTTTCTTTCTTTCTTTCTTTCTTTCTTTCTTTCTTTCTTTCTTTCTCTTTCCTTTCTTTCCTTTCTTTCTTTCTCTCTCTCTCTCTCTCTTTCTCTCTCTCTCTCTCTCTCTCTCTCTCTCTCTCTCTCTCTCTCTCTCTTTTGCTCTCGCTCTTGCTCTCGCTCTCTCTCTGGCAATTGGGGTTAAGTGACAGCCAGGAAGTGTTAAGTTTCTGAGACCAGATTTGAACTCAGATCCTCCTGACTTCAGGGCTGGTGCTCTATCCACTGAACCACCTAGCTGCCTTATAGAGTAATTAATTTTCAACAAATACTCATCGAAGAAAATTAGTAACAATTTAAGATGTCCATAATATCATTAGCACTTTGATAATTGGTCATTTTGTTTGAAGCTCACACTATAATCTAGTTGTTCTTGTAGTCCTGAGGTAAACACCAGAAATATATTCCTAAAACAATTTTGTTGCATTTCCAGATAATTAAAGCTCAATGCCATATGGGAAATTTGCTCTTCTTTTCCCTGAATACGTTCAAGAAAATATTTCACTTCAGCCTCTTTCAGCTTTTTGCTTAGAGCTTTTGGTCCCAATTTTAGATGAAAGTGCTTCTCTTGTGAGGCTGATCCTTTGCTCTCCTAGTGCCTATGGCCTTCAATGACATCTTCTCCAACTGTTTGAATGAAATCGGTTCTGAATAAAATTACTTTTTTGTATTTCTTCTCTGTACCAAACCAAATAGAATTATGTGCCTCCCAAGGAGAAGGAGCAGGAAGCTTTTCTTCTCTTTTCTATCTGGGAAGTGACTGTACATATTGGCAGATTCCAAAGCTTCATTGCCTTCTTCTGTGTTCTTTTCTCCCCGCCCCTCTATCTGTATCCCCCTGCCCCCCAACCCTGTTAGGGGATAACTCTGTGAATTTTTTATCTTCCTCTCCCCTTCCCATTATTCTATGTTACTATGGCAACCAGCAAGCAGCAACTGGGTGAAATAACAAAAACCAGTGGGAATGAACTCTGTGTGTCAGCTGATCCTTGCATGAAGTTCTGTTTTTCGGGGCTCAGACCATAATCTTGGCACATAGTGGGATGGAATCATGAAATGGGATTGTTGACAAAATTAACAATTTAAAACTATTAATGGACCTAGAATCCTTGCTGGTGATCCAGCTGTTTTTATTTTTGGTGTACTTCATTATTAATCAGCACACATTCACCGAGCACCTACTATATCCAAAACACTCTGCAAGGAGCTACAGGGGCAGCTGGATATGGAGGAGAAACTTGTTACAAAGAGGGACAGAGTCGGGCCCTTCGTGATTTACATACCAGTCATCTTGAAAAGTTTATTTGCCTGTCTGATGCTTGAAACTCAGAATGTACTTCTCCCAATAGGAAAAATGTGATACAGTAGTATTTAGGTTACAAGGCTAATTGACACAATTCTCCATTGTATTCAACAAATATTTCTTATGTATCTGTTCAAGATTTATGATTACCCACAGAACAATGAAAGGCTTCATGATGGGTATAAGTAGGAATTAACATATTACTAAAGATGTTTTGTGTTAGTCTCAAAGGGCTTGTGTGACCGGAAAAGGAGTTCGTCTAGTCATGTGGTAAGAGCAAAGGATAAGTGTAAAGTCTATGCAGTATGTGCATTGCTCTCTCCAAAGTGTTAAAGGCCCATAAGATTGGAAAAAGGCAAATATTGTTACAATTCTCAAAATAAGAGTGTGATGTATACTTGGCAATGAACTTGCATTTGATTCTTGGCAAAAATCTGGAATGTATTATTAAAAAGATATTAATTACTATGTGGAAAATAAAACCTAGACTTCTACCTATTTGTCAACAAAGAAAATAAGTAAGATTAATTTCATATGACCTACTCTTGATGAAGTCATCATCTTGGTCATCATTAATTCCTTTTTTAGGTATTCACTCTCTCAAATTATTCATTCTAAAGTTTTGTCAGGACTTATATTCCTTTAATCCTTCATTCTGACACGGATGTGAATCTGGGTTTTCAAAAGCTATGCCAGAGAAGGATTAGCTCTGGAAGGATCTGCCATGTTGGAACAGCTGTCTCTGTACTTCCAGCTAACATACTGTGTCTGCCTTCTGAATACTACCTTAATCGGACGAGAAGTTGCTCATTATTAAGAAGGCTGACTATTTGATGCCAATTTGGGGTTTCTCAACAAACCAAGATTTTTGTCAACAAGATGGAGAGTTGTGGATTTGGAATTGATTTATTGACTGGACCGCAATTGTAGTTATTAATGATGTGATGTTAGCTTGAATAGAGGACTATATTGTGTCCCAGGGAGCTCTGGGCTGGCTCTTTACTATTTAATATTTTTATAAAAAGTATTTTTTAAATAAATTATCTGGACAAAGGTAAAGATGGGATATTCATCAAATCTGATTTGAAACATCAAGATTCAAAGAGATCTTGACAGGCTAGAAGGTTTGGGGAAGTATATTAAGATTAAATTTAATAGGGATAGATATAAAGTCATAGGAACCTAGATTTAGAGTTACTAGGGACCTTAGAGGCCATTTAGTCTAGTCCCCTTATTTTTAGAGATGAGCATACTGAAATCTCCAGAGTCACAGAGGTATTAAACATCTGAAGTTTTCTTGGCTCCAAATTCAAATTCTATGCACAGTGCCTATAAAATAATAGTTGTTTAAAAGACGTTTGTTGACTTAAGACATGTTCTCTCTCAGCCCTACACTTGGGTAAAAAAATCAATTCATAACAGTAAGAAATTATGGCTAGACAGCTAGCAGATAATAGAAGTTCTGGGGGTTTAGTGCTAGCTTAATATAAATCATCAGTGTGATTTGAAACCCCCCCCCCAAAAAAAAAAAACTAGAATAAAGCAAAACAAAACCTCTGCTATGTGTGCTCTTGATTATATTTAAAAAGGCTTAATAAATATCTGATAGTTCTGTTGTGTCACATTTTATTTAGAGAATTATGTTCAATTCTGTAAGTTTCAGAACAATCCTAAGGAAAGCAGCCAAGATGATGAATAATAAGTATAAGCATTTATATAGTATTTACTGTATGCTGGGAACTGTGTTAAACACTTTAAAAATTGTATTTCATTTGATCCTTATAAAAAGCCTGAGAGGAAGATGCTATTATTATATCATTTTGTACATGTGAGGAAACTGAGGCAAGACAAGTTATATGATTTGCCCAGGATCACATAGCTTAGGAAGTATCTGAAGTTGGATTTGAATTCAAATCTTGACTCTAGGTCCAGTGCTCTCTTTGCTATAGCATCCAGCTTTGATGAAAGGTCTTCAGTTCAATTGAAGGAACTGAGAATGTTTAGTCTGGAAAATTCCCAAAGCATGACATTCATTTGTTTAATGTAAAAAGAGGGGCTAGACTTTGTTTTCTTGGCTTCAGATGGGAAGAGTACAAGTCACAGGTAGAAATCAGAGTCAGATTTGACAGGGAGGAGGGAAGGCAAAAGCTATCTGGGAACATAATGAATTACTTCCATTATGAGAGACATTCTTGTTCAGGTAGAGGTTAAATTGACAGAAGATCACACAATCCTAGGTTAAAGACCTATAGTGAAGAGTCATATTTTTCCCCCCAGGCAGCTATTGCATTTTTGGATAGCTCTTTTGGCGAGAGATTTTCCATCTCTGAGACCAAATAGTGAAATTAAGTAATATCACGTCCTTTTTTTCTTTAACAGGATCTAACCATTTGTTAGCAAAAAGAAAGCAGATGGATAGTTGTATGAATTTTTTAGGATTTAGGGTCAATAGAATGAACAGTGTGAAAAGTCAGGGGCAAGGATGGAAATGGCTGTACCCAAGCCCTGTCAGTTTTTTTTTGTTTACATCTTCTATGTTGCTTTGATCCTGCTATTTCACCCATAATTGCCTAATATCAAAATCAGAAGAAAGTATAGTTAAGAAAATTAACAGAGAGGGAGGAAAGCAAATCTAGAACAGAGTTGATAAACTAGCAGAACAGGAAGATGCTTTGAGGCTGTAGATGTATCGAGGCTGGTAAGGAAAAATAGACACTAGCTTATGGTCAAACAGAATAATTTTGGAATTGATTATTGGATGTGGAGGAGTTCCTAATGATAATAATAGGTAAGTTATAGCTATCCTATATGATACTGGAGGTCCTAAAAGTTGGGACTTTACTGTGTTAAGGAATTGTGGAAATAACTTGTTTCCTAGAGCTGAAGTTGTGTCCTGAGCTTGGCATAAAAAAATCCTTTACATTCTGGATATCCCCTTCTGGCAAAGCTGCTTGGACCAGCATCAGATGTCCACTAAGAGATTGAGCTCCTCCTATTTCCCAGGGCCATCCATCACAAGTTCACAAAGTCTGTTCCTTGTCCCTGACGGGTACTGCACTCTTATTCCCATAGAACACTAATTTGGTGCCTTGTGGGGTGACCATGACCCCCATGGACTTGGGACAATATTGTTTCCATGGGGCTGTTTGCAAACACCATTTTCCTTACCCTAAAATTAATTAAATTTCTGTTTATGTCCTGATTTTCCTATCTCTAGCTTGCTTTGTATGGCTCTGGCCACCCACAGGTTAAAGGCTGGTTCTAGTCCAGTTAACATTAATTGGTGTCAGAAGTGGGATTTGATGTGGAACTAAGCCAAATAGACTTTTCTGTACCAATGGAAGAAGTAAAATGAATAGACACAGAAAGATGGAGTAGTAGTATGTGACAATAATGTAGATGAGTTTGGGAGATGAGGATCTAAAGAGAAAGTAGTAATACTGATATAATTAAGCTAGTAAGTTGGGGTTTTTACCTATGACAAATAGAATGATCTTTAGAAAAATAGGATGGTGGGAGATAAATTGAAAGGGCCATTAGCAAAAAAAGTAAACGGTCCTGTCAAGATGAGCTCCCACTGATTGGTTCCTCTTAAGTTCACTCCATCATCTCTCCAACGATCCAGGTGTCTTGGAGTTTATGTGAGAAGGAGGAATGGAATGAAGTATTGTATCTAATAGTACTAAAGAACTTCATGGATTGCTTCTATGGGAAAATTCATTGAAGTTCCATTTTAGAATTCAAGGAACATATCTTTTCTTCTTCCTTCCTTCACCTGCCCCTTCCTCTTCATCATCAGAATTGGGGACTCTTAGAGTCTCTGGACAATAGGAATGGGGGACTCTAAGGGAAGGCTCCGGGGGATGCCGAAAGACCAGGTAGGGGTTTTTTGAATTGGTAACTTATATATAGACTGTAGGCAAAGAGTTGTAGACTATTGGGACCTGATATTTGTATAAAACTTCAGGAAGGCTATTTAAATTGCAGGGGACTTTAAAGGTTTACTGGCTATAGAGTATGGTAAAAAGAAAGGGAATCTCAGAGTCTGGATTCAAACTTTGAATTTTTTGCTTAACTTGGGCAAGTGGTAGTGGTAGCAAATACTTAGAACATCAATTTTCTAATCCTAATACTTTAAAACATTGTTATGCTCCTTGTTATCTTTAAATTTTATGATTGGATTAGATGGCTTTTTTTTTTCCTTTCTAATTTCTCAGCTTTGATGTCCTAAATTTCTGAATAGATATATAAATGAGCCAACTGACACTGTATTTTAATGGTTAACTTTACACTTAGTATGTTTACTTTTGCCATAACTTAAAACAAGTCCCCTGAGAGGATTTGTTTTCTCTCAGATCCTCAAAGTTGTCACAGGCAGTTTGGTGTTTTTGTTTGTTTTTTACTGAAATGTGGTTTTTTTTGGTCCCCTTTGTCAAATAAAATATGCAAAAAGGATATATATAAAAAGAACACTTTCTTACATAGGAATATAAAAGATCATTGCAAGATAGATATGTGATTATTTTAGAGGAGAAGACACTGTTGGGGTGGACTTGAGGGAAAGACAAGGAAAGGCCTTCTGCAAAATCTTAAAATGAGTCTTGAAGGAAAGTAGGAAATTCAAGAGATAGAGGTGAAGGAGGGCATTCTTATCTCACTTAATGTACTTACTGTGCATTTATTAGGTTCTGCTAGAATAAAAATAAGTAAGGATATTATCTCCGCTTTCAGAGAATTTACAGTGTAGAGAGGTCACTTTTTTTTTTCCCTTTAAGACCTTCTATACTTTGCCCTGTGAGAATTTCATTGATTAAATTAAGATTTTCAGGAGCCTTCTCTGACTTCACAAAATAGCTCTACTTTGAAGAAATTTAGTAAATCAATCTTCTAAGAATTGTTTTTTTAGAAATTCTTAATTCAGAATTAATATCAATATGCTCCCTGTGCATATCCTTTGATCCAATAATACCACTACTAGGTCTGTATCCCAAAATCAAAGAAAAAGAAAAGGGTCCTGTATATACAAAAATATTTGTAGCCACTCTTTTTTGGTGGCAGAGAACTGGAAATTGAAGAGATGGCCAATCAATTGCGGAACGACTGAACAAGTTGTGGTATATGATTATGATGGAAAAGAATGTGCTATAAGGAAATAATAAGTAAGATAGTTTCAGAAAAAACCTGAGAAGACTTAAATGAACTGAGGAAAAGTGAACACAGACAGATCATTGTACACTTTAACAGCAATAATGTATGATTATCAGCTGTGAATGGCTTAAGTTATTCTCCACAACAATGATCTAAAACAATAATGAAGGATTTATGATGAAAAATGCTACCTATCTCCAGAGAAAGAATTGATGGATTATGAATGCAGTTTGAAGCATATCTTTTTTTACTTTCTTTATTTTTCTTGTTTTTCTTTCCCTTGGGGTATTTCTTGGGGTGGGGAGACTTATTTGTTTTTGTTCATTTTGGTTTGGTTTTTGGTCTCTTTTGCAACAATGCTGATATGGAAATATGTTTTGCATGACTGCACATGTATAATCTATTTCAAAGTGCTTGCCTTCTTGAGGAGAGGAGAAGGAAAGGAAAGGGATGGAATTTAGAGCTCAAATTATTAAAAAAAAGAACATTAAAACTTTTTACATGTAATTGAGAAAAGTAAAATAAAAACCTTTTTAAAAAAGAAATCATAAACATTGCATATAAAGTAGTACTTAAGAACTCCCTGTGAGCATTGTATTTCAACACAGAGGCAGTCATGGTATAATAAAGTGAAAACTGGTCTCAGAACTATAAAGACTGGGGGTTGAGTCTCATCACTAGGAAATCATTTACTCTCTCCATTTTCTAGGTAACTCTTTGAAACCATAAATTCCAGAGAAAGTACTGATGCTAGCCTTCTACCAAAGTGGGAACCGCCATATTTAGGAGTTCCTTATATCAAAGAAATCACAAGTTTAGTCCCAATTCTATTTACAGAATGCAGTTTTTAAATGATCTACCCAAGTCAACCAAAGCTAAATGGTAGAACATCCAAAGATCATATATGTATGTCTTTTTCCGAGTCTTCTTCATGTGATGTGGATTCCTTTTTTTATTGGTAATAAACTAAAGATTAATATATCCATTCTGTCTCCCTTCTGTGCATGTGCCAATAAGTATCATGGTATATCATGTCCATTGAATTTTTTTCTTCCATCAATTTGTTTGTTGAGGATTTCACATATCGGAGCACTGTTTTTTATATACTTACGATCCATTTCTATTTAGAATTATTTTTACTTGTATTTGTATTATCTGTATTTTGTTTAGCCATTCTTTCTGACTCTAGGTAATGATTTGCTTTATCCATTAGTATGTCTGTATACTAATCAAGAGACTCACGATTAGCTCAAGGATGTAGTAACTGTATTGAGATCACCGTAGTCCATATTTAATTATTCTTGATGGCTTGAGCTGAGAGCAGAAGAGATAACATATATTCCTCCAATTCTTGTGTGTAGTAGACACATAAAACTTCCAGAAAATAGGTCAGAATTAAGATGATCTGCCACAGAAGTGGCAAACAAAATACTGTCAGGGTTTTCTGAATAATAGCTTTTGCAGAGTAAAAACTATTGCAGAGAAATCAGCAATGTTATTCTGCTGAGTGGGAGATTGGATTGTAGAAAGGAATTAAATTAGACTTCCTCTATATTTCCTATCAACAAAAAACATTTTTTTTGAGACATTATGGTCAGATATGGGAACTATTTTTTCCATGTTTTAAGAGATATCCTGGCTTTGTCTTTGCTCTCCCGAAATCTTTTCTCATTGGATTCTATATTAATGTTCGCCCAATGTTTTCAAGGGTATGTAGGTATGACTCTGGTTTATCAGAGTTCTCTGCCAGCAGAGACACAGTATGTTCATATCAATCAGGGCAGAAATATTTCACACCATGGTGCTCCCAGGGCTCTGTGCACCAGAAGTTGGTCCACGGGGAAGATCTAGCAGCCTGTGGTCTTTCAGAGTGCAGAATGCCCTGCACACATGCTTGAACGACGATTGAAGAGCTCAGCCACAAAAGGTTCTGGGTGTCAGATGTCTCGGAGGCGGCTTCTCATGTGCCATGATCCTGGGTGGGTCACCCAGCTGGGATGATGGGCAGACAGCTCTTGGATTGCTCAGTTTACAGACTGGTTACCATGAGACCACGTATGATTAGTCAGAGGCTGGAGCCTCGGTGGATGTTTGCAAAAATGGAAACGGCAGTAAGCACAATTTGATATTTGGTCTATCTGGGCTCTTCCCATTTTGAGCTGGGTCAGAGTCAAATGTGAGCATGTATTAGGAGCAACTTCTTAACAGTCAGAAGCATCTTTACCACGTCTAAGGTAATGAATTGTCCTTCACTTAAGATGTTTCAGCTGAGGTCTGATGATCATTGTTAGAGCACGTTCTTATCTCATGTTAGGTTGGACTAGAGAAGTTTTTACCATTCTTTTCTCATGATCTTTCTAATCCAAACAATTTCCATGAGGACAAAACTGTGTTCTTTTAATGCTTTTTAAAAAATATTCTCTAGGATCAAAGTTAAACCACTGGGTTATATCCTCCATGGGAACTATATATCCTTCCTTACCTTTTCTCTCCTTTCCCCTCCTCCATTCCAACCTATTTCTTTGACAACTATGGCCTATAATCACTAAACATATTTATTCCACCATTCTCCATGCCTGTGACTTCCTATTCTTTAAGTCTTTTTTCCTGACCATCAATCCTCATATTTGTCCCCACCCCCCATTAGAATAGAAGTTTCTTGAGGGCATTTATTTATTGTCTCACTTTTGTATTTCTATTCCTATTACTTAATGGCGATCGGCATATAGTAAGAACTTGATAATTTTTTTCCCTTCAGATAATACTTGTTGATTGAAATGTGCTTGTGTATAAAGTTCTTTTTTCCCCCTGAGGCAATTGGGGTTAAGTGACTTGCCTAGGGTCACACAACTAGGAAGTATTAATCGTCTGAGGTGGAAAGAAATATATGTCCTTTAATAAAAGTACAGGTTAACACCTTCATCATGAAAATGTCGTTGGACTTCTCATACGATACTTGCTATTTGCAATAACAATAACAAAAATCCTTAAGCCTTCAAACTGTAATACAAGCAGCTATGCGGCATGTTGGGACAATGTGAATGCAATGTTAAATATTATTGTGTATAGTAAACTGTATATGGCTTAGGGGAATATTTACATGATAAAGTAATACAGCTGTCTCAGTCATGAAAATATTAGCCATGTTTATCGGCATTTTTTCTTTTATCTATAAACTCTAAGGCATTTGTAAGCTGACAGAAATAGGAATGGTGCTGTTGTTGTTCGGTTATTTCAGTCATGTCCAGCTCTTTGTGACCCTGTTTGGGGTTTTTTCTTGGCAGAGATACTGGAATGTTTTGCCATTTCCTTCTCCAGCTAACTTTACAAATGAGGAAACTGAGGCAGACAGGATCACATAGCTAGTAAGTATCTGAGGCTAGATTTGAACTCATGAAGAAGAGTCTTCCTGATGTCAGGTTTGTCACTCTAGCCGCTTCTCTACCTATCTACCTCCTTGTAGTTTTAATTCTAGGAAATAAAGGCCAAAATGGGAAATCTCCGGATTAAGGATTCTATTTTTTTCTTAGGCATCCTTTGGATATTTTGTAAAGCCTTTAAACCCTTTCTTAGAATAATGTTTTTAATTATATAGAAGAAAATACTCAGGATTACAAAGGAAACACATTATATTGAAATAAAGATGTAAATTATTTTCCTATGTAAATTCTCAGATCCCCTGAAATCTGTCCATGGGCCCCAGGGGAAAACCCCCTATTCTAAGTTAAATTAAGAAGACCTGAAATGAGGGATCTTAGAATAGGACTTCACTATATAGAGCGACCTTAGGAGAAGGTAAGCGAGATCAAGTGATTGACTAACCAAGTCATTCTGGAATGTGGCAGCAGTGGCAGTCCATTCTAACAGAGGGCAGTTGATTTAGGCTGGTATGAATCATGTGATTTTAAGTGAGTTCACAAATACTTGGAGAGTCAGACCTCAAGAGTGGTTATTATTACTCCTCATTCTTCTAGTTTATCTTGAATCATTTGCTTCAGTCAGTCAAGTCATTATTGGATACTTTCAGACTACATTAGACACTGTGGGACTTAAGAGATGGTTCCCAAGGAGTTTTTTTTAGGGTACTTGATAACATCCTAGTGGAATTTAAAATTTAAATGCCCTTTTCAGAAGGGAACAGTATCAGAACATTTTAGAGTTAGAAGGGCTCTCAGAAGAGATCTAATTTAATTTGAGTCCGACCAAGAAATCTTGCCTACAATATGGTAGACAAGCAGTCATTTAGCTGTTACTCTGTCTTCCTGGAAAAGGAAGATTATTACCTTAAAGTGCCTTCCCATTATGCTTTTGGACATAAAGTCTAAATGCAATTCTCTCTGACTTATACCCATTGCTTCTCTGCCCTCTGGGGTAGAATCAAGGCAATCTTTCTTCCATATTATGCAGTCAAATATTGCAGGCAGTTCTTACACTTCTAGAAAGTGGCTCCGGTGAATAACCAGTGTGGTAGGTTCTCTTCCTATGATGAACTCACAGCCAGTTTTTTCTCTTCAGTTGCCTTTTCAATTTGCCATTGTATCTGTAAGGGATGTTATCACTTTAAACTTTGGGGTAGAGTTTGTTAAAGAAGTTATTATCTTAGGTTGCTAGGGGAAACCAGAGAATTCTGCCAGAAGGTAGTTGGTTAACCCCTTGTCACTTGTAACCAGATTAAGTTTCTAATAAAAAAAATTGGATTTAGAGGGATTTTTTTTTTTAAATTTGGGCTTCTATTTATGGAAGATGGAGTACTAGGAGCTCTCTTCAGCAGGATGCTAGCATGCTCCTGAGCAGAGGGCTAGGAGAAATCAGGAGATGGGACAGTGGAATGGAAAAAGAAGGGGAAAAACCTTGTTCCTGAAAGTAATCTAACTCAGAAGCAAGAAAGATGTATATGTAGACTGTAGACTAGGGAGGCAGTTATAGAAGAAACTCTCTTGTTAGAGAAGGTAACTATGAAATTGAAAATAAACTATTGGAGGGACAGTTGCACCAAGACAAAATAGGGTGAATTGTATAACATAGCTGTAGCAGAAATATGGAACCTGGGATGGAAAGTCATGAATTTGATTCTAAATGTCATTAATGGATTTGCTAAGGATAAAAACTCCAAGTTGTTTAGTTGCTAAGTTATAGATTAATGCACTCTTAATCTCCCAAATTGGGGCAAATTCATGATTATAAAGATGTGTGATTTTAAGCAGAGAGTTATGAACTTGAACCTTAGGGAAAGTCTGATTTTTGAACTTGACTACATTGTCACTCTCTTCACCTAGTGGCAGTGCTTTGCAATTGCAGTGAAAGTTACCAGAAAAAAGAAATGAAGCTGTTCATAAAGCATCTTCTTTACATGATTTTATTTGATCCTCCTGAACAACTCTGAGGAAGGATACTCCTTTTGACCATTTCTCCACATGGGAAAACTTACTCTGAGAGAGCTAAAGTCCATTTGAACCAGCTAATGGGTTCAAAATGTAACTGAAGCCCAGATATCTCCTCACTTTATGTCCAATATTTTTTCTCCCACACTTTGTAACCTTGTGTCTTACTTTGTCCTCCTGTAACTTAGATGATGGAACTTTTACAACAGATATCAATGGGCCGCTATAAGCATTTCCTGACTAATACTTTTGACTCGTGTTCTCCAACAGCCTTATCAATATATACAATCAAAGCCCAAAGAAGCATTGTGAAAAACTGATAAGAGGAAATTATGAGGCAAACTAGGTAAACTAGTGACATGCCTGAAGATTTGTGTTTGAACCCTCTCTCAGATACTCCTTATCCATCTGACTGGCCAAATCAAGCCATTTAGTCTTCCTTGCTCTCATTTCCTTATCTGTAAAATAGACATAATAATAGAACCTGCCTCACAGGATTGTCATGAGATCCGATGAATAAAGCTTTATATAAGAGTGTAGCTGGCCACTTGCCTGAGATACAAATTAAACTGTATTGATGAACAGAGGGAGGTGGGTGTGCAGTGGGGAGAGTGCCAAAGAGGAAGGGACATGGATATATAAATTGTTTTTTTTTTTATTTTTGATGTGTTCCTGTTCTTTTAATTATTGGGTAATAAGCATCCCCATAATGCCAAAGGATGTAGAACTTTTAGCATGTGCAAGCCTGTGTGTGTGTGTGTGTGTGTGTGTGTGTAAGAAAATGGTTGTTATTTAGCGTTTTAGTGGGAAATTTTCAAACCTTCCACAGAACCATTGTATTTACAATGAAAAAGAACAATTGAAACCATCTTCACAGACAGCCTCTAAAAATTTGACTTGTTCCCATGTCCCAAAGGGTCAAATTAATAGAATCATGGCTAGAATTTAAATACAAATCCTGACTCCAAATCTGGTGCTGTTTTAAAATTATATCTTCTCTATCTGGGATGATTTCTGCGTCGAATTCTTTGAGAAATTCTCTCAATTGAATTACTTCTGTGAATAGTCTTTTAGCTTTAAATAAATTTCCCATGAAAAAAACCTACTTGTGGTTTGGAATATGTGGTAAATGGAGAGAGAAAAGCTGGATGCTGGAAATCCAAGCCAAATTTCCATACAGAGTATGACTAGAAAGACTCATGAACGAGGCCAAAGGCAAGGGCACATCCCAGATTAGTTTGAGGAATTGATTCCTAGGAAATTGAGGCTTTGGAGGGAAGGAACAGAAGGTCAGCAGGTGTTCCAAGAAGGCGAGTTTGTTAAGGAAAGCATCCAGGGTCACACAGTACTTACTTACAGGGTCCACAGTCATCACTAAGTGGTCCCTGACTTAAATTATGTTGAAAATGGAAATCCCAAACTCTGCTGTGGAGCAACTCATAAGAATTCAGGAGCAAATCTCGGGCCTTCTATTTCCTTAACTTTAAAATTAAGGAATACAGTTAGATCCTTTCTAAGGTATTTTCCCCTTCTAAATCTATAAGCTTTATGATCCCCTCTGGGCACTTGAATAATAATCATCTCCTTGCCATTATCATATTAATTTTACTTAAGACAACATCGTTCCTATGGAATGACCACTATCAATTGAAAACAAAGTCAAATGCTACATTAAATTCAAGACCTCTTAAAAATGCATTTAGATAGTGCCATTCTAACACGTCTCCATCACCAGTAAAGTCTGGGATTCGGCATCTTCACTAAGCTTCTGAAAAAAGGCCAAACCAGGTTTTTCCTCTTGGTTTGGAGGATTGTAATAAACTTTGGCCATAAGGTTCCCCTTGAAACCTAACCCAGAAATTTTTCTAGCCACTGATCTCCTCCTACTTCCTGCAGATGGGAATAAATGCTTGCACAAAATTTTCCTTTATCCTCACTCTGGCCTTTCTGAATAGACTATATTCTCTTGTGCTCTGTTTCACCATAGTGCTCTAATGCCAATCCAAACAGACTTGTCTCTAGAAAGTGAGATTTGTCATTCTTCTTACCAATTTCCTACTCTCTCTATATTTGTCTTCCAGCAGCTAACCACAGGCTCCTGAGACTCCATCTCCTTCACTTGTATTTTCTTGTTTTCAATTTTCAATCCCAGAAATTTCCTTCAGAATGCTTTCCACACATAGGGATTGTTCCGCACTGAGCGCGCCTAATTTATTGCCCACAGGTTTCAGTACTAGTTCACGTTTGTATATTTGGAAGTTTTTAAAGTATTTTCCTCCCATCTCGGGCTGGTCTAATTCCATCCTTCATTACTTTCTCAGTCTTTCCCCCCAAAGTCTCCTATTTATTAATCTAGCTCATTACCCTGTTCCTTCTGTTGGAAGATGTTTTGGGCAACAGAAAGGAAGCATGTGTGTAATACTCATGTATTTGCATTAATCCTTTCAGGGAGGGGAGGCTGAGAAATGAGCATTTATTAAATACCCAATATATACTAGACACTCCAGTAAGTGGCTTACAAATATATTTCATCCTCATAACAGCTTTGGGTTGTAGGAGCTGTTAGAATTCCTATTTCACAGTTGAGGAAACTGAGATAGCTAATGATAAATTGGCTTTCCTGGGATCATATATGATCATGTGCCTCTGAAGTTGGATTTGAACTTGAGTCTCTCTGTTCAGTGCTTTATCCACTCCAGTACCTGTCATAAAACCAATTTGCTTACTTCCCAATTCTCTTCCTTACAATACCTCACAAACTTAGATGATCAGTGCAGTGAATACTGGGTCTGGAGTCAGGAAGTCCTGGTCTCCTATACTCATTCACTGTGAGATCCTGGGCCAGCCACTTTCTGCCTCATTTTCCTTATCTGGAAAGTACTTGTACTTTCTAAGGGGGCTGTGAGAATCAAATGAGATAATTTTAAAGTACTTGACACATGGTAAACACCTTGCAAATATTAGGATATTTAGTATTATTATTAATCCTTTTTTCTCTTATCTATTTCTTTAAAATAAAAAAAAGTATTGCTATTTTTCATCACTTTCATAAATATCAACAAAGCTAACAATACAAGCAAGATTTGACAAGTCATTCTCCCCACTTGCTCTCAATAAATGAAAAAGAAACTGCTACTTCAAACACCAAAACTTGACCCATCTCAACTAATATTGTCTGATATTGTCAGATTGACTTATGTGTGTACTTCACTTAACCTGCTTTAAGTTTGCAGCTTTTTTTCCCATTTCATTTTGTATCATTGGATAAAAATGATTTGTGTGATCATCTTTATTTCCTACTTTAACATATTGTCTTTCTCATGACAGGCTGCTGAATGCAATAAAACCAGGACTTGTCAAAAAGATCAATAGATTGCCCACCCCCATTGCAGGATTGGTGAGTATCCTAGAGTGATTTTTATTCCAATATAACTTTTGTCACAAGTGGAGAAAACATGATGGCTTCAGTGTTTGGCTGCGGTATTGAATGAGAAAGTATCCAATCTTTGGATGTAGATGAATCTGAAAATGCAAGACTGGAGATTTTAATGGTACCTGAACCTTGGCTCAATCTCTTTTGTCCCTCTGACATAGATGCTCATTATTAGGGAGATGGATTTGTTTCTGCATAAGATATTTATAATTCATTTGCACTTGTGGATGAATAGAGTGGTAACTGCCTCATTTTTTATTTTAATTCATTTATGCTAAAAATTGAGAGGACTTTTCTTAACTAAAAGATAATTGTGATAAATTATTGTTTTCATTTGGGTTTAAGAGTCAAAAAAGTAGTACAGTGCTTTCTCCACAAGGAATTATATAAATACTATTATCATTGGCTGATCGGTTAATATAATCAAGTTAATATAATGTTGAGTTCATGTCATGTTAACTGAATTAAAATAATGTTGTAGGGGGCACTCTATCTAATCATTCATTTACCATTTAAGCATTTAGCCAGATTCATCGGGTACTTACTGTGTTTAGAACCAGAGCTATGTGAAGTTCACATAAAACATAGTCTGTATCTACTTTGTTGGAGTTTATAGCCCAGAGTATTCTGCTCTCTAGAAGGTCATACTATAAAAGAGAGGGTAGCATTTACATCAAGAAAACACTGAAGGAAAGAACAAACAGCTTAAATTTTGATGTATTATGTTTCTAACTTGGAGAGAGAGAGGAGTATTATTTTCATTGCTTTAATTAGTGCTCAAAGGATCTTGAAATTGTAGACTCAGAAGGCTTCAGAAGTCATGAAGTACAGAGTTCTTCCAGACCATTAATCCCATTTATGATATTTCAGACAGTGATCCCCTCCAAGGGAAGGGGAAGAGATTTGCCCCTCCCAAGGCAACCCAATAAAAATAATTGACCACTTATTAAAAACTACAACCAATGCTATCAATCATTATATTAACCTATCCATTCACTTTCGAATACTCTAACTTTTAGGAAGAATGAAATCCACATCTGCTTACTGTAGCTTTCATTTATTGGGCCTAACTCTGCCCTTTGGACCCAAGTGGAGCTTCCACGTGAAAGCTCTTAAAATATTTAGAGACAGCTATCACATTACTCCTAAGTTTTCTGATCTCCAGAATCAACATCTGGTGGTCTCTGCAGTTTATCCTGGAATGGCGTGATGCTGACTCTCCTTTCTATCTTGCTCATTCTATTCTCAGTGCGTCCCTGTATGGCAGTGTTCTTTTTAAAATGTGACACACAGAACTTCGCACAGAACTCCACGTTAGATCTGACCAGGGCAGAGTACAGCCCTGCTCTGTGCTCTATTTCTGTAATGTCACATCTAATTAGCCTTAGGATTCTGGAAGCTGCAGAATTTTAGTTCTATGGGTTTAGTTTCCTTTTTTAAAAGGAAGATAATTCCTTGTGAGGGTGGGTGAGAAAGTTGAGGAGAAACTAAAGATAAGCGGTAGTTTTGTTACTGAGAGATACAAGAAGGGAAGGACTCTAGGTGGATTCCAAATGGTTTGTTGGATATTCTTTGTGGTGACATCCATCTTGTTTGTATTTAAAGGCCCAAAAGTTCAGAAAACAAATGGAAAGGTGTCAAGAATCTAGATAGAATTGTTAATTGATGAATCTGTTAACCATCAAATGACTGCTAATAATCATTATTGATTAACATTATTGATAATTATTAGCCATTTATTCCCATTTTATTGATGAGTGACAATGAATTTGGCGAGGCTCAGATTACATATCTGTGAATTATGATCTGTACTAGTGGAAGGAGTTTTTCCTGTTGGGAGATCTCATACCACCATAGTCTTGAGTCCTTGACATGTTGATGTACCTGTCATTTGGAGCAATGCAGAGATGAATCTAGCCATCATTCAGTAAGCATTTGTTTATTAAGGTACCATTTAAAATTTGTGAGCATATACTCACAACTTGGAACAATATTATATAGATACATATATATGCAGTTTGAAATTTTATGGGTTGGAGGGAGAAGGTAATACAAAGTTGTTTTTTTTTCTTTTTTATTGCATGGTTAATTTGTTTGCTATTGCAGATAATTTCAATTCTTTAATATTCATTAGAGACATATGTTCCTATATAACTTTATATGTATGTATGTATATATAAACTTTATGTATAATATATAGGGATATATGTTCCTATATAACTTTGTATTTCAAGGTAAAAAAATTAGTACCGAGACATGAATTTATAAGTTAAACAATCAACAAACACTTATTGGTTGTCTGTTTAAGTACCAGGCATTAAGTGCTGGGTAATGTTCATTCATTTTTAGTCACGTCTAGCTCTTTGTATCCCCTTTTGGGAGGTTTTCTTGGCAAAGGCATGGGAGTGGTTTGCCATGTTCTTCTCATTTTACAGATAAAGAAATTGAGGCAAATAAAATTAACTTGCTTCGGTTCATACACTATTCAAGGCCAGATTTGAATTCAGGAAAGTGGGTCTTTTCAATACCAGGCTTGGCCGTCTATTCACTGAGCCACCTAGTTGCCCTTAGGTGCTAGGAAAAGACAAAAATGATGTGCCTTCTGCCCTCATTGAGCATAATTTTTATGAGGGAGATAATGTCTATGTATACACATATATATTACAAAAGTCATATATAAATTATAATAAGTTTATATGTATGTATGGAAACATATACAAAATAAATACAAGGTAATTATTATTGGGCTAAATACAGGAGAATTACTTATGTATTAAGTAATTTATTAAGCAAACAAATGCACTATGTCTTTTTCTTTTTTTAACCTTAGTGGGTAGTCTTAGAGATGTTTAGAGATTTGGGCCAGGTTCAGTATAACTTTAAGTTGATATGGCTGTTGTTTGATAGGAAATCTCCAATTTCAGGCTCCTCAACCAGAGGAAACGAGGGGATCAGAAGTGAGTGATGAATCCCGTAGGGTGCAACATTGGGCCTCTAGTTCAGTTTGTCCATCATCGGGGAGAGGGGCGTGTTGCTATTGACTGTGAGGGTGAACATGTCAGCAACAGAGACATCCCTGCTCTGAGTAATTGAGCCAGGAGCATATTCCCTCTGCCTGGACGCCATGTGAGACTCCTAATAGAAGTGTGGAGAATACAATCCATTTAGGTAACCCAGCTTTTGGACCTGAAGATAAATATAAAAGTGCATTTAAGAATAGGGATCCCAAATTATAAACAGGTGGAGATTGAAAAGCCAGGATAAGGTGTATTTTAGCCCCTGGATTGAAGTGTGGTTACAAAGCACTCAGGAGCGAAGGTGTTAAAACAAAGCAGTTGAAAATCATTTCCTGGCAAGGAAGCGGAGCCCTGAGTTCAGGGTCTGTATTTCTTCGGTCACAATTGCTGACATCTGAAGCGGCGGAAGGGCTGCATGCAGATGCTCACATTCTTTGTTAGGTGTTAGTGATGCTATTAACTGTGGCCAGAGAGAGAGAGAGAGACAGCCTCAAATAGAAGCTGGTTCTTGCCAAAGAATTAAAAATGCTACCCGCCTCTGGGCCAAGTCTCGAACGTTGCACAATAAAGCCACAAACTTGGAGCTCCGCTTTAGTGCTCAGAAAAGTTCATCCTGAATTTTCTTTCATCTTGGAATGTTAGACATCCTTATGAAAAGAACATACGCTCAAAATGCTCTCCTATAATCCCTTTCTTTGAGTTGATTGTCTTTTTCTGGTGCCAAATGGAACAATTCTATTTATCAGTGAAGGTGGCGGCAAAAAGTGGGGGCCTGTCTTTGGATCCTGGTTGTACTGGTGGACTCCTTTCCCCAAGGGTTTTCTTTCTGGGCTTTCATCAGAATCTTGTCTTTCCCCTGGGGTATCTCTTAAAGAACAGAAGGTGTCTTAGTCTTCAAGAATCTTAGAGCTTTTCAGCAAAGTAGAGATCATATAATCTGATTTTCTCATTGTATATGAAAGGGAAAAACTGAGCTCTTCCTTGAAGTCATTCAAACGCCTAAAAGAACCTAGATCTCCTGACTTCTAATTATCACTTTTTCTTAATCCAAATACAGGTTTGTTTTTTTAATTTATACCTTTTCTTCCTTCCGCCTTCCGAATAACCCTCTCTGTCCTCCCCACCCATCTCTCCCTACCCAGAGAAATAAAAGAAAGCAAAATTGCTACAGACACCTGGGATTGAAGAACAAAACTCCATATTTGTGTTGTAGAAAAAGCATCTCAGTTTTACTCTGAGTCCATCACCTGTCAGTAGTGTGTTTTTCCCATGAGACCTCAGAGGTATCTGATAATGTGGAAAACGCTGCTAGTTAGATATTTAGCTCAGTTCAGTTGCAGGAATGAATCTGTTAAATAATATATTATTATTAATATGAATTTTATTTAATTATTATATATTATATAAACATATATTATCTGTAACATATTTTAATACAAATAATAATCAATAACATAAATAAATAAACAAATCTGTTGAATGAAGGCATTCTAGTTTAATTATGACCAAAATGCAGATTCAAATCTAAATTCACTTTGCTGAGATGGTTGTAGTCAATCTGGCTGCTCTGTAGTGATTGTTATAGGCAGTTAGGTGGCATAGTGGATGGAGTGCTGGCCCTGAAGTCGGGAGGATCTGAGTTCAAATGGAACCTCTTGGGCTAGTCACTTAATCCCAGTTGCGTCATAAAAAAAAAGTAGGCAGTTAACTTTGGGAGATAGACTTTTCTGTTTTCTCCTTTGTTATTTTGTTTGTTTTTTAAACAAAGCCTCCTTTCTTAGGAATCATTTTAATTCTGCCATTTAGTTCCATCCTGGTGCAATCACCAGAGCCACAGAGTTAGGTAAAACAATAACAGAAAGGTAGTGAGTGGAAGGCACTTGCCAAAGTAGGGACAAAATCTTGATTTCCTTCACGTCATCCTAAACATGGACATCTGGTCACCCTAACTGCTCGGGAATGTATTTTTTGGAAAAGTGATTGAAATGTTTTTCTAACCTAAAAGATAGAGTTACACAACAGATTGCCTGCAATGGGATTTACTGAAAAGGATTCAAATGTAAATTTCCAGAAAACTGCGTACTTAGGGTATTTGCTTGACTTTATAAAAGCAACAACAATGGTCGCTTGTGGATCAGAAGTCAAAGAAGGGCAAGAAAAATGATGAAAGTTGAGGAGATGTTACCATATCTGCAGGAAATGTTAAAATCTTTTAAGAGTTAATATGGCGTGATGGTCAGAAGTTGTTCTTGGAGTCGGATAGACCTGGGTTGAAGGCCCTTTTCAAAGGCTTGGGTGACTTTTAGATTGCAAAGTAAGTGCCAGGGCTCATTGGGAAAGGGAGAAACCTTATTGGGAATTCCTTATTCCAAAGAAAATCACAGGAACTTTATGAAGAGGAAATCATACTTAAAATAATTAATATTTTCTGAAACATTGAAACATAAGGATTAGCTAAAAACTGAATAATTGAAAAGAAAATCTTCAAGTAAAGCAAATAATTCATTATAAACACTGCAGAACACTGTGCTGGGTTCTGGGGAAGATTAAGTAAAGAAATACCCATTGACATAGAGCTTGCCTTCTGTTGGAGGACAAGATGGAAGAAATCATTGCAATATACATTATTATTATATCATAGAGTTTCCTTACTATAAAATTGTCTAAAAATCATAGCTCTGGAACTCTTTAAAAGTCTGTCAGAAAATAATAAAACAAAGCAATTATATAAGAATGGAGGGGAAGATTCATAATGGATCAGGAGTATCAGGAAAGTTTTATGGAAGCATTTGTGTTGGGCCTTAATGAATGGGTAGGAATTGAACAGGTGATGAAAGAGAGAAAAGCATTATGGGGATAGCCTATAAATGGCAGCTCCATTGGGAGTAAAAACCATGGAACTTTCAAAATGTTTTGAAAATTTTTTTTGTTTTGAGGGAAAGCAGAAAGTTTTCCTGGAAAATAGAGAATGTGAAAGACACTGGTGAAAAAGAAAAATGTAAGAGGGAAGAGTGTTATCAGATTGTAGAGTGTCTGGAAGGCTGAATAAAGGATCCAAAAGGATGTTACTCAGGCAATAGAAAGCCACTGAAGTTGTTTTTTTGTTTGTTTGTTTTGGTAAGTAGCCAGATATACACAATAAAGGCAGTTCTAGCAGGATTGTGAAGGATAAAGTAAATAAGAAATTATATACCAGAACACTTATTAGGCGGCTATTATAATATTCTAGGGTGAGTGAATGAGGGCCTGTGCTAGTGTTTTGATAGAGAGAATAGAGAAGTAGGGATAGATGGAAGATATTAAAAAGTAAATATATATAGGGCTAACTGGTTGATTATATATAACAGGTAGAAGAATCAAAGAAAACTCATGGTTTGCAGAACAAGATTTTAGAGAAAATAATGAATTCATTTCTTATATTTAGTTTGAGGAGCTAGTGAGACGTCAGAGAAAGATATCCTGTATGCCCCTGAAATACTTATTGGAACCAAGGAGATAGGTCAGAAATGGAGACACCAATTTGAAAATCATGTAGTGATTGCCAAGAAAGAGAAAAGAGTTTTGTACAGTAGCCTTTGGGAAGATTGGGCAATAAATTAACATCTGCTAACCAAGGAGGAGTTTTCAGTAAATCTCCACCAAAGACTTCATTTTTGTGTAATTGATATCATTTGGGTCAGTTTTCTTTTCTTTTCTTTTCTTTTTTTTTAATAACTATTTATTGACAGAACCCATGCCTGGGTAATTTTTTACAGCATTATCCCTTGCATTCACTTCTGTTCCGACTTTTACCCTCCCTCCCTTCACCCCCTCCCCCAGAGGGCAAGCAGTCCTATACAAGTTAAATATGGCACAGTATATCCTAGATACAATATATGTTTGCAGAACCGAACAGTTCTCTTGTTGTACAGGGAGAATTGGATTCAGAAGGTAAAAATAAGCTGGGAAGAAAGACAAAAATGCAAACAGTTTACATTAATTTCCCAGTGTTCTTTCTTTGGGTGTAGCTGCTTCTGTCCATCCTTGATCAATTGAAACTGTTAGATCGTCTCTTTGTCAAAGAGATCCACTTCCATCAGAATACATCCTCATACAATATCATTGTTGAAGTGTATAATGATCTCCTGGTTCTGCTCATTTCACTTAGTATCAGTTCATGTAAGTCTCTCCAAGCCTCTCTGTATTCATCCTGCTGGTCATTTCTTACAGAACAATAATATTCCATAACATTCATATACCACAATTTACTCAACCATTCTCCAGCTGATGGGCATCCATTCAGTTTCCAGCTTCTAGCCACTACAAACAAGGCTGCCACAAACATTTTGGCACATACAGGTATTTGGGTCAGTTTTCTAGTTTTCTTTCACCCCATTAGAATTCTTGTAACTGCTATCACATTCCCACCAATACTCCATGTTCCCAACATCCCACCCTCAAAAAGAAAAACTATACACCTTATTTGACAACTCAAAGGTCTGACACTACTCTCCCCTTACTTCTTTGGGATAAAAGCAAACGTAAAGGGTGAAATAAAAAAAGTTAAGACAGAGGGAAAGGTATGAAGGTATATAGATTGACTCACTCCATTCAAGCTTGTAGTTTGCTGCTGTCACTCTTTATTCTAAAACACTTAGCACAGTACCTGGCACATTGTAAATGCTTAATAATGTGTTTTTCCCTTTCTACACCCTTCTTTCCCCCACATCGTAGAAATTCCTAATGGCCAACATATTAACAAGGAATGTGTTTTTGTTTTGGTAAAGGGAAAAATGTAAGTAACCTCATATTTTTGTACAGTCGTAGAGTACTAAGCAGTACCTGGATGTATAGTAATGTGCATTATTTCATGGATTTAGATATTATTTCTTTTTCCCCCCTGTATTTTGTCATATAGTATTTTTTAAATTAAAGCTTTTTATTTACAAAACATATGCATGGGTAATTTTTCAACATTAACTCTTGTGAAACTTTCTGTTCCAAATTTTTTTCACCTTCCCCCCATCCCCTGTCCTAGCTGGCAGGTAATAGTCCAATACATGTTAAATATGTTAAAATATATATTAAATCCAATATTTGTATACATATTTATACAATTATCTTGAAGCACAAGAAAAATCAGATTAGATATTATTTCTATGATGTTCTTGTTCTATTTTGGGGAGTACTAGTAAAAACTAGAAGGTAAGTACCACTCTACAAGAAATGTTGCTCCTTTCTGGCAATGGTAAATGCTCAGTCTCTGTGAGGTAAGATGGCTAAAGTTGAATTTAGTGACAGATCATTCCCACTCTCCTCAGCCTTGGCACAGTAGGAGAAAAATGTGTCCTATCCTCCCAAGAAATGATGCCCAATTTTGAGTTGTGGAACTTGGCCCTAAAGCCAGTCCCAAGTGGCAAAGGTGTCTAGCACTTAAGCACGCCAGAGCCCAGACTGGAGCTAGAAATGGAGCATTACACGGAGTCTTGGCTCTACCCCTCCCTGGAGCCAGGAAGGTGGCGGCTCCGAGGGATGGCTTAGTTCTCAATTTATTTGACATTCCTAGTCAGTGGAGTCATTGGGCTTATACCCAGAGAGATATGCCCACCCACACAATTTCAAACTAGTTCTTATGGTGAGTTCAAAAATGAAGCAGTTGGCAAAAAGAAAAGGAATTCTACCCACAGTCAGTTGGACGGGCTTGGGGGAATTCCAGTGCTCATTGGAGCGTGTAGGGATACATTGTGCCATGTGTATGTATGTGCCTAGAGATCATCCGTAACACATGTAGCAGACATAATTTAAAATGTATTATCACTGATGTTCCTTGGTCAGATCCCTATGTAACATAATACATTTTCCTTTCTTCTTATCTTTTCTGAGGATTTCAGAGAATTCAGTAGCAGTTTCCCATTCTTGTTATTCCCCTCCGCTCCCTTCCGAAAGTTATTGCTTTTATGGTTATTTGATTGGTCCTTTTAATGTTGGAATCAGTCAGTCTTTGAGTCAGCACTGAAGACTTGTAGTTTCTTAAACTCTGACCCTTTTGACTATACCTTCCACTCCTTCTCTTTCCCTCAAGCCAGCTGAAGTCCTGAGTCCCACTCTCAGCTGCCCAGTCTTACTGGAAAGAGAACTAGTCAGTCCTGGAGAATGAAGGGAGAGCGAAGACCTTCTTTCATTTCCCGAATTAAGCTGTTTCTCAAATAAATTGACCTAAATATTGATTTGTTCCAGTTCTTCACTTTTATTCTTTAGAATGATGACTCTTGAACTTAATGGTTTTAGAAGTTTGAAGAGAAAAAAAAATGCCATGCATCCAAATAAGACATATTTGTATGAAACAAAGTATGAAATAAAACTGCTAGTCTGGCTATACCTTTAGGTAAATATTGAACCAAAAATGCTTAAATTAAATTAAAAATACTTAACTAATTAAAAATACTTAATAAATTAAGTATTTACTATATGCCAGGTCCTGGGCCAAGTACTAGAGAAAGAAAGGGAGTTAAAAATAAAACAACAAAAAACAGGGTCCCTCATCTCCTGGAGCCTCATATTCTAATTAGGTAGACAATATCGAAATAACCCCAATAATACAAGGTGTATATCCAGGGTCAATGGAAAATAACATCAGAAAAGAGGGTCAGTAGTAGAGGATTGGGGAGGATGGAAGAGGTCTTCTACAGATGGAAACATTTGAGCTAAGTCTTCATAGAAGCTATCAAAGCTAGGAAGAGGAGGAGGAGAGGAGACAGTTAATTCCAGGCATGGAGGATAGCCAGGATAAAAGCATGGAATAAGGAGTCAGAAATGGTGTGTGAAGAACTCTAAGCTGATCATTCGTTATGGCTAGATCCTAGAGTGAGTAGAAGGTTAAGAAGACTGAAAATAAGGAGAAACTAGTTCGTGGAAGTCTTTTTTTTTTTTTTAAGAGAAAAATTTTATTGACAAGTGTTTCAGAAAAATCTATAAAAATATGAGTCATTCCCCAGTTGATAATTGGTCAAAGGATATGAGCAGTTTTCCAGCGAAGAAACCAAAACCATTTATAACCTTATAAAAAAGTGCTCTAAATCATCACAAATTAGAGAAATGCAAATTAAAGCAACCTTGAGATATCATTTTACACCTATCAAATCAGCTAAAATGACTCGAGGGAAAAATGACAAATGTTTGAAGGAATTTGGGAAAACTGAGCTATCAATTCACTACTGGTGGAACTGTGAACTGCTCCAAACGATTGGGAGATCAATCTGGAGTTATGCCCAAAGTGAAAACAGTATTGTGGAAGACTTTAAATGCCAAATAGAAAATTTTGTATTTGATCTTGGAAGTAATTAGGAAACCAGTGGAATTTATTGAACCAGTGGGGTGACATATTAATTGACAAAGTAATTCAGGCAATTCACTGGAAGGTCAAATATTAAAGTTGAATCTTAAATACTTTGGTCACATAATGAGAAGATTGGACTCATTGGAAAAGATATTGATGTTAGGAAAGATTGAAGGGAAAAGGAAAAGGGGACAGTAGAGATGAGATGGATAGACAGTGTCATGGAAATAACAAAATGAACTTAGTGGAGCATTGAAAAGGCTGATGTATTATGGTCCATGATGTCGTGAAAAATTGGACACAACTAATCAATCGAACAAAAACGGAGAAACATAATTAATCCGACATTTTAGGAAAATCATATGGACTACCGAGAGCAAGATGGATTGGAACAGAGAGAAACTTGAGTGGGGGGAGAGCAAGGAGAAAGCTCTTGGCAGTAGTCCAGGTGAGAGGTGATAAGGGGCCATACAACAATGGTGGTCATATAAGTAGAAAGAAGATGGTACATTGAAGAGATGGTATACAGGTGGGAATAACAGGACTTGATAGATCAGGAGCACCTGAGGGCTAGAACATCACAACAGTGTTGAGAAGCTACGTGACTGGGTGATGGCAATGCCCTCAACTGCAATAAGGACATTTGGAGGAAGGGAGGGTTTGGGGAGAATGCTAATGAGTTCTATTTTGGATATTTGAGTGTGAGATGCTTTTAGGGCATCCAGTTTCAGATATCCAAAAGGCAGTTGATGATGTGGGACTGGTGGTCAGGAAAGAGATCACGGCTAGATATATTTAGATCTGGGATCTGCATAGAGATGACAATCAAAAATATTTATGAATATCTGCTAATGTAGGAATTGTTTTTGGAGATTAGTGTGATGAAAATTTAGACCCAGTTATTTCTACCTTCTGAATCCAATTCTCACTGTGCAACAAGAGAACTGTTCGGTTCCACACATATATTGTATCTAGGATATACTGTAACCTATTTAACATGTATAGGACTGCTTGACATCTAGGGGAGGGGATAGAGGGAGGGAAGGGAAAAATCGGAACAGAAATGAGTGTAATAATTGTAAAAAATGTTGTAAAAAATTACCCTGGCATGGGTTCTGTCGATAAAAAGTTATTAAAATAAAAAAAAAATTAAAAAAAGAAAGAAAATTTAGACCTAGAAAGAAAATTCACCTAATCAGATAGGTAGAAGCTCTAAATTATTCGTTAATGACCATTTTCAAGAGCAAAACTTTGAGAAATTGATCATTTTGCTATTAAATATCAGTGATTGGAAGCAGGTTACACTGACTGGAACTTGAATACCTGTTTTGTACCTCTTCCTCTCCATTAGAGTAGTGCTTTTCACTGGGACTTTAGAATGTTTAAGTATCTTGAAAGTAGGATCTTTTTCTTTTGTCTTTTTACCCTTTCACCCCAATAACAAGCAGACAGTATCTAAAACATGGTAAATACTTTATAAATGTTAGTTGAAATGAATTGAATTTGAGAAATCAACCAAGGACTCATTTGGGAACTTCTGTTCTTTCGCCAGAGGAAAATTACATGGGTAGAAGTGGGCATTTATAAATTGAGGCATAAAATCAGTCATTTTTCTTCTCTTATTTTCATAGTACTATGTGTCTCTGTGGAGGTGGAAGATTATATATAGCAATTCTGTAAAAAGTTTTTCTTTTCTAAATTTTCCTTCCTGTCCATGAAAAATGGCATTCTGAGAGGAAAGAAACTACTTATTTCTGCCTTATCTTTTGTTCAACAGAATGTGACAGAGCTTATAACATTACATCAGTTCCGTATACTTCCCTCTTAGGAATAAGGCATTCCCTTTAAGAACTCTGTAGAAAAAAAAAAAAAAAAAAAAAGGAAACTGAGAGTCTAAACTATACTTGGACTTTTACTCTTCTCTGTTAAAGAAGAACCTCTATAGGGTATTAATTTACAGTATGGATATAGAACGTGGCCTTGCAAGGGATTTTTATCATTAGGCAATAGGAAAAAAACAGCTCCCCAAATAACACCTCAGTGTGTACTCAAGGCACCGTATGAAATAGAATCATAACATGCTGTGTTCTAACAAACAGCAGCTCTCCTGAAAACTGCCTTTAGCTGAGATTGTTTTTGTAGGAAGTTTGTCTTGGCAAGCAAATTTTCAAGAACTTGCAAGACATCTAGTTGGTAATTAGCTGGCTGCCTGCAGGAATTTTTTCAACTATCTTTATTTCCAAATAGATGCAAAAATTTGCCCTTCCCACTATTTTTTATGCAAGACTAAATATTTCAAAGTTTCATTTTGATTTTAAATTAAGTTTTCCTACAATTTTCATTTATGGATCCCAAAACCTTGCCTTGTTTTGACTTGAAAGGAAATTTCTCAAGTTAAAAACAATCTAGACCATAAATCATAGAAGGAAATAAAGGTAGATCATAGATGTTCATTAAAAACTTGCCACATGTTACAGCATTTATATTAAAAAAGCATTTTTTTGGGAAGGATTAGAGAAGAATAAATAAGTAGGTAATCAGTGTGCTGCTTTTCCATAGCTTAAACATCCATTGTATCACTCGGGCCATAGAATGTCTCAAGTAAGGAACTATGAAAATATGTCCAAAAAAGGAAAGCAGAAATATAATTTTCAGTACAAATTGACTTTTTGGTGTATAAAATGAAATGACCAAATATAAATTATGCTTTCCAAAATTTATAGCTTAATCTAGAATTAGGAAATTTAAAAATATTAAATAACCTTAGAAGTCTAGTCCGACACACTTCCAAAGTAATGAAGTGAAGTTTCTTACTGGTAGAGCTGGGACTTAAAGTCACAGACTTTTGGTTCTCAATCTAAGGCTCTTTATATCACTCCATGATGTGTCTCTTGCTTTCCCAAAAAGTTGTGAAGTGGGACCCCATGTGAACTTCACCAGGAGATTTTTACTTCTCTTTCTTCAAAGGCAGCAAGACCTTCCTCCCTCCCCAATAGGTGTGGTCATCAGCCTCTCCTCCAGTGAGTTCCCTTTTATTGCAGTAGCATTCCAGCTGCTAAGGAACTCCTTGGCTCCTCAGTCTGTGGACTGCAGTCGGCTGCTGGCCGGAGGAGCGTGTTTACTATGATGATGACTGCTTCTGGAAAGAAAATGTAGTGAAGGTCTGGATAACGTGTTTGGTGCTGAGTTTGACCAAGCCATGAAAAGCATCCAGCACATCTCCAGAATGGCCTGGGCTGTGTTTGCTAATACATTTGAGAACCTCTTGGGGTAAGTGAAATATAAATCTCAAAAAAATAGAAATTTGCATTGGGAAAGGAGGGAAATTATTTATGCTTTTGGATTTGGCCCAGAAAATTAGGTGGTACTGATGGCATAAAATCAAGTTTGATTCTCCTTCTGCAGGGCAACTTTCCCACCAATTTTTCTTCAGCTCTGCTGGTTTTCACTTTCCCTTCTTTCATATAAAGGGAGAAGAGCATTCCCTCAGAGAGGGAAGCAATTATATTGTCCAGAATAAGGCAATTTCAAAAATAAGATAATTCTCTGCTAGTAGGGGCATCTTCTGAGAGGAGTTTGGAGCATCAGCTGTTGTGTTACAAGAGTATTTTACAAAGCATGGTTCTATTTCCCAGTGTTGTATTTGAGGAGAACACGTGGGAAAATACGGTGGCTTGGAAAAGAGAAATTCTTGCTTGAATTGAAGCAGCTCCCTTTCAAAATCTCCCTTTCCCTTCTTGTTCATCTTTCTTTTTTTTCTAGAGATATAGGAGAAGGAAGATAGAGGGAAAGGAGTGTGGATCTATTGCTGTGAAACCAAGCACAGCCAACTGAACCCTTGTTCCACCTGGGTCAATATTTATTGTTAGCTAGAGATTGGAATAGGGGCTCTTTATGGAACAGAATTTGACAAGATCCAGGCAGACCTATCTAAAAACTAAAGATTTCATGGCATTAGATATAGATGAATAGAAAATTTTCCATTGCCAAGTTTCTGGAACTGGACTCAAACAAAGCCCAGAGTCCCAGCAGCAATATCATCATCTTCCAAGGGCTGAGAAATCTGTTTTTATGATCCTTCTTATGCCAAGTGCTCATTTTTGGCCTCTCACTACTTTACTGATATTTCTTCCACTGTGCTTAATCTACCAAATGACTTTCGAGTCTGCAATTTCTTCCCGCAGGGTTACTCTTGGTGTGGCTGATTCAGCAGCCACTGTGAGGATGGCAATAGCTCAGCATGCCTGAGTGGATAATAGACTGCAAAAAGGTTGCTTACAAAAAGTTTGCATGTTCCACGAGCCTGCTGAAACTTAAATTCTTTCTTGGTTTTACCTTAATGCTGCTCTCACCAGGTACTCTGGGTAGCTAATCACCGAGGTCCATTTGAGAGCTAATAGAGAAGTATCTTAACTACCCCATCCCTGCAGATGCTGGCTCTTGGGCCATGTGGGAGAATATACTGCTCTCTTTATGGTTTACCTCTGTTGCTCTTGACTAAGGATGTGAAAAGCTTCTACTAGAAGTATTTAATGTAATAACAGACCCAGATGAGGGATTTTTCGAAGCCCTTTAGTCCCCCTGCCTCCAGCCAATTTTATACCAAAGCCAGTTAATAGATATATATTTTATTTTATTTTATAAATAGCTGTTCCAGTTTCCCCTTTCAGTGAAATGCAATGGAAAGAGTAAGGAATTAGTCTGCTTTGGAAAATCTTTTTGAAAAAAGATAATTTTGCTTTCTTTTTCAAATGTCTTATTAACTCCCCCTAATGCATTTTTATACTTTAAATGTATTTGTTGTGCTTTTGGGGGGATGGCAGGGCATGGGGGAAGGTGAATAAAGGATGAGAAATCTTGGGAAGGGTACATGATCTTAAGCAATAATTGACCTGTTATATTATTTGTGAAGGAATGGTTTTCATGAACCTTAACTTGTTGCCAAAGATTTGGGGGTACCTATCATTTTATTTAACTTTTTAGTTATCCAAGATTCAGGGACACGATGGTTGCAGAACTATAGATAGATAGGTTTTCTACAACCTATAAACTTTTTTTGTTAATGATATATGTGTCTTTAAATTGTAAGGAAAATGAAGCAGATCTAGGTAGAGAGATCACTAGACTCTGTGAATTTTAAGCAATTCGTTGCTGCTGCTACTTTATCGGAACTGGATAAAGACTATCAGTGTCCTTCATTTTTTCCTCTTGACAAGCATGAATACTGGTTGATTCCCCCCGACCTTTTTTTTTTTTTCCTTGGAAGCCTTGGAGTTTCACTCAATCATAAGAAAATAGTTTACAAATAAGTAGGATTTTACTGTAAGGGAGCATGGCTTAATGAATAGAGTTGCTTTTTTTTTTTTTTTTTTTTCTGGAAAACCGGGCCGTAGTCCCATTTCTGACCCATCCACAATATGATATCCTTGGCAAATCATTTATCCTCTCAGCCTCTTATAGCAGTGGTATCAAACTGAAATAGAAACAACATGATTAAATGTCACCTGTGTCACACATTGACTTAGAAAACCACATTTTAAAATTATCTGTTTTCTTTTGTAGTTTTATTTCTTTAGTTAATTATTTCCTAGTTACATTTTGATCTGGTTCGGTCACATGTTTTTAATCTCTGCTCTAGACAACTCTCTGAAGCTAGAACAAACTCTTTTGCCTTAAAAAAGCTTCCTTGTTGAGAGCTTCCTATACTAATAAAATCATAAGTTCAGTCCTGTTCTATCCCATTTCTTAAGTCAGAGTATGAAGCTCTGGAGACCAAAAATAGAGTTCCCTGTCCTCTAGGAGATTTCAGTCAATAGAGGGGATATGATGTGGATATAGATAAGTAAAACTAATTTCAAGTCATTGGCAGAGCATGGGGGTGTGAAGGGGGAGATCCAAATAAATCATTCAAGAAAATTTAATGAGGGAGAAAACATTTCAGTTGGGGTGGGTAGGTAAGTGAAGGCATCAGAAAAAAAAAAGCTTCATGGAGGTAGTAGCACCTAAATTGATCTTTGGAAGAAGAGAAAAATGTCATCCAAGAAAGATGAAATGGGGAATATGTTCCAGGCACAGGACTTGAGCCATACCAACGTGAGGACTGGAAAGTGTGTGGGATGAGATCAGGATAGAGTAGTTTGGCTGGACCACCCTATTTGGAAGATGCAATAGCACAAAAGACTTCTCTCTGAGAAGTCTTAATAGATAATATGATGTATTTCTACATATAGAAGGTATATGAAAGGGATTGGGGACCAAAGCAGTTTTGTGATGATTAGAATAAAATGAGTGTCCTCCCCTTTATATATTGACATCAATAAGACTTCAGACCATCCTGCATCAACTTCACCAGATTGGGCAATATACATGGGATATTTCCTCTGTTCCCAGGATCCTCTGGATTCTAGACCCTTATACTGCTCTTGCAGTCTTTGGCCAAGCTTCTGTCACTGCCTGAAGACTCATGTTGCTGGACACTAGTACTAAAGCCATGGATAGAGCAGTGTTGTTCTCATTGTTATTTTCACATGCTGTATGGTATTTGGGCTTTAATGGCCTTTGGGAAGATGTGTCATCTCCTTATTTTACCATGTATTTTTTCATTCTACTCCAGACTCTTTTCTTTTCGGGAAGAACTGTCTGAGAAATTGTGGGATTTCTTGTGGCACCAAACTTTTAGGATATACAGGAAGTTTGAAACAATCTCCTTCCCCCCCCCCTTTCTTTCATCCCATGGTATGGCTAACACACTAGAGTTTATTTTTCTTTATTGGTCATTTTGCCCACCACAGCTATCTCTATAAAAATGTAGTTTGTGAAATCACCAGGACATGTTTTAGATGATTTTGGACTCTCCCGATTCCCATGTAAGTTTTGGCATGGATCGCCATGAGCATTTCTGTGGGTGGTGAAGGAGAATGAGATTGGTAAACAGCTCCCAAAGTTGTTGGCCATGACCCCGGCTAATACCATAGGGGCTTCAGCTTAAGAAGTCATTGGTTTTCTTATACCTCCCAGGGCTGACCCCGGTCCTGACATCTGCAAATCTGACCTCAGTAATACTTGTGGCGTGACCAGTGGTCTGGAGCAGAGCTGTGTTTTTTGGCCCTTTGGCTGCTCTGCGCAGGGTCCTTGTTCTGCTCAAATTATTTTTCTTTGCTCTCCTGTGTTATACATCTTCATTTTATCCCTCTGCCCTCTGGATTCTTCTCAGAAAAGAAGGACTTTTCATTTCCCCATTTCCTTTTGATTTGTGACTCCCTGAAGAAAAGATTTACTTTATAAATTTCCTATTACTAAGTTTACTCATGCTGCTCTATCACTATTCCCCCCCACTAAGAACAGTTCAAACTGAGAGAAAGTGTCAGGTTTCTTTTATTTTTTTCCCTCATGGTGAATAAAAGGTGCTAATGTCAAGATACTTCTGATCTAAAAGTGTTTGTTCTAAAAGGATGACTGAAGTTGTAGAATTTGAAAAGAAGAACTCAGCAGCCAAAAAAACAAGGAGAGGGGGAGAATTGCAGGGATGAAAAAAAATTTTTAAGAGTTATATTGTGACTAGTTGTTCTATTTCTTCCTTATCTTGACTATGCAATAGCGTATTCTTGAGAAAATAGACATAGTACCCGACCAGGAGTCAGGAGAGAAAGATCTACTTTCTGCTTTGCCACAAACCAATCATGTTCTTTGAAACTCTCTGAAACTCAGTTTCCCCATCTGTAAGATAAAACCAATAAAGACTGAACATGTTATTTTTTAGTATTTGGAGGTCGTGGGGATGGATTTGCTTTTCCATTATGGTTGGTCCCTTCCTTCTCTGTGATTACAGTTTTCGAGAGATATTTTAAAACCCTGAGAAATTAAATGACCTATCCATAGTCACACATAGCCAGAATGTCTCAGAGGCCCTGAATCCAGGTCTTTGTGTCTCTGAGACAAACTCTCCATCCCTGATTCCTACTGGCTCTTCCTAAAATAAAAGGTTAGGCTAGATAATCTCTCTGCTCCCTTCTAGCCCTCTCTCACATTCTATCGCTTCTCTCTTATAACTTTTTTTTTCCTGTTATTATCCTTCACACATTTAAGACAAATTTATGTAAGGCTTACAATCATTTCTGTAAAATACAATTCTAACTCTTCTCAAAGCTTCAGATTTCATGTTGTCCATTAGCTGACTCCTGTGGGATGAGACTTGAGATTGATCTCTATAAGAAAGACAAAATGTTTTATTGTGGCTAGCAAGAGGTAGTAAGATCTTTCCTTATCAAAAGAAAATAGAATCATTCATCAAATTCATGGGGCATTTGTGTAAATCATATTGAGTGTAGGGATTGAAGAGACAAAAAGTTTCATGTATTCGGAAGAAAAATGCCTATTTTCATTGCTCTTATAAGTGATTATAACGTATAATTGTCAAGACAGACAGTTGTCTTTTTTATTTTTGCCAGGCAATTGGGGTTGACTTGCCCAGGGTCACATAGCTCTTAAGTGATAAGCTGAATTTAAACTCAAGACTTCCTAACTTCAGAGCCAGTACTCTAGTCACCATGCTATGCAGTTGACTTTTAAATAAGTTATCTGGAATATCTGTATGATGATGGTACTACTTTTGCAGGGATGAGAATTCTATTGGTCAAAAAACAGCTAAATTTCCATATTAGTAATTAAAAATGGTGCTATTTCCAGCAGATACTTAATATGGTCTATTGATACCTATAATATGTCCTTTATTTATGGTTTTATGAAAGTCAGGAGACATTATCCATAGAAAGTCACCCCTGGAGGAAGTTACACCTGAGTTCAAGTCTTGGCTCTCATATATAATAACCATGTAACCATAATCATCTCCTTAGTCAAATCCTAACCCCTTAAGGCCTCAGGCATCATCGGGTAGAATTTAGGGAAACTAAATTTACTAGTTAGAGGAAATTAGCTTCCTTGATTTGGAATTTCAGCCTTTCTTGTAAGGTTTTGTTAAGGGATGTAAACATGATGATATACACTTTTTTTGCTAATTTGTTTTTTATTGTTATTGCACTTAATAGGATTTTATTTTTTCCCTCAATTACATATGAAGAAAATTTTCAGTATTGCTTCTTCCTTTCTTTCCCTTGCTTCTCAAGATAGCTAGCAATCTGTATAGGCTGTACATGTACAATCATGTTAAACACATTTCCATATTAGTTATCTTGGGAAGGAAGAATCTGAACAAAAAAGAAAAACCACAAGAGAGGGGAAAAATGTTAAAAATTGAAATGGTATGCTTTAATCTGCATTCAGACTCCTTAGTTCTTTTTCTGGAGGTGGACAGCAGTTTCCATTACAAAGTTTTTGGAGTTGTGTTGGATCACAATATTGCTGAGAAGATCTAACTCGATCTATCATAGTTGATCATCTTACTGTGTAACATGTTCTCCGGGTTCCACTCACTTCACTCTGAGTCACTCTTGTTGTTAGGACATCCCTCCCTTAGCTGTGGAAGTGACTAAGGACTGTGAGGGAATTCCTGGCCCATGCATTATTTTCTGGGATTCTGCTTCTGAAAAGCATCATGGGAGCTGTATCAATATTCCTATATAGAGTATATGGAGATTTCCTTTTTTGATGGCATTTTACTTCTTGGCAACCATAGAAAGATGAATTATGTATGTTTAGATGGACGATCACTTACCTCCCAGGTTTTTTTTTTCATTTTTCCATTATTTTTTAAAACAGAGATTACAGATTTTGGTTGTCGATTGACAAGACTACTTTTGAAGTATGTTTTTCTAAATGTTTACTTAGCATTTTAAAGTTTGAAATTCAACCCTTTTTGCTAGGAGCAATCACTTTTCTACAATTAACAGTGTGACCTAATGTCAGTCTTCTATTTTAAGTCCTCCCCCATCCCAAAGCTCATGCTTTATGTGTTATGTTTTGGCATATAATGGACTATTGAAAGATGAACTGCAATTAAATAAATCTGTGACCCTTATAAGAACAAATAGAGCTGTTGAAAGAGTTCAAGAACACAGGGTCTCCATGAAAGATGATCCGAGCTCATGTATCCTTTGAATACTTGAGTTTTTGTTTTTGGTGGGTGTGCATATACATACAGAAACTTATTTTTAAAAATCTCGGTAGCAAGATATCTGGAGCTTTTTGTGTTCTTAACCCAGGAGCATTTCTGTTGGCAGGACTTGAAGGAAACTTGTCTGTCATCTATGCGGTAGCCCTGCTGTGGGGCAGCAGTCTGGAGCAGAGTGGACTGAAGGGCAGTAACAGAGTAGGGGGCAATCTCCTGTGGAGCACAGAAAACAGACAGGGGAGTCTCCGGAGTCTCCAGACCCCTCATCTATACCACCATAGATGCCAAGCCAGGGCTGCTAGGGGGGCCATAGTGCACAGAGCACTTGGGAAGAGTCAAGTGCGAATCTGCCCACAGACACCAGCTCTCCGATGCTGGGCAAATCACTTCATCTCTGTTTGCCTCAGTTTCCTCAACTGCAAAATACAGATAATGATAGACCTTTTGGCGTTGTTGTGAAGATCATTTAGCTAATATCTGCATTTTGCTTAGCACTATATTTGGTACTTAATAAGTAGTGTGTATTTGTGCACGTCCCGTCACACAGTTAGTAGGTTTCTGAGGTCACATTTGAACTCGGGTCTGATTCCAGATCCAGGCCCAGCATTCTATCCACTTCATTACTGTCTAATTCTAATTAGGTCCATTTTACATATTAAAAACTGAATTTCTGAGAGGTGATTTGCCCATCATCTCAGGACTATGAAACATACAAGAAAGAAACAGATTCAGTTCTACTGATTCCAGCATTTCTTTGGCGTCCCTGCATTTTACCCTCACAATTTCCTCTGTACCCTTTCCTGTCTCTTACCAATAAGGTACCATCTTAATCTCCAGGAAATGGATTCTATGACATCAGTCAATAACAATAACAATAATGATTGCTAGCATTTCTGAGATATCTTCAGGTTTTCTAAAGACTTTTCACTTAAATTATCTCATTTGATTCTCACAATAGCACAGTCTTGTGAGAAATGGGTGCATTATCCTCATTTTACAGATGAGAAATTGAAACTGAGGAAAGTGAAGTGATTTGGAAATATGTGAGGTGGGATTCAGGTTTTCCTGAAATTAAGTTCCCACTAGACAGTGGGACTCTGCCAGCTATGAACATACTGGATTTTGATATGATAAGAGTAAGTATCCTAACAGCAGGGAGAGAAAATAAACCTTTGTATTTCTTTTTTTAAAGCAAATACTTGGTACCTTGTGGCACACAGTTAACTAAGAATAGGCAATTTCTCCGCTTCACAATACATTTTAAACTTTTCTGCCATAGAATTATGCACAAGAAATAAAGCACTTCATCAGTCTCCAGGATCTGAGACATCCAAGGATAATTAGAAGGTAAAAACCTAATGAATCAGCAGTAGAGAAGGCTAATCTCTACGCTCAGATGTGGTCCCTAAATACCTCATCTCCTACATTCTGCCTCAGCCCAGCAGTGCTGCCAATTCTGAGCCATAGGATGATAATAAGAGTTGAGTTCTTTCCCCGTCTCCCCGGGGCTGTGGCAAATTAAAAGCCAGAAGTTTGTTCTGGCCATCATAGTTGTGAAGTCATACTGTGCTTCTACACTGAGTATTGAAGAGAGGGAACTGGAAAGGAACACTACTCTTATATGGGTGTTATTACATTCCACTAAGCTGCAAGAATAAGGGCTAGCAGCTAGCTGTGGTCAGTTCTATCTCTTCAGAATCACTTGGGGTGGAATTGAGGCCGGTCAAACAGGAATTGCTCAGAATGGAAGAATATCGAGATTTTGAAGTCTTCAGGGAAACTGCAATCAAAAGGGAAGGAGTTGGAAAGTGAGCAACAGAGGAATATACAGGGAAAAGATATTAGAAGGAAATTTAATTGAAGATAAAGATTTTAAGCATCAGCAGATAAATCAACAGAGAAGATATTAATGGCAGAAGTGTGTGTTTTCCACAGAAGTGGGAGTTCAGGCATTGATGACTAAATATGAATAAACATCTGATGAAGTAGGAATCCATTGCATTCCCAAGAGAAGATGAAATTATATCAAGATGTGTTCCTATTGTAGTAAAAAAAATAATAATAATAATGAAAAAGAGTAAGAATTATAAAAAGAGAATTTTTGGTCCTTACAACAAAAAATAATTGACACAATAGAAAAACTTGAATTTACAGTGGTAAGTCTCACTAAAGAAACAAAGTAGAGACTAAATGATTAGGAATGCAAATACAGTGGAAGTATAATCTGGAATTATAGAGCTCCCAGAGCCACATGGCAGTTCAAAAAGAAGAAAACCATAATGCAAGAAATAAAGCAAGGAAGTTGCCCAGAATATCTGAATACAGAAAACAAAGGGCCATTTGAAAGAAGCCACAGAAACTATGGATAGAAGAATTGCACATGTTTAATGTATATTGGATTGCTGTCTAAAGGAGAGAATAAGGAGAAGGGAGGGAAGAAAAAATTTTGGAATACAAGGCTTTGCAGGGGTGAATACTGAAAACTACGCATATGTTTTGAAAATAAAAAGTTAAAAAAAAATCCACAGAGCTTAGGGGAAAATAACAAAACAAAAACTAACCTGCTGATTACAAGACATATAGCGGTTGAATTGAACAACTCCAAAGGCAAATAAGAAATTCTGCAAGCAACTAGGAGAAAGACCTTCAAATATTAAAGAAAGGAAATTCAAACAATACAAGATAAGACCAGACACTACAAGGTAGAATGTATTCTTGAATAAAGGAGCAACCCAAAGAGACATACCTTTCAAACCTGAGCCTAATAATTAATGAAATAAAATAAATATTCAAGTTTTAAACTCCACTAGAAGCATTCCTAGGGGGAAAAAAATCTGAATCTGAACAAGTATTTGCTTTTCAAACATCCAAGACAAGAAAAAAATAGAAGAAAAAAAATGACAACAATAAGGTACTATTGGCAAAATTCTTAAATGATTTCTTTTTTTAAAAGATAAAAGATCAAGGCAAATAAAAATGATTGTGGAGAACTAGATCTGAAACTTCATGGCAAAAACCTCACAATTTTCTGCTTACAAATGAATGGATATTTTTACGTGACCTGATTGTGGAATAAGAGATTACATAAAAGGGGAGTAGGGATGAAGAAGCTATAGGAGAATATGTGTTATTCCCTAATCACTTCAAAGTTTACAATGAAGGGAAAAGAAATCCTTTGTGCCTCAGGAGGAAGAGTGTGTGCAGGTTAATTGATAATTAATTTATGAAGTTATAAAATTGGGGCAGGCATGCCTTGTTCTTGGGAAACTTGTTGGGAAAGATCCCAGTTGCAACAGGAAGTGGAGTTGGAATCATACTTTAATGAGGTACAATCAAATAACAAAAAGTGAGGAGGGATAAAGAGGAAGACCACAGCATAGAAAGAGAGGACCGGCAAAATGGGTAGGGAGAGGCAGAGAATATGACTGATGGATCCATGTGTTAGAGTGGGGAGCACTAGACCAGCTGGGGATGAAAGAGAGCCAGAAGGGAGGAGTTTGAGGTTTCATTTTTATAGGGGTTTTGGGGAAACTGGACTAACTCCTCTCTTTGCCAACTTGCAATTCCTTCATTAGCATATCCAAATCATCTGAAAGTAATCAGTAAAACTTCAAAGTTGTCATCTCCAAGTTATCAGTACTTTGTGGATATCCTGCTGGTCTCAAGCTGTGGAAGTCTGGAATTTGTTTGGAATTTGCATATTATAAAACTAGAAATTTAACTGGATCGCTTCTTCTGATTCATCACATGTTACCAGGATGGGAATTTTGGTTCTTGAATGATACAATTTGAAAATTATGCTCCTTTGATATTAGGGATGGTTTGTACTCGACTTGTAGATTTCCTTTTGTAATTTTGTTGCCTGCTCCTACCCTTTTATACTGTCTACTTATAAACTATACTGACTAGAAGGGGAACGTGGTCGGGGGAACAAAACAAGATACAATTTTAACATAATAAGTGATTGGAAAAGGAAGTAAAGAGAGGGAGATGGTGTGAGGTAACACCATATATCTTTTCTATAGAGGAAGAAAGCTATCCTATAGAGAGAAGGAGAGAAAGAAATACTTTTTTAGAAAAATGCTCAGAAAAATGAAATTTTAAAAATGCAAGAACAAAACAAGTTGATAGGAGAGAGGGGAAATTTTTATTTAACTATTTAATTGAGAGGGGAAAATGGGAAGAATTAAATAGCAAGATAAAAGGAAGAAAGAATAAAGAAAATGAGTTAAATAAAATGCCAAACTAGGAAATGGTAAAAAATGACAGAGGATAATTGAGAGTAAAAGTAAAAGGGCCAATCAGAAAGTGTTGCCTTAAAGTTGATTAAGTTATAAGTGATACAGAGTATTTACTGTGTTATAGAGGAAGAGAGAAAAATCCCAATCCAGGAAAAAAACCTCCAACAATACAACTGGCTAAATATATATACACATATCATTTATGTATATGTATGTGTGTATATATATATATATACATATATGTATATATGTATACCTAAATTCCATAAATTTAAATATGAATGGATTAAACAATCAAATAAAATGGAAAAAAATCTGACAAATTAGATTTTAAAATTTGCCGCTTTATAAGAAAAACACCTAAGAAACTAAAAATATACTAACTAAAAACAAGGAGCTAATTGGAAGCATTAAGTGAACCCAAAAAACAGAGCTACCATCATTCTGTTACACAAAACAAAAATAGCCATTAATAATCTAAAATTTAAAAATGAAATGTTATTCAGAAAAGAACTCTAGACAACAAATGAATATAAATAGTAAACTTATATGTTTCAAATGCTTAGCATCTAAATTCAAAAATCAAAAATTAACTACAAAAAGATATGAACAGCAATACAATACTGGAAGGGGATTTCAAACTCTTGGTCCCAGTTTTGGCAAAGTCTAACAGATAAACAAAGAGGAAACATTTGGACAAATTTCTGGAAAAGCTAGAGATGAAAATTTATGGCATATTCCAAATGAAATTTTTAAAGAATGAATGTATTTCTTAGGAAAATGTGGAACTTAAAAAATATTGACCATGTAATGGGTATAATGATGTTATAATAAGTCAGAAATGATACATTCACCCTATGTAGGTTGTAATGTACAAAAACAGTAATAATTTTAAGGAGCAGAAAAATCACCAACCCAACTGGAGACTTGAGAGAGAAATCCTAAATAATGAGTGAATTAAGGAACAAATCCTAGAAATAATGAATAAAACTAAAAGATTCTTTAAAGATTAATGAAATAGATGAATCTTTAGCCAATCCGATTAAACAAAAGAGGGAAGAAAATCAAACCAACAAAATAACAAATGAGCAAGATTAAATCAAAACAAAAACAGAAGAAAAAATTTTAAAATTCTTAAAACTGACTCTACATGGTCAATTATATGCTTTAAAAAAACTGAGAACACAAAAGAAATAGAAACCCTTCAAATATATAAAATATCCAAACTAATAGAAGACCAAATAGCTCAAATTGTATAATTTCAGGGGGGAAAACCCAAAAAACTAAAACTAGCTGTAAAGGAACTATGAAAAGTAGGGAAAGAAACATTTCTGGTCCTGAAGAATTCATGGGAGAATCCTACTTTAGAGGAAAAATTAGTAATAGTACAACACAAACTGCCTAGTTAAGTGACTTGCCCAGGGTCACACGCAAAAAAAAGTATTAAGTATCTGAGGGCAGATTTGAACTCAGATCCTCCTGACTTCAGAACTGGTGCTCTATCTACTGTGCCACCTAGCTGTCCCTTATAGAAACTATTCTTAAAAATCGAGAAAAGAAGCACTTTACTAGAATCCTTTTATAAGACAAATATAGTCCAAATATATAAACCAGGGAAGGAAGAACTATAGACCAATATCATTTAATTAATTTTAATATTGATTCAAAATTTTAAATAAAATAAAATCTTATCAGGATCATAACAGTTAAAAAATTGATACAACCAAGTTAGGCTTCTATCTTTGAAGCAAGGGTGGGTCATTATTAGAAAAATAATCATCATTAAAAATAAATATGACCAAAATCATATGATTAGCATACAAAATTGAGTATTATACACTGTTCAAAGCCTTTTTCTCTTTCAGAAAATCCTACAATTCATAATCATAGAAGGACTTTTTAAAATGTAAACTTTTGTCCTATGTCTGTCTCAAAGATTTTTTTTTTAAAGGGAAAAGGACTTAATTTATGCAAAAATGTTTATAGCAGCTCTTTTTTTCAATGGCCCATCAACTGGGGAATGACTGAACAAATTGTGGTATGTCACATGTATCAAAGCTGCTTAAACTGTGGCATATGGGTCACATAATGTAGAAATCACAAAATTATGATTTATTATCAGCAAATGTTTGATTCCTATGTCTGTTTTCTATATCTATATACCCTGGGTCACATAAAAACTTCTCTAGTGTAAAGGTGTCACAAGCCTTGATAAATATATAGAAAATATTATGCTATAAGAAATGACAAGCAGCATGGTTTCAGAAAAACTTGGAAAGATTTACATGAACTGATAAAAAGTAAAAGATTTACATGAACTGATGCAAGTAAAGTGAACAGAACCAGCAGAACATTTTATACAGTAACAACAATCATTGTATGAAAAAGAACAAATGTGAATGATTTCACTGTTCTTGGCAATACAATGATTTTAAGATAATCCCAAAGGACTCACGATGATAAATACTATCTACCTCACAAAAAGAACTGATAGTGTTTGGATGCCCCAAAATACTAATTTCTTAAGCCTATCTGCAAGATAGTGAAATTACAATGGGGAAAAGTTACAATTTGTAATGGATAGCTATATTTGTATAGATCAGGGCTTCTTAAATTTTTTCCACTCACAATTCCTTTTGGCTCAAGAAATTTTTATGTCATCTCAATTATATAGATATATAAAATAGGTATAAAATCTAATATTTAGGGATAATATATCATAATTTCATAACCCCCATATTCAGTTACATGACCATGTAGGATCATGACCCACAGTTTAAGAAGCTTTGATATGGATTACATTACATAGATTTCTTTAAAGAAATAAAGAATAGGGCGACTAGGTGGCACAATAGATGAGCACCAGTCCTGAAGTCAGGAAGACCTGAGTTCAAATCTGCCTCAGACACTTAAGACTTTCTAGCTGGATGACCCTGGGCAAATTACTTGACCCCAATTGCTTCAATAAAAAAATAAAAATAATGAATAATAAAAAATAAAGAACAATTTTGAATAGCTGGGACAATGTTCATCCTCAGCTATGCCATCATAAGGAAAATGACAATAATTTGATTAATTAAATTAATTTCAAAGCTTTTATGCTATATCAAATACTTATAGAAAAATACTTTATAGAAATAAAATTTCAAAGAATTCGTTTGGAAAAATAAAAAAAAATTAGAATTTGTTAGAAATGATAATAGCTTATCTAGACCTCAAATTAAAAGTCATCAGAACCATTTGATCTTGGTTAAAGAACTGCTAATGGAAAGAATTAAATAAGGAAAATTAGAAACAAGGGGAATTAATAACCCAGTGTTTGATAAGCCATAAAATATGGATTACTTAAGAATTTCCTATTTGATAAAAGAGAACAAAACCAAAAATGTAGTTTTAAAATTTAACATATTGTTGATTGCTTACCTATCTTGTAACCAAGACTCTTACTGGAGGATCTTGGTCTAGTAAATCTACTAACTACACTAAGACATTTGAGACGCCCAAAACACACACACACACACACACACACACACACATATATATACACACACCTCTTTCTCTCTCTCTATGTATATAAATCTCTCTCTCTCTCTCTCTCTCTCTGTGTATATATATATATGTATGTATGTATGTATGTATGTATGTATAAAATCTCCAAAAGCCATTCCCCACTAGATGAGTACTTAAGGAATATGAATCGACAGTTCTCATAAGCAGAAATGCAAAATATGGCAATCATATGAAAGAATGCTCACAGTCACTAATAATAAGAGAAATGCAAATCAAAACAACCCTGAGTTTTCACATCATTCCATGTTTATTGACAAACATGGCAAAAGTTGTAAATAGTGGGTATTGGAGGCATTGAGAAAAGAAAGCTGCAGTAATTCACTGCCGGTAGAGCAGTACGTCATCAATACAACCATATTGAAAAGCAATTTAGAATTATGCAAATAAAATGACTAAAGTCTTCATACTCCTAAAGATGGTTTATATCTGCAATGAGACTTTTGATCAATTTTTGATTCCCATACATAACAAAAATATTCATGGTAGCATTTTTTATAGCAAAAAATTGTAAATAAAGTAGCTTCCCATCTATTGGGCAATGAGGAAGCAAATCGTATTATATGAATAGAGTTGATAGTTACTATTCTGTAAGAAATAGTGACAGTGATGAATATTAAGAAACAAAGAAAGATCTATATACACTGAAACAGATTCAAGTAAGCAGAACCAAAAAATGTAACATAAACAATGATTATAGCAAGGTAAGTGGAAAGAATCATGCATCTGTGTGCACACACATTCAATCAGAAATGAATGTTGTAAAATGATAAAGAACAATATGGTGTGATAGAAGAGATGTGAGAAGACACCACCATGTCTTTCCATAAGTGGGAAATCCACAAGTTTGTACATTGCACTTATTTTCAGACTTTTACAATGTATTGATTAATAACATTGAATTTTTTCTCTCTTTTATTTTTTGTCTTTAATAAATATAATTTGCTGTATATATAGTTCTTTAAAGCAAAAGAGCGCAGCATATTGTGAGGTATGTCACTAGGGTAACCAAAAAATACATCAATAGAAACTGATTTAGAAAATTAAATATTCATGGCATATTTTCTTTCCCTCCTAATCATATTCAGAGACTCAGTATTTTCAAGCTTTTTGGTTTTTTTTTTTTTAATGAGGCTTTGTATTTGAATTAGAAAAGAATATATTTTCAGTTTCTATCCTTGAAGTTGGGGGGAACTGATTTTTTTTTTAAGAATGCATTTAGGAACTAACAAAAAATAAAAACCCAACCTCATTCCCCAAGCATTGCACAATAATTCTGTTTTTTGTTTGCTTTTTTAAAGCTACTGTGTGTTTTCATTGTGTTTGGCCAAAAGAAAGAATACTGTGGAAAAATGAAGGGCATCATGGGTAGCTCTAGGCAACAAAAAGTTTTCTTTAAAAAAAAAAAAAGAAAGAAAAGTAATGAAAAGAGCTGCAACTTGATCTGGCAACATATTCTTATTACTGACTTTGATTGGTCTATGGTTTATGCTTGCCTTTTAATCAAGAAAGACCCCTTAGCCCTCTCTTTGTCTAAGACAAGCTTGCCACTTCAATTGGATTTTGTTTCTTGTTTTGTTTGTTTTGGGTCATTCTGAAAACTATCAGTGCTATTTAAATTTATTTTTTTTTTAAATAAGATTGTATATCTAAAGTTAAGTAAACAGAGCTTGTAATTACTTTTTTAAAACACTTTTTTTAAAAGTTGGGAAAAGGAGCCCCAATTTACTGCACTTGAGTAGTTGGGAGATAGTACTTGCAACTGAATGACAAACATTGATGAAATCTTTTACACTGTTTTGTTCTTGAGATTCAAGCAGAAGGAGGTTCTCTTCTAATACTTGAAGGTGATTATCATATTCCTTCAAGTCTTTTCATCCCAGATAAAAACATTATCTAAATAAATTCCAGCATGATGTATCCTTCCTCCCTTAGATATATACTATTGTTGATATCTTTTAGAATGTAAAATCTACAAATTAAATTCTGGATTCCATATTTGATTTGACCAGACAGAGCAGGAGAGCATATAATCTCTTCTATTCTGAATCCTGAAGCTTTAGTAGCATAACACAGGAATTTAGGTGTGTATTGGGACCTGCCATTTGACATTATTGATTCCTAATGAGTTTGCAGTTCACTAAATCCTAGAACTTTTTCTCAAGAACGATGGTCTAGCTACTCCTTTCCCGTCTCCTATTTATGCAGTAGAGTTTCTTTAGCCCCAAAACATTTATGTACATTTTTTGTTTTTTTGTAAATAGTCTTGTGGTTTAATCCTGACACACTACTACTTCTATGTTGTTGTTTTTCATCTTCTCGTAGATCTAACTTTAATGGTCCCTGTTCGTTTCTCCCTTTTGGTTCACAGATTTTTTCATATATGGATATATTCTAACAATAAGTTTGTGTTTTGCCCCCCTCTTTATCTAATTTGGTTCTTTGGAATAAAAATATATATTCTTCAGAACCATATTCTAGTCATGAGTAAGAGCTCACAACTTAGTGATAGCTACAAGGTTAGAATTATCTTCCTTCATAGAATCAGTAGTTTCCTTTGTCTGTTACCCATACTTGGGTAAAAATGGATTATGAATCTCTTGACATTTTAGATTGAGCTGTCACATTTGGACAACATCCTCAGAGAACGCATTGAGTGATTTCCAAGTCTTTTCTAAACTCTTCACTTTATATGTATAGTTTATATTTCAAAAATACCTAAATCGGTTCTCTTAAACCTTCACTGAATTACCATTTTTCTGCATTTTTCATCAGTAGCAATTTTGTCTGGTCTTTGTCCATAGGTTAGTAGTTTCCCATATGGAAGAGTTTAGATTGAATAGACTTATAGAATTATGTTGTCAATTGCCTCTTCCAGAGCATTTCATAAAGATTTCAAAGAAGTTAGTCCTAGCATACAACTTAAGCAAACCCCTTCCAAATTCTGGGCTGTAGGTCAAACAGTGAGGTTCATTCCCTTATGTTTCACAAAATTTCATATAGTGTGATCATTGCCTTCCAAAGTTCCTCTCCTTTCCACCGCCATCATCAAAAGGAACCAGTTGGGTAGAATCTGGTCCAAAATGTCAGTCTCCCTTGTCATTCCCTCTAATCGTTCCAAATATGAAGTTATTAAGGATCTATTACAGTCCTTTATTTTTAGTAAATAACTACATAGTCAAAGGTCTCTCCTGATTTCAATGCTTGCTTTGCAAGTAACTCATTTTTATTTCTTCTTTCTGGTGGAAAAATTAGTAATAGCCCCTCAATCACAATATTGCTTCTTTCTTGCTCATTTGATTGTCCTCAGACATTCTCTTACTGTGCATTTCCTCTTAGATTTATAAACTCACTAAGGCAACTGAGTAGGATGCCAGGAGTCCTGTTTTGAATTAGTGAAATTCTAAAGTTCAACCCATTTTAAAAGTAGGGTAGGATAACATATTTTAAAGTAAATAGAATAATTTCTGGTACTTTACACAGTTGTGTCAAATAGAGGTCATACAGAACTTCTCTGATGAATATATAAGAATAATTTGTTAATTGACATGATTATATTTAAATAGATGCTGTCAGTGCACAAGTACTGCCAAACATTTCTTCTACAGTGATTGCCTTTTTTATAGAGAGTGTAGAGGGTAACCTTAATCTCATCCAAGTTAAACTCTTTGTTATGGATTTCAGGAGCAGTGAGACCCATATTTTGAAGTGAGATATATTTATGTACATCATACAATTAAATTAAAATATATATTTTGCAAATGGTTAGAGAGAGGCTTTCTAATTCAATTTGGGTATTTATATAAAATACTCACTGGCTCTTGATCAAGAAAACCCATGTGGTAATAACAATAGACAGGTGACATTTACTTATTTTATTCATCGTAGCATTAAGATGTATGTCATTTTCTAAGCTGTTTATATCTTGAAGAAACAGCTTGGGGCAATCTTGTCTCACCCTTTTTTGCTGAAATGGCTTGCAAGAATACATTCTTTTCTTCCTCAAATTCCACAGGACAATTTGTCTGGGCGTGGGCAAGAATTGTCCCTGTATTTGTATTGTTTGTATAACTATTAAATGCCATTGCAATGAAGATCTGACAGGCTATGAAGAATAAAAACATATGGACAAATGGAAGACAAGACCAGACAGTCCTTTTGTAATAAATATTTGCCTTTGAGTTATTTTGATCCAACTGAATCACTAACACGGTTTATGGTGTGTCTGTGTATAGCATTTCTGGATACTTATATAAAATGGCTTTTATCATCCTCTTTGATTCTAAGTAATCAAAATGATCTTTCCCAAGCCTGTCATTTAATCCTTAATGCTACCCCAATAAGATGTTCTTTCAAGATTAGCAGAAAAGGGGATTTAGACAAAAGGCGATGTGAATCTCGATATCTTACAGAGTTGAGTAGTAATTCAAATCCTTTATATATTTATTCATGCTGTTTGCTTTGGTTTGTACACCACCAATTTTTACTTTCTGGGTTTATTAGTATTAGATAATTACATTAATACAAAATCTAATCGTATAAATAGATCAGCTTTTGAGTACCATGAATTAATGGATTTATGGCAAGGGACTTCTGGCATTTCTGTGGAGCATTTGACAATTATTTAACTGATCTTTTATAGTGAACTTTGTCTTAGGTTAGTATTAAGGTATAAAGAGTAGATATTCTTTTCTCTAAGCTGTAAAGCATTTAGTGACAGAATGGAGTTTACTAGAATCATAGAATTTTAGATAGGAAAAGGGGCTTGGAAATAATTTCATCTAATCTCCTACACAATATGAAAGTATATTCTATAGCTTTTTTTCCTCTGTGAGATGGCTGCCTAGTTTCTGCTTAAATAAATGGTTTCCAAATTGTGTAGTAAATATGTCACATCCCCCTTTATAAAACTTACTCTGCAAATGATTTTTCTTACAATGTATTTTAATTACCTTACATTAATTTTAATTAAGATGACAACTGATGTAACACAAATCTTAACCAAATAATAACACAATGTAACAGATAGCTATTTACTGGTAAAATCCATTTTACTTTTATATTTATATCCTATAAAATAATGACCATGATCATAGTGCCAGATTTCTTAAAGTGTGCTGTTGTTATTACTATTCACAATTCTTTTTCAACCACTAATCAGATCAATCATTCCTTCTTTATAACAGCTATAGCAGAAAACTTCATTTCACGGAAATAAGATGTTATAAATGTTAGTAAAAAATCTCTATCGATTAGATAATAGAGAAAATTCAATTCCTTTATAGCTTGAATATTATGTTGAATATATATAATCCATAGCTTAAAACAATTGGTTTCAAAACTACTCATTCAATGGCACTGTCTAGATGGAAGGAGACCAAATGTTGAATCATATTTACCACAGACAAATTCCATCATCCAGGTCCTTTTTCCAGTTATATTTAAAAATACCTAGGTTTTTAACATAAAATGAGGTTTTTTTTCCTTCTGTAGACTGATCTTCTAACAAACTTGTTAGTACTTTCTTCTCTTTCATTTATATAATATAAATAGTTCTTAAATAGTAAAACATTAAAATAATTTATTCACTTTACAATCCACAATTCCAACCTTTTCGTAAATATAGTAACTTTTATCTTTCTAGATCAGAATATTATTTTGAGGAATTCTAATGGACTCAATTTTTTTTAAATTTTCAAATCTACAAGTTTCAGGAGAAAGTTTTATTCTTTGCTTTATCTTTGTTCAAGAAAAATCATCATCAAGAAAAATATTAATTTTGTCTTGTCTTTTAATTCAAATACCTTTTGGAGTTTGGGGGCACAAGAGAGCCAACAGAAGTGCATTATGCTCTGCCTCCATATCTTCACATAATTTTGCAGTCTTTCTTTTAACTAACTGTTTTATGAGACTCTTTACTGAAGTTTTAAAACTGAAATTTGAAAAGCCTCATGTATCACCTCACTTATATTTCTCAATACAAGTGATTGTCTGTGAAGTACACAACATGTTGAAAATTGCTCAAGAGCCTCCTTTTTAAACCAGTTCATTTTGACCCAACATTGATGGAGTCATATCCGTTCAGCGTCCAGTATGTTTTTCTCACATATCATTTTCATCTGAAAAAAAAATCAGTTATATAGGAATTTTTTTTCTTAATATGTCTTTGCCATCAATAAGTTTGCAAAGTTACAGATATTTTTGACTTTCAATATTATTGAATATTATGTATTTTACCTATGTAATTAAATGAACATCTTTCATCATAGCTACTACTTTATTTGCAGTGTAAGTTAGGAATGATTTAGATTTTTAATTAATCGATCACAAAGATCCTAAAACTTATAGTCTCTTCTCCTTTCTACCATATCTTCTGCATGGGAAACTATTCTAGCTTGCTTTCCATGTAATTTGCCAAGTACTATCTTGACTATATCTATTGCTAAGATACGATTAGCATTTTCCCTATAGAATGAGACTTTTTACATCCTGTAATTCTATAAGCAACCTTCTATGATGCAAGAAATCCATATGATAATATGTTTCAAGTTTTTTAAAAAGCTTGTTTTTCTTTATTAAAAGTCATTTTTTTTCTGAATGGATGTTTTGTCAATATATTCTACATGTATACTTTTGAGATGTTCAGATTTATTAGATTTGTTGTTATTTTCATTCATCCAACAGAAACCTGGCACTTTTTCCTTTCCATAAATAGTTATATTTGTAGATCTCAGTGATAAATACAATAAATCACATTTTCTTATTTTCAACTTAAAAAATTATTCTTTTGAAGCTATTTTATCACCAGCACTCAGTACCCACTTAGTGCTTGATAGTAGGCACTATAATTTCTTGTTGATTATTGTCTTTGCTTTTAATAACATCTAGTTTAATAACATGCTTTGAATTTTCTCTTTAAACCAATTACTTATGCCCATCAAAGATTGTTAGAATTCGTGTTTAAACATTTCATATTCAAATCTGTTTTATGAGCCTTTGATTTTAAATGTGCTATTTGTGGAGCATATTACATTGATATCATCTGCTGGCAGAAATTTGAACTCATTCATACCTAATATATTTACATAATACTATCCTGTATTCACCATCAGTTGTAATGAATCCACTTATTAGTTTTTAGTTGTTAATCTCACTTTTATTGACTTCAATTTGAATTCTGTATACTTCGGTGGAGGGAAGTAGAATTATTAATATAGAATTGTGCTTCATGCCCCAACTCTATCTTTAGAGACTGTAAGTTCCTCCAGAATAGAAATATTCTTTTCTCTTTTTATATCTTCCCTGCTTAGGACTGTGCCTAGTGAATGGTAGGCACTTAATGAATTGAATTGAATCTCACAATTTTGAAAACACCAGTTTAAGTAACTCTGCTGAAAGGCAACTGACTATTTTCCAGGATAGTCAATGTCAGCAGTGGACAGCTCTCAAACAACAGTGTTCTTCCTTAGGTTGAGCTAAAATCTCCATGTCACCACATATAAGCAATATAGAACAATGTGCTCTAAAAATATGAAGGCACTTGTCATTTCCCCATTTTAATTTGATTTTTAAATCAACCACAAGGATTATCTTTCTTTGGATGGCATCCCATTGCCCTTTTAAAAATATGACACTTAGAATATCAAATATTGTCTTGCTTGTATAGGATGATGCAGCAAAGTTCTTTCTTCCTCTGATTTTCACACTGCACAGATAAATACAACAGTAGTGTGTTTAACATCCGAGTTGCACTTTTGTTTGCTTTGTCTTATAATTAGCGAAGGGTATTGAACTCAGGGCTAGAATATCTGTATTTGGATCTTGGCTCTATTGCCTACTAGCTAAAGTCATTTACCATGTTTGTCTTAGTTTTCTCATCAGTAAAATGGGGATAATGATACTTGCATTGTCTATCTCAAAAGGTTATTTTAAGGAAGATATTTTAACTTACTGTAGAAAGTTGAGTTATTTTCATTTTAATTTGACAAACATTAAGCTTCTATAAGTGTTATGCCACAGTTCTCTTGTATTGTCCTGATTCAGTTTCCCTAATCGTTCTGCCTCAGTTTATAATTGTTCTGCTCAGTCCTGCAAAACCACCTCTTTCTCTTAATCAGAATATTTGATAAGGATAAAAAATCTTATGTTTTAGAATATCAGAATGCCTCTCCTCATCCCAAACTATCAGAATATCAGATACTGTTTTATCAAGATACCTCTTCCCGTCTTTGGGGTTCCTCCCCCCATTATGTCATCCCATCTTCAGAGGCTCCCCCCACCCTGTCAGAGTCCTGTTCCTGCTCTCAGCACCCTGACTCCACCCCTGCCTCAGTCTACCCCCTGAGTCTGAGCCACATGTATATAGGTCATAGAGAACTCACATTGTTTGCTGGATTCTTGGAGACCATAGTCTCATTTAGCCCTTGGACCAAACCACGGACCCATTTGGTCCCAGTAAATCTCTCCCTTTTAAATAAATTATTAAATACTCTCTAATCTCTATCTTGCCTCAATTTCTCCAGCATTACATAAGTATAAGGTCCTCAACTACAATTCATATTCCCTACTGGTCAACTGATTGGAAGTACTTCATCTATTCTTTTCCAATAAATTCTGCCAACACCTGTATTTTGTAGTTAGGTCAATTTAAGAAACAACTTATTAAGGACTTACTACATTCCAGATATATAATACTAAGCACTAGGGGAAAAAAAAAGTTGTTGTAGGGAGATGGAAAGATCTGCTGGTCCTTATTGTCATGATTTGCTGTATGGCAATCTGGGGGACTGGATAATTCATTGGATCATGCATAGATTTTAAAACTTTCGGAGGAAAAAATAAATTTTATCAATCAAGAAACAGGGATAAAAATGTATTTGTGATTTTGTAACTTCTTTTATGTTATATCAATAAGGTCATTTCACCTCCCACATATCTCACCCTAGTTCCTAATTCCCAGCCAAAATCTCAATTAGGTGAACATTCCACTTATTGTCGATTTGAATAACAAAATTTAGACCAAATAACATTTGGTCTAATAATAGTATACCTGCACAAATGAAACATAGACAGCTGCTGTGGAAAGCATACACAGATTTCTAACAATAGAATTCTATAGAACATTAAGTACTTAACCTTTATCACCCAATGTAGATTTTTACTTGGGAAAGAATTTCCTCTTTCTTGGGAAAGAGAGGAAATTTTCTTTTTCATTGTTTTGTGTAGTGGGGGTATGCACTTATGTACGGATGTAGAGATCAGTTGATAGAACTTTTTGCATTTCTTTTTCAGTGATTTACACTGATTATTCTATAGTCAATGATTTGCATGAATAAATGAAAACATTTTTAATTTAATTTAATTAAGATTTTAATACTTTTGGCAAAACATTGTACTAAATTTTAGACACACTCATTAAAATTAATTATTATATATATCAGATATATATATATAGATTTAAATTATTCATTTTTAGTGTATCTGCATTTACCATCTATCTATATTCTTTTTAGTAGAAAGAAGATGGTACCTACTATAAAAAAGCTCAATGTTTGCTTGCTTTTTTTTTTTTTTGTCATCTTTTTTTCTTTTTGATCTGATTTTTCTTGTGCAGCATGATAATTGTGGAAATATGTATAGAAGAATTGCAAATGTTTAACATAGATTGAATTGCTAGGAGGGCAAGTAGGGGAAGAATTGAGGAAGTAGGGGAAGAGAGGAAGAAAATTTGGAACACAAGGTTTTGAAAGGATAAATGTCGAAAACTACCTTTGCATGTATTTTGAAAATAAATAGCTAATATATATATAATCTCAAGAAATGGGAAGTAGACTTTAATTTTACTAATACAAACAACTCCTAAAAAAGGAAGCTGAGTGGCAGGTTGGCTCCTTATCTGGTTTTTGTCTTTCATTCTCAAAGAGGACCAAAATGACATCAGTGTGTTATAGTAAAAGTACATAATGATGTGAGTGATCAGATTAATAAGAGTTCACAATGCTCTGCCACAGGTCAAGCACAAATAGTCCATATAAACGTTAGGGATGGTTCTGTAGCTTTGTACATGTCCCATTTCTTCTGGGCTAATTCAGTTCTCTTGCTCATAGAGCACCTTCTCTGATGAGGGTACGCTATGTTGGGCAGTCTTGGGCCATTGTACCATGGTTTCCTATGTCATACAACCAATTCCAAAGTTCTTAAGAGAGACCTTGAGAGTGTCCTTGTATCACTTTTTTTGGACCACCTTGCCCTGTGTGTTTTTCCATAAAATAATAGTCTTTTTGGCAAGCGTACATTTAATACTCCAATAATGTGGGCAGCCCAATGGAGTTGTGCCCTCTGCTGTAGAGTTGGAATGCTTGACCATTTAGTTCCAGAAAGGACATCAGTGTCTGATAGGTTCTTCTGTCAGGTGATCTTCAGACTCTTCCTAAAACAGCTATCTATGATTTATAGGCTTAGAAATTTGCCTAGAGCATTCAAAATTTGATTGTGCACTAAATGCACTAAGTACTAAAGTCTGTCAGAGGTAGAATCTGAATACCATTCTTCCTGGCTCTGAGGCTTAATACTCTATTCTGTGCTTGAAGAAGATTCTGCATCAGGGGAGATGGAAACGCCTGGAGATCTTGATGGTCTTGTGGCAGGTCATGTGGAAAACTGAAATTCTGGGAGAAAGAGTAACAGGGCTAGGAAGGGTGACTTGTCTTTAGGGTGTTTGAGTGAGATAGTTGACATGTCTGTGCAAGTGAGCTATTTCCTATTTGTTCTGTACTTCCACTTAGGTATTACATTGATTAGGAATCAATTATTAGTTTGTTATTAATTATGTGCCAGACATTGTGCTAAATAGTGGGGATAGAAATGCAAATAAAAACAAAGATGTCTCTGCCCTTAAGAAACTTACATTCTAAGGAGGGAAGTGAGAAGAGGAAGACTATACACAAAAGTAAGCTTTTAGTTCTCAAAAAGTTCCAAAACAGCCCTGTTTTAGAGACTCTGTTTAAGGGACCTTCCTTAAAGAGAGGTTTCCTAGTTTAAATAGTCAAAGTAATAAATACTTTGAGGAAACCTTACCCTGTTGGTTCAAGCAAATAACTATTTTCAACATCCAAAATTCAAAGCTTCTCTCTCTGGGAGTGAAGTTTATTAAAGCATCAAAGGTCTACTAAACTTAGTTATAAATGACTTCATGATACTATTTGGTTTTGGTTGGGGAATTGCCTTTTTAATCAAATACTTGGGGACACTAGTTTCCATGATTGGTTTTAGGTTCGAGTTGGAATTCACCTCTTTGTGGAAGCATTTGCTAAGTAGTCAGGGAAGTTGTGCATTTGAGATTTTTAATTTCCAAGGAAATTTGGATTTGAGAACAGTTTTTTTTCTTCTTTATTGGACGCATCTACTAGAAATTAATATAACTTGCACTGTATCTCAATACCATCACACCGTATCTTGAAGTAACTTATTCACTCCTTGGAGACAGTATGTTCTCTCTTCAGAACCCCAATCATTTCTTAGTGCCAACAGGCTGAATACTCCCCTGTTTACCTTAGATACAGGTAGTTATCTAGTAGGTTTCTATTATAATGTTTTCCAGGAAACTGTGTCATAAATTGGATTGTTATAGAATGTATTAAGCTTTCCCATAGGAGCAATTGCATACATGAGGGTCGCATTCATAAATAAGGATGAAGTATTAAATTGTAGGCATGACCAATAATATATCAAGAAACAATGATAAAGCAGTAAAATTATGCTCTATTTTAAAGGGCATAAAATTTAACAATGAGTTACTGTAATATACTTTGACTAATACATAGAAGACATAACAATATAATTCTATTAAATCATCAATTTGGCCTGATCTTAATAGGTCATAAACATTTAATACTAAATTTGTCTGCTTCCTTAAAATTTGGAAGGACTTTTAGGGATGATTTTTATGGCTTATGTCCTCAAAAAAAAAGCTAGTTTGAACTAATGCTTTTTTTTCCCCCTCTTTATAAATTTCACTTAGTAAGCAGTGGCATTCAAAGTCATTTCAATGATTGTAGTTAGAAGTGCTTTAAATTGGGATTGAGATATACTTTTCCCCCATGGGTGGTGACATGGTAGTTTTCACTTAAGGAAATATTTTGGATATGAGCAACAAATATAAATTTTGTCTACCTCTTTATTGTTCATTTGTTTATATTAAAATATATTCATTTTGAGGTTTATGCCCAAATCATTCCAAACAATATTTGAGTTGTCTTATAAAAGTAAGCATTGTATAAAACAGATCATTAAGGTCCTATTCTGATGCCTTATTTTGACTTTGGATTCTTAGAGTTGATGACAGAAGAGACACAAATCTTGCTTTTTTTTTTTTAATTTTTAGCAAGATGTAAATTTTTTCAATATTGGTCCAATTAATTGGCAGTATAAATTTGGCACAGTAATTGACAGTGTATATATATATATATATATATTATATATATATATATATATATATATATCTGTCCAAAGACAAATATATATAGCGAGTCAAGTATAAAAATATAATCACCAGAAGTCTGATCAAGAGGAGATGAATTTTTTGGCTTTAGTGACGAGTAAAGCAAAAAACAAATATAAAATTGGCTCCCAACCCTTCGAGATGATGGCTGCGGAACAAAAAAAAAAAAAGAGTAGAGGATGCTAAGAATCATATAGTATTTAAACATTCATTTAACTGTTTGTAAACTAAATGTAAGCTCCTCAGTAACCACAAAATTGATAAACTATTGGAAGAAATAAACCATATTATTATTTTCATATTTTTATGTCAGTGAAATCCAAAAATATAAGGAAGTTGCAGTCAAGTTGAAGGATGGCTTGAAAGTCAACTTTGAAGAGACAAATAATAGAGCTGACAAAATTTGTTTCACTATATGCCCCTAAAACAAACATGCTCTTCTTTATATTGCATGAAATAACAGTATTATACTTAAGCAAGTTAAAATTAAATTTTGTTTTTACATATTATATAAAGATTCTTTTTGTTTTGCTTGAATGAGAACATTAAACTGTGAGCAACACACATTTCATTATTGACGTCCAAAGAATTTCAATTTTTTATTTTGATGGTTATAAACACAGAAACTGAATTCACAATTTCAATTCACAAAGATTGGATCCTGCAAATACCAAAGCTTACTTTCCAAGTTGAAGATAAGCTTTTCTCAATGAATAGCAAAATTCTTCAAGGCTTTGTGAGCAAAACTAATTGTAGTAATTCATCTTTCAGTTCATCTTTGAATAGAGGGAAAAAAATTTGAACACAAGATTGTGTGAAGATGAATGTTAAAAACGATTTTTGCATGTATTTGGAAAAACAAATACAATTAAAAAAAAAACAACCAGATTTTAAATCCATGTATAACTTTAAACACTGGAAGGATCAGAATTTAAGAATACCTTGACGACCCAAACAAATTTTTCCCTCTGTTAACACGCTTGATCCTTCCAGTATTTATCAGTGAATGACAATATTAATAACTTGAAGGAGTCCTGAAACGTTTCCATGTGTTGCTTGTTTTTCTTTTCAAGGAAATTTACAAAGAATTTTGAATCTCCACTCAATTTTAGTAAAGCATTTCCTTCAGCATTTGTAAGTTTGTAAGGATTTCAGCCTCTACTTTGTTCTTTTTCTATTGGCAGCTTAACCAAGAAAGTTTGTAATTTTTTTTGTGCCATACATAATAGTTACTTTAAGACCTTAAGTTGAAAGATTTATCTCATTCATATGGGTAAAACTCTTCCATGGAAGCCAATCAAAGCATGAAATTCTTCCTAAGAGTTCCAAGGTTGAATTTTCTTTTTCTTTGAAGAAGAAAAAAATGAACCTTCAGCCCTTCATTCAAATTAGCACTTTCAAGACTTGTCCTTTTGAAGATTCTGGGTGGTAGAGAAGTTCATGTTCTGCATCCATTTCTTGATATAATCTTTTTAAAAATACAGTGATGGAGACACCTGCTTTTGATAACTTTAATGAGCTTTATGTTAGTTGAGAACTTATTTTAGAGTTATTGAAAGAGCAATTCTTCAAAAACGGGGAGTTATCTATACTGAGAAATGGTTGACATTTCATCCAGCTAAATACACAGAATGCTGGCAGTTTTCAGTCATCTGCTTCAAATTGTTAAACAGAAATATCAACTATTCTAGGACATATAGATGAGATACAGGGGAGAACCTCCAAAATATATTGGGTTTGGTAACAGTGTTGTGAGGTGTCTCAAAAGAATTTATAAGCTATAAGATCCTTTATAAGGATCTCCAAATCAAAATGAAAAACAAAACAAAACAAGAACAAACAAACAAACAAACAAAAAACAGTGGGCTAAGTTCCAAAGGGGAGTTCACTGATTAACAAGAAGGAAGACACAATTTAAGTTCTCTAGTAGAACTCACTATTAACCAGGGGGAGGATGCTATAAGACAGACAAGAGTTCCTAGAGAACTTGTTGCCATAAAGTGGGCAGTTCCTAATGAACCCACTATTGTGATGTTTAATACGTGGGTTAAGTTTCTAAAAAGAATTAGCAAAGAAATGGGATGCCGTTGGGTTCTCTTAAAGGAGAAAAGATAACGTTGGGGGTTTATACTGTAACTTGGTCATAGTATTTGTGGAGTCATGATAATTTTGACAATGCAAGGAATTCAACTGAGCCCCACTGCAGCAAAGGCCTGATTTAAATTCCATTTAAATCAACAAAAGCCTTCTCCTGTCACTGCCCTTTCCAATGGTTTACCCCAATAATAAATACAGGGACCTTTTTGCTGGCTTTTATTCACCCCATTAATAACATGTTATTTGTGAGGGAACTACTTGGAGTTATTCCTTCCTCCTACTTCACAAATGAGCACAACCATTTTTGCTGCACAAAGATTCACTAAAGTCATTTCAATTGTGTGGAACTTCTTTTCTTTTCTTTTTTTTGACAATTGTTTGACAACTTTAGAGGAGGTTTTAAGAGCAGAATTATGTGAAAGTTTTGGAAGTGTCAACTTTTTGTAAATTATAAATTCATACAAAAAGAACCCATACCTTTAAATGCGTTTTCAGGATGGACAGATGGAGATAATCTTCAAGTTTTGCTGGCTTCATACTGCCATTTAAAAGAATTTTCCACTTAGAAAACTATCCTTGTTATTGCATCTTCTGATATTCATTCCTGAAAATAACGCCATATAATGCATAGTTTTCATCACTTCTCTATTTCTTTGATGTTTCCACTTAAGTTGAATTTGTTAAAAAAAAATTAAACTAAAAGAAAATGTTCTTATTCAGTTGCTATTCAAACCAAATATTTTGTATGATTTTAAGGGATTTAATAAATTTGTACTAAAAGGAGTAATCTGTATGTTAATAAGATAAAATACAAAATGTTAAAAAATTGAGTGACAAGTAAGATAAGGCATGTTTTTATAATGCATCCAAAGTTTAAACTCTTTTAATGGCTAGCTTTTTAGCCTCTGAAAGATGTGCCTTCTGAAATTTGACTATGTTTTATAAGAATGGTGAAGAATGATGCTTTTTCCTGGAAGAAAGATGATGAACTAAATATGTAGAATGAGACTTTTTGGACATGACCAACATAGAAAATTGTCATCCTTGACTATACACATTAATTATGGGAGCATTGTCATTTCTTTCTCTTTCAATTGTACGGAGGAGGTAGTGGAAGGGAGTAAAAAAAAAGTTTGATAATTAAAGAAATAAAATTTTACAAATGTTTAAAAATTAATAGTGGTCCTCCTTTCTGAAAATGCTCAGTTTTTTTCACAAGTTATTTTCAAAATGCATGGTGTTTTCACAAAATAATATATAAATGTCACTTATTCATCATACGGAGTCTTTACTTCATAAAAGTGAGGAGGGGGTGAAGTATAAAAAGAAAAGCAAAAGAAAATCATTTTTCATTCAGAATACATAATCTAGCACTGAACAGCATATACCACTGTATAATCTCAATATTTATAAGAAGTTCCTTTAAGGAGCACATTTCAACTATTGTCTCAACCATCAGACAACTTTGAACTTGAGTTCACCTTTTCCCATGCTATACAGAGGATGGGGATTGTCTATGCTGTCATTCAGCATAAAGAAAACTTCTTTGTTATTTTCTTTCTTTGTTGTAGTTATTTGACCCAGAGCCTAATGTGCCCAAAACATTTCAAAAATCTCAGAATGCTAAGATGTTTGATTTTCATATAAAAAAATCCAGCTTTGTTGAATGGGATTATTTTCTGTTTATAGTATATTATGAGGAAACTGCAGATAAAGGACAGATCTCTTCTCTATTTGGATGGCTAAATCGATATTAATTTCCCTTTACTAACAGCATGAAATACTTGAAAGCTATGTATTTTCTCCCTCTGATTATTCTTTTTATATACTGACCTTTTAAAGAGAGATGGGAGAAACTGAACTAAAAGAAAACACCCTGCCATTGCTGTTGTTGAAACAATTGGAGACAAATTGGAAAGCTCAACCCTATTTTCCTTCCTTCCTGCCTCAGATCAAGACCTTTCCTTTTGTTTCCTAGGTTAACCCTTTCACCTAGCCTCTTGGTCTTTACCCCTCCCATTTCCTCAAGGACCCTTGCTTATTCAATATCTGTCACATTGGCTGGCTCTCTTCCCCATGCTTATAAACACTCTCTAGTCCCTTCTTCAAAATAGAACCAACAAACACATTCTTTATTTCTGTAAAATAGGAAAGAACTTTTTTGCCTCCTCCCCCAGTCTAAATGAAGATAGTATCTCTGGGATTCTGCTTTCTTTCCTCCTTATTATATCCTTTTCCTTGGCAGATTTTAAGAAAAAATAATTATAAGTAGTTATCTTTATTAATAATAAGCCTTTTCTCCTTGAACAACTTCAACTATTTTTTTGTGCAAATATACAATGTTTTATAACATAATTCCTGGAAAATGTTTTGAGAAATATTTGGTGATCCCCCACCAAAAAAACAAAAAACAAAAAAAAAAAAAAAAAAACCTTAGAAAAAGTAAGTGGATAAAAGTGTATATTGTCCATATAATAACATGCAACTGGACGGGCAATCTTTTGAATTAGCGCAATGGTATGTTTATAGCGAATAAACATAACAGATGATTAATGAGTTAGGCCTGTAATTAAGTAGAAAAGGAGATTCAGACCATATTGTGCTCTGTGAAAGTGGAATGTTTCCATTTCTAATCATATGAAAAAGATGGTCTAAATCACTGTTGGTCAGAGAAATGCAAATTAAAACAAATTAAGATGACAGGAAAAAATAATGATGAATGTTGGAGGGGATATGAGGAAAATTGGGACACTTGATACTTTGTTGGTGGAATTGTGAACTGATCCAAGGGCTGCTGGAGGGCAATTTGAAACTATGTCCAAAGGGCTGTCAAACTGTGCGTCCCCTTTGATCCAGCAGTATTTCTACTGGGCTTATATCCTAAAGAGATCTTAAAGGAGGGAAAGGGCCCCAGATGTGCAAAAATGTTTGTGGCAGCCCTTTTTGTAGTGACAAGAAACTGGAAAATGAATGGATGCCCATCAATTGGAGAATGGTTGAGTAAATTGTGATATTTGAATGTTAAGGAATATTATTGTTCTGTAAGAAACGATCAGCAGGATGAATACAGAGAGGACTGGAGAGACTGACATGAACTGATGTTGAGTGAAATGAGCAGGACCAGGAGATCATTGTATACAGTAACCACAAGGTTATATAATGATCAATTCTGATGGACGTGGCTCTTCTCAGCCGGGAGGTGATTCAGGCCAGTTCCAATGGTGTTGTCATACTGAGAACCTTCTGCATCCAGAGAGAGGATTAAAGGACTAAATGTGGATCACAACGTAGCATTTTCACTTTTGTTGTTCTTTGCTTGCATTTGTGAAAATATGTATAGAAGAAGTGCATGTGTTTAACGTATTGGATTACTTGCTGACTGGGGAAGGGAGGGAGAAAAATTGGGAACACAAGGTTTTGCAAGACTGACTACTGAAAACTATGCATATGTTTTAAAAATAAAAAGCTTTAAAAAAACAAAAGAAAATTGAATGTAATCTTCAACTGTTCATGTTGCTAAAATCCATCTCTTTAGTATCAGTAGCAGTGAATCTTGAAACACCATGGTCTCAGAAGAATGAATATGAGAACCCCAAGACCAGTATTTTCAAGCAGGGATGAGCTCCAGCATGTTTCTGATACAGGAGAGAATTAGCATAAAAGTAACATCAGGAGTATGTATAATTGGAAAAGGTAGACCAAGAAACAAGAGATAACAGATGTTACATTACTAGCCCTTAGGTACTGAAATAATAGGGGGAAAAAAAGACCTTTGCTGTGTTGGATAGATACTTTATGAAGGTTTTAAGGGAGACAATGAATAGGATTCACACAGGATGAGAAAGGCGAAGGGATAACGATTTGTAGGGGTGGTAGGCTTGCCTATGTGAAAGGAAACACAAGAGCCATTCAAGTACAGATGGCTTTTTTCAATTATTTTTTTAATAGATTTCAACAGGCTCCAATTAGAAGAAACAAAACCCAGAATTTTATGTGCAAGAATTAATTTAGTTTTAAAATATAGTTAGTGTTCTTTTTTACCAGCTGAGTGTAAAAGAAAGGAAAAAAAATAAGGACTGTGCAATGCAGTTTACATAGGTACTTAATAATAAATGTTTGCTGAATGTATAATATACATGTTTGCATGAAGGACTGAATATAGCAAGAGCCATTCAGACATTCAAAAAACTTGAAGGAAAAAGTCTAAATCTGCTAAACTTAAATAGTTTTTAAAGCCCCTTAGTTGAAATAAAACATGGTGTCATTTCTGACAACTAAGTCTAAAAAAATCCATGGGAAGAAAAGGTTTTTTATTCCAAAGCAATTTCTAGACTATTTTTTAAAAAGGAAAACAGCTACTAGTTGCTGATTATTGCAAAGATATAAAATTTGGCAGAGTACAATCAATTTTTTAGCACCCAAATGCTAAGACTTGAAAAAACAGGAATTACACCCCAATAATTCTTTTCCTTAGAGAAGAGAACCTTTCCCAATTTCTCTTCATTCAAATACTTTCTCTCTTTGTTAATTATTTCCCTCTTATAATGTATATAACTTTATATAATGTGTTTTATATACATATGTACACAATTATATACATACATAACATATGTATATACATGTATATATAATCTATAGATAGATAGATATAATCTATATCTATAGATAGATTGTGTGTGAGGGTAAAATGTATATATTTGTTTTTCCTGGCCCCTCCAGATTGTGAGATTCTTCAGAGAGGGGACTTTTCCTACCCCTACAGCTTAGCACAGTTCCTGACGCATAGTAGGTACTTAATATGTGATTGTGGATTTATTGATTTCATAACTAGCCAAGTGTTTATAGATATCTAGATTGTAAAATTGTTTTTTGTTTCATTCCTCCAAAAAAGATTAAATTTCTTTAACAGAAAGCAACAAGACCACAAAGAAATATCCTTTCCCCTTTTTGCATTAGCTTAGTTTAAAACTAAAACAAAAAACTTGAAGAAAGAAAGGTGAAGTCACATTTCCATTGCCAAAAATGACAATATTGTTTGGAAAGTAAAAAGAGCAGGACTATTCTTGTAGGTGCAAAAATGTATCACCTTTGTTTGTGAAAGCTCTATGAGACACAGATCTAACTTTTTCTGTTCCAAAAATAGAAATAATAAATAAATATCTTTCTGGATGATAACAAATGGCTAAATATGAGAATGTGTTATATAACAATATGAATTCTACCTTAAGGCATTCAAGATTTCCTTTATTTCCCAATCTCAGAGATGGGCAAGGGGAAAACAAATAAAAAGTAAGATACTTCTTCTCTAGAGCAGATGGGGGGGAATGGTATAGAAACGCATATACCATACCAGATATCCGAAAACCAGTTCTAAATAAAGTGCTGAGACCCTGAAGAGTGCATTTTTTGTCTTCTTGCTCTTGGAATTAGTTCCCCCACCTGCCATGCTTCTCCAAGCACTTTTCCCAGCTTCCCCTCAGTGCCCTATTCTTTTTTCGAGAACCACTCACTCACTCTCTTTTCCAGCATTGTGAATCATTTCTCCTTTCTATGCCGACTAGGGCACTATTCTGCAGGCAATCTGGCCTTTCTCTGCTGAGTTTCCAATCAGAAAACTTAAATCTAGTATCTTTGCTTACTTTCTTTTCCTCTGATCATCTGGACGGACTTCCTCCTGAATGTTCTTGACATCATAAAATTCCAAATCTGAAAGAAATCTTAAAGAGATCATATGGTCCAGTCCATTCATTCAGAGGAAATGAAGCCCCTGAGGCCCCAAAAGACTAAAAGTTCTTCCAAGCCATACAGCTAATAGTTACAAAATGCAGTCCATTTTAAAGATTTCTTTCAATGTGTCAGAAGTTGCCTTTTACCTTCTTTGGGTTGCTCAAGGCCACAAAGGAGGAAAAAATGCCTGATTTATGTTGAAAGCTGAAGAATCTTAGATTTACTGTTTTTCTGGAATTCTTTTTCAGGCAATATAGCAATAGACTAAATTCCCATAAGCTTCTGTAGCATCTTTTGGAAATTTTAATTTATTTGAGGCATTAATGAGGATTGTAGATGATAAGCACATTTAAAGAATGTTCAACTAAATAGATTAGGCATTTTATAGGTTGTAAAATGAGACTTTAGGGTCAGGGTAGTTAGACCTGGACAGTAGTTAAATTTGGACTTGGGGAAAACCCGAGTTCAAATCCTTCCTCAGATATTATACTGAATTTGGGCAGGTCACTTAACCTCTCAGCCTCAGGTTCCTCATCTATAAAATAAAAACTACCTTACAAGTTGTTGTGAGGATCAAATTAGATAATATTTATAGCACTTGGAAAACTTTAAAGTACTGTATAAATGCTAGGTATAATAAATATTACTACCATCATTTATTATCTCTTCAAATTGATATAGATGAGGAATGATTGAATTTCCTAATTGTTATGATCTTGTTTTAAGCAAAGACCAGCCGCTGAACCCAGATTTACTTGACTTATGTACAGTTATATGATTATGCGCCATTGTGAAGCTAGCAAATTTGGGAAACATACTTAGAAGTAAATTGACTCATCCAAATGATTTATATCGTTCCATTGTTCATCCTTTCCACCTGAAGTTCATCTGGCATTTTTGTTGTGGACAGTATGTCCTATGCATTTTTTTTAAAGTGTGTTCTGTTTCACTATAAAAATATGAGTTATAGTTTAATGTCTCTCATCCCTAAGGATCTCCAAACACTTTCCAAGTTCTATATATCCATCTATAATTGGCATGAAACAGCCTCTGGGGTGGTAGGTAGATAGCCAGCTGGCTCCTGAGTTCTCCCCAGAAATAAGTGGAGACATTTTGGCTACAAATCCAGAAATAAATCATTGCTTTTATGAAAAGAGTCACGGAAGTTTTAAAATCCATATTGAATAAATAGAAATGTCTTATCAAATAGAGGCATTCCCAAGTTATGATCACCCAAATTGTGAATGCTCCATTCATTGGAGGAATTGAGCTGCATCCTTCTCTCAGTCAATGTCCCCTTTCTCCATTCCCATTGGCGTTGTATTGCAAACAAGATATGTTCAGTTAATTGATGACCAGTATGGTGGACTGCCTCAATAGCTCTTTTCCTGCCAGTCTTTCTTCTCTGTCAGAAATATCATGTACAGATCCTGCTGGCTCCTTCCCTCCCATTTTCCTCTATTACTCTTCACAGCTTGGTGAATTTTATTTTAGTTAGCGTCTTTTCCACATGTTCAAATATCCTTTGATCTCTCTTTTTCTTTCCCTTTTCCAAAATCTTGTCTAAGTTAGATTGGGAAAATTTAGTCTTATTTTTTCATTTGTAAAACAAAAATAAGCCTTTACAAGTCTCATAAATATAACAATTGTGCTGGTAATATATTTATATTAAAAGAAAGATATCAGACATTAAGTGTCATCTTAATATCATAAAGGCTGAGAACCAATTGACCATTAAAACTTTTGGAAAGAACATGGCAATTTCCCTCAAAATCTCAACAAAAGTACCATTTCTCCTTTCATCCATCTCTAAACTTGCCTTTTCTCAGTCACAATCATTAAAGATGAATAATGTATTCAATTTTTTGTCTTTGTTGATTTATTCATATTTCCTTTTTTTCTTTTTTTTAACTTTTCTTAGCCCTAAGAAGGATTTCAATTACATTTTGGTTTCAGTTGACTTTTGCAGGCTAACATAGGAACCTAGCTATCATTTATAATATTATATAACAAATTTATTGTTTCTTTGGGAAAATATATTCTGGCTCCCACAAAACTAACATATAAAAGAACTTTTGAAACACAAGCCACCTGTAAACTATGAAGGGAGTATGAGTTCCCAATCTAATTCCCATGGCAGAAATACAGCCTGGCCCATTTTTAAGCTTTAAAAAACTAAATGGATTAATTAAATGTTCCCCTTGTTATCAAAAACCTAAAATTGTGGTGAGTAAACTGCCTTACATAAATGTCGCTCTACTACAGTACTTGTGTTCCTGAAAAATTTACCCATGAATTGAATTTTGGCAAATTAAAATCTGCTTTAAATGTTCTACAGGAATCTATTATTTAAAGAGTCTTATAGTAAATATTATTATTAAGTTAAATCACCCAATTTATAATTTAAAGCAATTTAACAATGGGTTTACCTAAAGTGAGATAGCAAATATATATAGTCTCTTAAAATGTTTTCACACTGACCATGTCCAAATGGCTTGAGCAATGAGCTTAGAAACTAACAGAAGAAAATTACGTATAAAAATCCATACCTCATATACAATAATATACAAAGCAGTTCCAAAGAAGGTAGTTTTGAAGGGAGGGCACTAGCAGTTCGGTGGGTTCAGAAGGACTTTATACGCAAGATCATTTTTGAATTACATTTTAGATGAATGGAAGCTGAGATAGGAAGGTAGTACAGGTAAGGAGGGAGCTTGTTCCAGCTGTGGAGTGCAGCCAGCAAAACCCAGTGATGGGATATGGAATGAAAAATAAAAGACATTTTGGCTAAATCACAGAGCATGGGAGCAAGAGTGATTTCTAATTAGGTTGGACAGTTTGGGGCTCATACTGCATAAGGCTTTAAAAGCTAAAGAGTTTCTATTTCATTTTATAGCTAATAGATTAGATGAACAACCTACTACATAGTAAGGTTTGCTTTGTAGGTTCTAACTTTAGGATGGGGCTGCACTGATTCACCCAGTTCATTTAATTACCTGTTCCTTAAGACTTTTTGATTGAATCACTCAGTCAGAACTGAGTGTGAAGTATGACTTTGTGCCTGGCTTTTTTAACTTTAGCTGAAGCATAATTCTGCTCCAGTCCCTTATTTTTAACTTTGAATTAATTAAAATTATTGTTTGAGAGACTTGGTCATGCCCAAGAGAAATTGTTTGAAAGGAAGGTGCTGTCTCTTAACCTGGTGGAGATTTCACGGCTCTTCAGGAGCTAAGATACGAACCAGAAAAGAAGAAAGAGAAGGTGGATCTCAGCTGGTGGGGAAGGGAAATATTGAGGACTGATATTGCTCACATACTGACCTACTTAAGGACTGGGGGAAGTTCAGAGGAAAGATCTGCTCTTTTCCCAACTACCCCTTCTGATTACCAATCTAATCACAAACACTACAGCATAATCTGCTGTTCATCACTGGTGTAGTTCCAATAACTTAAATTTTTCCTCCACCAGAAAGAAATCAAGGGTTATTTAGAGGTAATTGTTCAATCATTTTTCAGTCATGTTTCACTCTTTGGGACTCTTGAAGTTTTCTTGGCAAAAATACTGAAGTGGTTTGCCATTTCCTTTTTTGGCTCATTTTACAGATGAGGAAACTGAGGCAAATGGGGTTAAGTCATTTGCTTAGAGTCACACAGCTACTAAGTAAGTCTTCCTGACTCCAGCCTGACACTCTATGCATTGTAGCACTTAGCTGCCCAATACATCTAGAGATGGATCTAAGAGTAAATTTAGACAGACACCATTTCCTAAATGTTAGGAATTATTAATGTTAATTTTTCCTATTTTAGTTGATTGATTGTCTATCCCTATCAATACCCTTGACAACTGACTTTAATGATCTAAATTATCTTGTTTTAAAGTCTGGGAAACAAATGTAAAAGTCATAATAATATATTAAAATGTAGATTACAGTGAGATGACATTTGGTAGGCATACCAAATTAAGTTAAGTGGACTAGAAAGTGTTGGATTCTGATCTAGTCCATTTACCACTTATTATTTGTTCTGTAACCTAGAATATATGTTATATTTTTGAAGTTCTCTTTTGTTACAGACCAATTCCATCTTATAGAAATATTAAAAGAAGCAAATGTGAATAAATCTGGTGCACATGATTAAAGTTTTAATACTCTTTTTTTTTTTTTAAACTTTTTGAATCCTAGTGACCAAATTCAATTTGGAAGGTACTCTAGAACCTACCTTATCAGACTTGTATTTGACCACAGATTCCCCTGACCATCACTAATAAGTGGTTAGCTTAACGACATTTATTGTTTTTTTTTTTTTTTACACACCTACTAATTCAATTTTCCTTTAGAATAGCTCTAATTGTTGGCAAATTGCTTTCCCCTAATTTTAAGCCTAAATCTCCCTCTGAAATTTCCCACTCTCAGTTGCTCACTCTTACTGTCCTTTGGAGACAAACAGAAAAACCTTCCATTTTACACTACTTCAGGTATTTGAAGACAACTATCATGTTTCTCTTTCTGGTTTTCTTCTTGCTAAACATTCCCAATTATTTCAATAAATCCTTTGTCATTATTTTGTGTCTTTTGCTGTCCCTGTTGCCCTCTTGTGGAAATTCTCTGGCTAATTAAAATCCTTTCTAAAAGGTGGCACCAGAACACAGTATGTTGACCTTTGTTCATTTGTATAGTCAAGATGCTGGATTAACTGATTTTAAAGTTCTTTTTTTCAGATTTATAATTTTATAGGAAGATGTGTTGTAAATTGCAGAACACTATACAAATGTTAGGATATTAGCATTCCAGCAAGATCAGAAATGCTAAGATGATTAATTAAGAGAATTGGAAGGAGGAAGTGCTAACAAGATTATAATTTTATGTCATTTTAAATTATTTTTATTAAACTTTTCATTGAAATTTAGTATTTCCTTCCACTTCTTGGGTACATTTATAAATATTGTTATAGATTTTAGCAGACTCCCAAAGGGATCTTTGACACACACAACAATTAACTTTTGCTCCAATGGATATCATATCATCATATCTTTTTTCCTGTACACATATAACACCCCCTCAGTCTTTTGCCTATAAGATAACCCCTCAAGTATATTACGTCCTGAGTTGGTTATTAATATATGGCTGTATGAAGAAATGAAAACCACAGTTCACTGGGCAGCATTTTCCATTTCCTTCTTCACTAAATTTTAGTATCAAAAAAAAAAGAGATTTAAATTTTGTCTCTGTTTAGAGTAAGTATAGAATCAAATTGGTTAAAATGATAAACAGCAAGGAGAGTAATAATCTATGACTAATTTATTTGATGGTAATTGGAGAAAAAGTGCAGGGGTGAAAAAACCAGCAAAAGTCAGCAGGAAGATTTGTGATTGTGGGGTCTCACTTGAGACCTTTAGCTATAAGTACTATTTAAGTGTATTGCAACCTCGTTTTAATATTTTTCTCAAATTGACTACAAGCCAGGCTTGACTTGGATGCCATCTGGGGAGGTTTTGTTACTAAAAAATCAAAAGGCTCTCGTTATAAAGCAATTTCACCTATAGGGTGGTCTTTCATGGCGTGGACCCTGAGGGTAACGTTATCACAACACTTTCATTAGAATGCTGGCTGCACTTATTGGGGGAATCATAAAGTACATGGTGGTTTAGGGTTGGGTGTGATCTGACAAGAGTCATGAGGTGAATGTTTAGAAAAAAGGAAATTTGAATGACTGCCAGTCAGAATTTCTTCACTGTTTGGTGTAATATTGTGTCTAAATTCCACTCCAAGGACACAATGTTCCCCGTTCCTATTGCAGAACTCCAAACCTTAAAATATGAAGGCATTCCATAAGCTCCAAAACTTTTCCACCTGCCTGCCACCCAAGGTTTAGTTTTAATTTGTTTAATTTTAGCAGCTTTGATTTCATACACATATGGCTTGGTGAAGATGGAGGTGAATCACTTGGTTGTTTTTCAATAGTTCAATTTAGTTAAATAAATAAGGTATTAAGTTTCACAGGGCTCAGATTTTAGCTATATATAGGGAGAATATTGGATTTGGAATAAGAAGGACTTGGTTCAAGTGAGATTCCCGTTTCCTCATCTGTAAAATGGGTCTAATTAAATGTGTACTATCTGTTTTCTAAACTTGGAAACCTGAAAACTCCAATATGAATGAATGCTAAGTATCATCATTACTGTTATAATTTTCTTGTCTGTATGAGGCACTATACTAGGTCCTGGGGATGTAGAGACAAAAATGAGACAGTCTCTTACTTCAAAGAGATTACATTCTGCTAGGGATTTAAAACATATACACAAGTAAATAAAAAACATATTAAAACAATACAAAGTAATTTCAAGAAAGAAAAGTGCTAATGACGGCATACTACAAAAATTCTAGTATAGCTCAAGTTGGAAGGGAGCCATTAACTTCTACTTGCCCAATTCTAATTTTAAGAAATTATTTTCTTCAGTGAGCTTTTTTAAAATATATTTTTAAAAATCTATTTTTGCAAAATTGTCCAATTCTGCTTTTTAAGGAGTTCTTTCACTAAATTTTTGTGTCTCTTTTACAGATAGACTGATTATATTTTTTGAGGGTTATCTTTTTCAGTATTTTTTTGCATGCCTCTTTTACCAAGGGGCTAGTTCTTTCCATAATTTTCTTACATTACTCATTTTTTTCCATTTTTTCTTATACCACTCTTATCTTTCTTCCAAGAATTCTTGTTGACCTTGTGTCTACTTAGCATTTATCTTTGAGACCTTACTTATAGCTGTTTTCATGTTATTTTTATCTTCTGAGTCTATCTTGGTCTTCCTTGCATTGTTAGCCTCTAATTGAAAAAAGCTATTGTTATATAGCAAGAAAGTTCTTATATTTGAAGTGTGATTTGTCTTGGGCTTTGAAAATTAAAAGCATTTCAATTAAAATCTTATTGGAGTTGTTAAGTGCATAATTGGAATAGCAATTTGTTGTTGTTTGCTTGTGTTTGCAGCCTATTCTTGATTTTGAACTCTATGTTAAAGTTAGGCTCTGCACACCTCGAGTTGGGGAGACTCTTTCCTAAGGTTTTTTGTGCAATTGTTTTCAGAACTTGTTCTGGGGGACTGCTAGTACCTGGTGTTTAGTCTTGGAGGCGTGACCAGGTACACTGTTCTTCTGTGTTTATAAGCACCAATGCTCCTCTTTCCCTAGAACAGTGACCAAGAACTGTTTATAGGAAATAGAGTTGCCAGTCAGCCCCAGGTGCACTCAGTGCTGCTCTCTTGTCCAGTAGAAAGGCAGGTCTCCACGATGGGGAAAAAAGATGTCATCATATCATAGTATCAACATAGTATGTTGGTGCTTTTTGGATTTAGATAACTTATTTGCATGAGAAAAAAATTAGGAGACAAAAAGCAAGAAAACATTTTGTTCCATTAATAGTTAGCACAGTAACAAAGACCTTGAAAGGTCAGGTTGACAGCTGACTATAGAACCTGCTCATTTTCACACATTTCTTGCAGCAATTTTTATGTTTGAAATTTCTTATTGTCTAAATTCTGCTTTGGCATTTTATAATCCTCTAATTTAAAAAAGCTATTGTTATATAGCAAGAAAGTTCTTATTTTTGAAATGTGACTTGTCTTGGGCTTCGAAAATTAAAAGCATTTCAATTAAAATCTTATTGGAGTTGTTAAGTGCATAATTGGAATAGCAATCAAGTGTGGTAGTTTTAATTACTGATGAGTAATTTATCTTACTATAGATAGAGCTTTTCTTTAGTTAAGACCTCTTTAGCTTCTCTGGATCTTAGAGTTCCTATCTGTAAAATGCGATGGCATTTTCTTCTACTTTTCTTGCCTCTTTACACACATTTACCACAAGGAGCTGCTTTTCAAAACCCGTACACTGTGCTTAAATAAAGACCAAAGAAAGACCTTTGAATCTACAAGCATAGATCCAAGGCAGAGCTGACTAGAAGTTTGTCACCTGCTTACTGGTCCTTACATTTGTATGACTGACAGATTAGAAATGTTCATCACTTATCTTGAGACTTTAATAGTCTCAGCAAATTGTGTGAACCATATCTTAAGGTCACTTTTGGAGCTATTGTATGGTGTGAAGGTATAGGAAGACTTTTCTCAAATTTTCTTCACTTTATGAAAATGGATGTTAATGTGTGTGTGTGTGTGTGTGTGTGTGTGTGTGTGTGTGTGTGTGTGTATAAGTATGATATACTTTTTTAGTGGGAAAAAACATTACAAAATTAGCTTATAACCATAGAACATATAACTGTTTTAAAAAAATGAAGATCATTGTTTTTTCCTATTCTAATTATTTTGTCAGAATAATGAGTAAAAAAAAAAGAATAATATTGAGTCAACCCTTTTATAGCAGAATTTTCTATACACATAAACATGCATAGAAACGTATGCTATCATCATTATATAGACTGGGAATCTGCATCTTGCAATGTATATTTGAACCCCAAAAAGAAATGGCTCCTATTAAAGGAGCCTTCGGATTAAAATGCATTTTTGAAGTGATTTTCCTTATATTGAGCTTGGTTTGGAACTTAAATTTATATAAAAACTTGTTTTTTTTTTTTAAGGCATTAAAACATTTAGCTACTAAAAAAGATATTTGGTGAAAGGCTGTCCTTTCTGTGGTTATTTCAGTGTGTGTATATTTATCACAATATTACTATTTTTCCGTATTTTATAACCAGGATGAAAAAAATTAGTAATTCTGCTGTGAGCCAGCATCTCTCCCCTCCTTATTACATATCTCTTTCTCTCTTCCTTTCCCATGATTAAGTTAGAGACATACCATTGACCCTTAAATAATTCTTTTTACCTAAATTGGTGACATGCATTTGCATATTCTTTTTTTTGGATCATAATTGGTTATATTCTAAATCACAAACTTTAAAGGAAAGGAAATCACATCATCTTTTAGTTACTACAGATTGCCTCCATTTCTTTTTGTTGCACAGACTTTGTATTGTATCTAGTCAGAAACTGTGGAAGGAAATAAGAAGTGTCATAGGTCTTACTATCAGTTTACTTTGCTACTGGTTGCTCTATAATATATATGTGTATTTTATATATATTACATATATACAAATACAATATATAATATATATGTCTATGTTATATATAATACAATATGCACATATATTTATATAATTATACGTGTACATATATATATAATATGTGTGTATGTATGAGTCATTATTCTTAAATAAAATGATATCAAAGCTTAATAAAATTTGCTCATGGTGGCAGTTTAGGATTCAGATGTTTACATACCCTTATCCCCTACCACCCTTTTTAAAGGCTATTATTTTGAGAAGAGGAAAACAGTGAAATAATGTGACTATGATAAACAAATTACTGTTGACAAATATTTGTACATTGTCACATATCTATCCCAGCAGCAGAGAGTTGGTAAATACTTATTTCAGTCCCTATTTTCTGAACGTTTCAGTCTCTAATTTCTGAAGGTTTATCCCCTTTTGTGCAAGGATTAGAACAATATGCATTATCTCTGTTCTAAAACAAAGGTGTTCAGAAAATGACCTTTAAGTTCAGGAGAGAAAATTACAAAATGAATTGAATAAATAAATAACTTGGTTTTGAAGAAAGAGAACACATGTGATGTGATGTTTGGAGAGCCGTCCTTGAAGCCAAGAAAACTTAGATTTATCTGGTCTCTGATGTATACTTGATTGTGTAAACCTGGGAAGTAAGTCACTTAACCTCTTACTGTTCCAGGCAACTCAGCTGCCTAGGTTGTAGAGAGGGTGCCTACCTGCAGGAATAAGTGTTTCCTCACCTGTGGGCTCTCCGTACTGATGAAATTACAGGTTCAGTCCTTCCTACCCTCAAAGAGAGAGAAACATTTACGTGTTTCAGCTTATTAAAAATAAAAACCAAAAATCAACCACCAGCACTACCAAAAAAAACAATATTTTCAGAGTTTAAGAGAGCACTACATTTATAGTTGCAGCAATATTTAAAACGGGATGTGGCAGACAATTAGACCGTTTCTCATGCTATGGTATATTTTCCCTTTAGATTTATCTATTTTTCAAGTGGGCTTGGGGATGTTATCTTTTCCCCCTTTAAATGATTCTAAAAGATCTACATTCTCAAGTATTTAATTATGTTCAATAAAGAGCAAGACCAATGTATTGACTACACATATACACGTTTATATATGAATAAAGTAGCTTTCAGCAAGAAGTGTTTTATGGAATACTTTCCCATTCTTGGTTTATATTTCCGTCTTTCTGTTCCTTTCTATTCCCACTTTCAGTAAGCTTGAGACTATGTATTCATTCCAGCCCCAACCACTGACCTTTCGAACCGTTTTTTTTTTTTTTTTCCCAAGTTGTAGCTAGTGGATACTTGGGGCAAGAAATGCATAATGATTATTATGATGTCATCCTTGGAGATTTGTTCCCTAGATAACTCCCAACTTTTCAATAAATCATTAGAAATCTATCATTTATTATTTTATTTAAGTCCTTTTTAAACATAACATTTTTTGGCATGAATAGCATCTTAGGGTGGTGAAATACATATATTATTATTCAGCAGTTATATATGCATTACCTTTTATTTAGTCTTAAATCTTCCTCTTTCAAATTTCAAGGGGTCCTCTCTCATCCTAGATTTTGAAATTTCACAAATATTTGTTCTCTTAGCCAAGATCTTTTTATGTGCCTGGGAAATACTGCCACATCCCATATTGAAAAGTAATCTTATAGCTTCTTCTTATGAATCCTCATTTCATTTGACATTACTTTTTTACTTAGTGAATAAATCATTTGTCTCTCCTCTCTCAAATTCTTCCACGAATTATATATCTTCCATGAACATTTTCATGGTAACTCCCTAGTGCAGGCTTTAATAGAATTAAAGTGTGAGTAGAAAATCTCTTGTGAGAATAGAAATGCCTTATTCAGAGATTCTCAACTGTATTTCTGTTAAATTATTTGTTTTCATTTCATTGGCTTTCATGATGGAAGGACTAGAAGATCCTGGAAGACCTTAAGTGTTTCTCTACCATTTATACTGGCAGAATTAAGTCATAAAATCAAAAGGAAATTAATGTTAAGTGAACTACCAGTTATGAATGTTATTCTTGGGCCATTCAGTTCATGTTTAAAAAAAGGATCTGATGAATTGAATACTGTAATAGTGTAGTGATCTCCCACCCTAAAGATTTTGATAGATGTTGTCGGAAACAGAATTTGAATTTTGGATGTAACTATAATTTCCTTTGAATAACACACCTAATTTTTCCGTTTTTTATTTACTTGTCCTATCAAAAAATGGAACTTGAAATCTTCAAAGTGGAAGTACACTTGAAAATCAGCTGGTTCAGTTGCATTTTTAATACAGGAGTGCCTTCTACAATACCCTGTTGAAGCCCAGTTTGGCACTCAAACACATTTAATAATGTGTAAATTCATTATTTTGCAAGGTGGATGTTCCATTGCCATTAGATCATTCCTAATTATTAGAAAAATACTTCTCTATTTTGAAATCAGTCTTCCTGGATTCTTCTACCCATAATCTTAGTTCTGTCTGAGATAGTCTCACTTCTCTACTCTTACTGCTGGTCTTACTGGTTTCCTTTGAGTCCCTCCCAAAATCCCACCATCTATAGGAAGCCTTCCCTAGCCCCTCTTCATTCGAGTGCTTTTCCTCTTTTAATTATTTTGCATTTCCTCTGTACATACTTTGTCTTGTATATATGTGTTTGCATATTGGCTTTTCCATTAGATTGTAAGTTCTTTGAGGGCAGGAACTGTCTTTTGCCTCTTTTTTATATCCTTAGCATTTAGCACAGTTTCTGGCGCACAGCTGGCAATTAATAAATGTTTTGCTGAAGGAATTAAATCTCTCTTTTACATACATTCCTTCAGAAATTTGACTGTAACTATCATTTATGTTCTTTTGTCACTGTCCTCTTCTCTCCTCCATAACATCTTTGCTCTTCAACTTTTCCTTGTTAGAATAATTTCCAAGTCATGATAAATAAAAAAGTTGGGTGGTACAGTGTATAGACTGGGGATTTGGAGTCAGAAAAACCAGAATTCAAATCCAGCTTTAAGATATCAATATCTAGCTGATTCTGAGCACGTCACTTGTTTTGCATCTGTTTCCTCTTATGTTAGAAAAAAGGAGTAATTTATAATGCAGCTTTCTCTCATTAAATTCTCGTTAAACTCAAAAGAGATAATATTTGTAGTGCTTAGAACACAACCTTTTTTGAGATGATCTGATCAGTGCAGAATATGAATGGGCACTGTATCTCCCTTGATCAGAAATTATGCTTCTAGCAAAGTAACCAAGAATAACTTAAAACTTAGTGAACAATAATGTCTTACTGTGACTTCATAATCAATTTGTAGTCAACTAAAATCAATGGATCTTTTTTCATTTGTGTATAATTACAAAAGTCAAGAGTCTTTTCTTTATACTTTTTTAAATTACATAGAAAATGGTCATAATAAAAAAGTAGCTCAAAATTAGACTAGAGTCCTGATAAGTTTGGATGGCAGTGGGGTGATGGTAGGGAATTGAAGTTTTGCCAGGTTTTTTTTCCCTTTTGGTTCTAAATTTTTTCTCCAGCTATAAATTTTGACTGTCAAAATTACTTCAGGCCGTGAGTGTAAGTCAACCGATGCAAAGGTTGCCTTTGGGTTTTAATTTGTGATATTTCCATCCTTGACGATTGTTTAGTCCTCCAGTAGAGAGGTTGTGACCTGCAAACGTGATGGCGTGATGGTTATTTTGATCTATCAATATGGCTCCTGGTTACCACACCAACTTGGCTGCTCCACAAATCTATTTCTTTGTCTAATGTCATCCATATGTCTGACCTAAACCACGCGGTACTTTGTTCTTGAGGTCACTTCTAGCTATTAAACCATTGTCTTGACTTGCAGCACTATAAAGACAAGTGTGAATACTTATTCATATTGTAAAGGATGAAAGGAATGGAGATGGGCCAAGCCCCATCTGTCTAGTAAATTGTGGGGAGATGATTGGCCCGCAGTGAATGTTTGGTTCACAGTAAGTTGTCATGTCTTATGAATTGACACCAGCACTGTAATAAACCAGTTAAGGCTATTCAGAAAGATTTTCAGTTTGGGATTGGGATTGCGGGAGAAATTTGATGATTATGCTTCTTGTTTGAATATGTTTTGAACTATAACCTGCATTTTAATAGTTCAGCTAGAGTGTTTCCACAAGATCATTTTACAAATGGCAAGATTATTTCTAATGTCAAGTAATAGATTGTTTAACTGAATATGGTAACTACTTCTAATTTTTCTACATTATAAGTTTCTAGGTAACTCTTAATATTCCACTTGGGAGATACATTATACTAGAAATATTTTAACCAAGGGTGTCAAAATCAGTCAAGGAGAAAAATCTTTTAAAATCACATTTAAAGGAAAAACTATAAAATCTGATTATTATTGGTTATTATTATTATGTTATTAATAATAATGTGTTTCATTTCAAATCTGCCAAAATCTAAGAAAGTCAAATGTACTTGATGTAGTCTATCACACAATCAAGAGATTTACCCTGGTTAGCATCTGTTCTCCTTAAAGTGATAATATTAACAATTAGTTCATGTTGCCTTCTGACTGCCAATCTTTTCTAGCTAATAAGAGCTCAATCACTGATTTTCATGGATTTAAATGGAAAGAGAAGATAAAGTGCTAAAATTATGAAAACTAGTAGCCTTAGTTTCTTGGGCATCAGAAAAGTGTTAAGTTCTACTTATAGTGGCTAGTTCCACAGCTAACACTTTGTTTACTATTCAACTGATTTTTTAAAATTCAGTTTTATTTTTAGTTCTAAACTCCCTCTTTTTCCTTTTCCCCTCCTTCATCCACTGAGAAAACAAGAAAAACAAAACCCAACACAATATATACATATAGTCAAGCAAAACAAATACCCCATTTGCCATGTTCAAAAAAAATAACTTCAGGCTGTATTCCGAGTCTGTCATCTCTCTTTTTGAAGTTGGGTAACATGTTTCATTATGAGTCTTATGTACTTGCGGTTAAACATTATGTTGATCAGAATTCTTAAGTCTGTCAAAGTTGTTTGTCTTTACAGTGTTGTTACAATCACATCAGTTGCCCTCTTGGTTCTGTGTACTTCATACAGGTCTTCCCAAGTTTTTCCTGAAATAGTCCCCTTCATCATTACAGCACAATAATATTCCAGCACATTCATATACCATAACTTTTTTAGACACTTCCCAATTGATAGAAATTTCCTCGTTTTCTAATTCTTTGCCTGTTAACGTTGGCGCAATGAAATATTTTTGAGCCTAGAAAGATAGCAGCCAGTTTTCTGAATTTAGCTGTAGCATGCCCTTTAGTAAGGAAGTATCAAGTCCCCTAGCTGATAACAGCTTCCACAACAAGATGGTAGCAATACCATAATATAGCCACCAAATTTAATCAAGTCCTTAAGTTTTGAATGCTAAGTCCATTTCTGTTAACGAAGCATATATTTATATAAGATTTTTAAAAGCATTCAACAGAGCCTATGAGTAATGCGGGAAAGTCAAATTAGATACATATGGAAAACATTTTTGAAAATGGATTCAGAACTTTTCAAATCCAGGTCCAAAAATCTCTAGAGCTTCCTAATCCTTTTCTAAAGAATTTTGTATAATCAAATAAAAGATGGGATTTTTGTAGAAATGTAATGATTTTCATATTGCACATTAGTATCTTCATCTGCTGAGGAGTAAATAATATTTCCCCAATTTAAAATATAGAGTCTCTTCTAAGGCCATTGGAAGAATTTGAAAAATGGAAGTAAAAGATCTGTTTAAAAGGACTTTTAAAGGCTAGCTAATTAGTGCAGTGGATAGAGCACCAGCCCTGAAGTCAATTCAAATCTGGCCTCAAACACTTAACACTTCCTAGCTGTGGGATCCTGGGCAAGTCACTTAACCCCAGTCGCCTCAGGGGAAAAAAGGGAGGGGGCATTTAAGAATCCTAGAAGGGAAATCAGTAGCCAGTTGCTCATCAATATGTGAAAGGAATAAACCTATTGTGCTTAGAAATATAATTTACTTACAGATATTCAAAATCATAAGCAAGGTGTTAATTAGACATAAATCTCAAGACATAGTCTGTGCCCTCCAGGAGTTTATCAATCTACTTGGAGGGAACACATTTATGTATATAGATAGCCATCATTTAAGTAGCCTAAATGTTTGCACTTTCACTATAGAGAAGATCCTCTGTATCTTTTCCTCAAGAACTGGAAATGATTATACTATTTTTGAGACAGGAATATAATCTATATTTGTCCCCAGGTTGCTGAGAGTAGATCAGAAAAAAGAATAGAGAGAGAGAGGAGAGAGGGAGAGGGGGAAAAAAGGAAGAGAGAGGGAGAAAGGTAGAGGGAAAAAGAGAACACTCTCTCTAGCCGAGAGAGCAAAGATGGATGTGTATACCCTTTTAGCATGAGAAGGGAGTTCATGGGCAGCGAATCTGAACTCCACCGATTTTTAGTCTCAGCATCTAGCTTTCTCTACCAAGAAGGGAGATTGTCTGGGCAGTGCCAGCCTTGGCTGCTGTTTCTTGAGTGATTGAAAGTTTGAGAATTCACAAGTTCTAGAGTTCCAGCCCTGAGCATTCTAGACAGAGCATGGAATTTCCTCTTGGAAGTACTTCTGATTGAATAGAAAGTAAATTTATAGTACTTTCTAATTAGCCAAGAGATGGTAGGAACTTTTCCACCCTAACAGGCCAAGTTTTGCATCCATCATTTAGTCTTAAGGTGATTGTTTTTTCATCAAATAAATTTAAAACTATGGCAGATCTAAATTGGAGAACAGACTTTTAAAAAGAATAACTTTATAGTCATTTAAAGCATCGTAAACTGTTGCCGAATTTTTCCTGGAGTTGGAATACCATTTTCAGCAAGGAAAATAGTAGTAAACCAGTATCTCCCTACTTACTCTCATTCAAAATTTAGACACTATGATGTGTTTTGGTTGGAATTGTGAATGTGGAAAAGTTTCAGTGTGAAGACCAAACCAGATGGAATTTACAGGATGCATTTCATGTAATGAAAGTTTTTGCCTTTCCTGGTCACTGCTGGCTTTGCCCAGGGCTTAACTGCTGGCTGGGTGGTGCTTTCTCCTGGCTTTCCTCCTGGTTGGAATTTGGCAGTTGTCCAGAGTCATTAAATTGCATCAAGGAGCTGGAAGGAGACCTACAGCAATTTCAACCTTCCAGCTCGGATTGTTCGGGCTGGCTGGCAACACAGTGCTTTTGTGCCCACTGTTCACGCAATGAATAAATACCATGCCATTAGAGAGGCTGAGTGCTTGTCCAGGATGGCAGCATGGAGGAAAAGTGTATGCGAGGCCTTTCTCAGGAGTCTAGACAAACGTGGAGTTAGGGAATTGCTATGGGAATCTAATGTGATCTCTGGGAGCATCTTGATTAGGATCCTTAAGTAATCCTTAAATAAAGATGGTGTTTTTTCTCATCTCCTTTTTTCCCCCTTCCTTTTGGGCAGCAAACTGCTAAATATATTAAAAATTCTGTTTGGTTGTGTTCAATTCAATTCAATGATCATTTAAATATTAAGCCTTTACAAATGCAAGGCATTTTCCTATTCCATTTAATTCCATTTAATAAAAGAATTTTTTCAAAAACTGGGTAAAAAGTACAAAAAAAATCAAATGTGTATATTCTATGTTTCTTTGCAAGTAGCATCTTTTAAAGTTATAATTTTGCTTGCTTAGTTGCCATTACATTTTGATGGTGTTCAAGTTATTGATATATAATATATAGAGGGAGAAAAAATCTGGAAAGGGGGACAAGAAAAAGTTCTATATGGAGAATGTTCATTTTCACGTTGAGATTTCTCACACCTTTTCTTTCAGTTTTGAGAGGTTTCCTTTTTACATTAAAATTACTTGAACTTATGAAGACATGTCAGAAGTCCTTTTTTATCTTTTTTTTATTGAAAAAAATTTTTCAAGGGAAGTAGAAGGATGTGACTTTCATTATAATGCAAGGATTATAATGAATTTAAATGTGTTCTTAATATTTACAAAATATTTACCTGGTCCTTGGCTAAAATCCTATTCACAGAATCTTACCGCTACCATATATTATAATATATCATATATTATTATAACAATGCTCTATCAAAGATTATGCATGTGTAGTCGTGGAAAAGATTTCCACATTAGTCAGGTTGTGAAAGAAAACAGAGGTCCCCAAACTTCTACAAAAATCAAGAAAGTTGAAATAATATGTTTCAGTTTCTTCCAGATACCATCAGTTCTTTCTCGGGGGATGAATAGCATTTTTCCACATAAGTTCTTCGGAGTTTGTATTGCTGAGATTAACTAAGTCATTCTGATCATATTACTTACGTTATACACAGTATGTTCACTTTGCATCAACTCATGGAAATCTTTTCAGGTTTTTCTGAGAATATCCTGCTCCTCCTTCCAAAAAACAACAGTTTGGGCTTTTTCACTGAAGCCAGATATTTAGCTCTTGTTCAGTTGACCTGTTTTATGTTGCTTCTATTTTCTCCATGCATCCTCCCCTATCCAAGTCTCTAGTTTCCTCCCCTGGGCTCCAGCTCTGTTCTTCAAATTTCCCAAAGGGTCTAGTTAAGCTAGAGATGTAGATGAGGTTCTTTTGTATCTCAACAGGAACTTTGCTGATCTCTAGGATGCTACATGAGTCACAATTGCCCGGACTACCTAACATCTTATTGCTTAATTTACAAGTATTTGTTTTCAGTGAGTTTGTAATCTAGTCTGGTGGAAAAGAAATATAGAGAGGAAATTTTGGTCATATAAGACAAGGACACGTATCTTAATATGTGAATATACCTTAATTTCAAGTAACCTAAGGTAGATAAAACATAATGGATTTGGCTTGACTGTGTAGTTTTATTTTATTGTGTAATATACAAGTTGAGTTGAATCTAAATGACTGGAGTCTTTTAGCTCTGGAGTAGCTTGCTGAGACATTCTCAGATAAAGAACTAAATTTCTTTGTCTTTTAGGACAATATCATCTTATTTTTAAGAGGCTGCAAAGAGCTCGGGCTTAAAGAATCTCAACTCTTTGACCCAGGTGATCTCCAGGACACTTCCAATAGAGTTGCAATCAAGTAAGTCATTATGGACATTCATCTTATCTTTTATGTTTTGGGGGTGGAGGGAAGGGAAGATCTAAGCATGGGATAATAGAATGGTTTATGCTGACGGGCATGTAATACTGTTGACCAAAATCAGAGTTTCAGAGCAACATTTATACCAACTTTCTTTCCTTGCATCTTCTTGGATAAAACCAAATGCAATTCTTTCAGATGCAAGATACTGTTCATGAAGTCTAGAATTTTAGAGAGCAGAAAAAGTCCAAAACCTGTTGTGGGCTAAAACCTATTTGAAGAAACTTTTAGGGGCTACAGTTTTGATCTTTTGAATACAAGTTCAAAGTTGTAAGATAAGTAAACAAAGCTAAACTCAATTGAGTAAACAATGAAAGCTCTCCATTTATATTCAATTACTCCTAATTTCCCTGAACATGGATCCTTTGCTAAGCCCATCATAACCATACCACTGCAATATAACTAACTGACTTATATAGGACCACACAGCTAGTGAGTGTCTGAGGCTGAATTTGAACTCAGGCCTTCCTGACTCCAGAATCATTGTCTATCCAATGAGCCATTTAGCTGTCTCAAGACTGTCTACATAGAAGAGGTAGGTGCTGATTGCATTATTTAGAGAGGCGGAACCAAACTTAACAAGTCACAGATTAAACATCTTTGGAAATATCCAAATATTTTTTCCTCTGCCCAATCAAGTTAAATTATATTATTATGTCAATATTATAATATTAAATTAAATTCCATTTAATTGGAAACATCATAGTTCAGTGGAAAAAAAAACCTGGAGATTTGCATCCTAATCCTAATTTTGCCACCATATAGAATTTTGGGGAACCTCATCTTCCATAAATGAGGGACTGTATGTACAGTTTTAGAACCAGAACAGACTTCAGAAGAATCTGGGCTTGCCTTCCCTCCATTTTACTGGAGAGGAATCTGAGAAACAGAGAGGGATGAAGGAACACACAAATGCAAAGTAATGGACAGACTTTGAACCAAGGTACTTGGTTCCCTTTCTAGTGTTTTCCACCCCCATGCTCCCAGAATTCAAAGGTTGGACAAGATCTCTTTGACAACCCCTCTTTTATTCTGGGATTTTGGAATTCTGATTCTAGGTACTGTGTGTGTGTGTGTGTGTGTGTTGTACACACACATGTGGGTGCACCTGTATATTTATGGATGCCTACTTGTACATAACACACGTGTGTACACATACATACTGTTATCATATTATTGGCTGAACTTTATTTGCTTGTCCTTTGAGACTTTCAGTTGAGCAAATAACTGATGGTAAATAATTTCATAATCTTGGAATATCTTCTGATAAGAATGTCATGTACTAAGTTCTAAGCAATTTCCACACTCGGTTTGAAACTTATAACATCTCTCAAGCCCTCTGCAAATCAAAATATTGAGTTTTATAATTTCAGGGAAAAAAAGAAGCCATCCTCCATTTTGAATGACCAAATTATTAGTTGCTTTTGCTGAACCTAAAAGTCAGGTGACAAGAAATAATGGTAGCTGAGCGATCTAACAAAAATGTTAACCACTTTTCATCTGGGAAAACAAATCTCACTTAAGTACACAATTTTTTTTAAGTTGGCAATGACTATTCCTTTGTAAAATTATGATCAGATCCTGGAAGCTTTTGCATTCACATTACAAAAGAGTTTATGCTAATTATAGTAGGACTATAAATATGAAAGAAGAAGGTAAGAGAAAGGAGGTAGGAAGGGAGAAAAAGAGGGCAAGAGATGGGGGGAAGGTCCATTTTAATGATGTGGGTACAGTTACCTCATAGCTAACTTCTATCTTCCTTTTTTCTCCCTCCTTTCTACTCTCCCTCCATTCTTTTTCTTTTCTCTGTGATTTTCTTTCCCTTTATTTAGTATCTTTCCCCTTTTTCTTTCCTATCATTCTGCCTTCTCATTTCCCCCCTTTTCTTTATCTTGGGCTTTTATTTAACTCTTATTTTCCTGTTTTCATTTTTCTCTTTCCTTTTCTCCATTTGATAATTGTAGTCAAATTTGTACTCTTCTACCATCTTCCCTTAAATATCCCTTAAATAGGGATTTAAGTATTTTCTCAGCATGGTTTGAATGGATTGTGATGTGTTGTTCTACCCATAGTACCCAGAGAAGTGTTCTTCTTCCTGTTTCTGGGGTTCAGGGTATGGAGAGAAGTCAACTGCCTCAAAGCCCTTCATGAAGAATGCTGGTTTTATTTGTTATTATATCAGCACCAGGAAGCGTTGTTCAAGGGGACATTGTGAAATTATTATTGCAGGGTTAGTTTGAAGCCAAAACAGCATGCTCTCTCGTTATTGTTTTCTTCCACCGGATCAGAAGAGTTAGTGAAAACATAAAAGAATAATTTGTTATTAACATTATTGCACAGTGTAATCCATGAAGTATGGTAACTAATTTTAAAGAGCAACTGTTGGTTTTATTTTATATGCAAGCTTAGGGTTTTTTGTTTGTTTTTTAATAATTAATGGGTTGAGTATTAGTTGAGTCAGTGAAACAAGGAAAGATAATGCCTATTTAAGAGCTTATGCTGGTGAAAGTACATATAGCAGTGGAGGTTTCCACTGGAAATCAGACAGAAAGGTCCACTGGCCCTAGTATCATTCCAGGGATATGGAAGAAAATGTATCCAGGTATATAGCATTCCTGGTATATTACTCAGTATCATATCTGTTCAAACATTTAACAATGTCAAGAATTTAGTGGCCAGAACTTTTTCACTATTTCTAATTTCACATAATTTGGCAGATATGTCAGGCAATTAGGATGAAGAATCGGAGCTGAGGATTAGAAAAGCATATTAATAAACAACATTTAAAAAATAGCAAAATAATGATAGGAATGATGGAAAAGTGTACTAAATATAATCACAGAACATTCTACATTCTATGTTTTTGTGTACCTATAAATATATAAAGTTCACATATTTTACTTATGTTAAACATATAAAATATAGATTGAGGGAATTGTGGGTTTTTAAAGAATGTACCATTTAATGAAGGCAGCAAGATAGAACTGGAGTCAGGAAGATGTGACCTCAAATTACGCCTCAGATGTTTTCTGTTACGACTTTGGCCAAATATATCTTATCCTTTTTTGTCTCAGTTTCTTCAAATGTAAAATAAGAACAATAATGTCACTTGCCTCACAGGGTTGTTGGGAGGATCAAATGAAATAATATTTTTAAAGTGCTTAGCACAGTGTCTGATACATGGTAGGTACTATATAAATGCTTATTCTTTTCCCTTCCCCTTATAGGTTCCCAATTTTTAATTATTTTTTCTTAAAAAAGGAAATTGAAATTCATTATTTTGAATAATGAAAACTTTCAAGTGGATGATTTTACCTGAGTGTTTGGAACTGTCACATAGATATATGTACCATAAAATAATCCTCCATAAGTATCTTTATATACTTTTGTACATTTTGGAAACTTTCTTGAGTTCATTCGTATGCTATTGGAGTTTATATATATTGTAATTAAAATTCCATCTGGCTGATGTTCACAGCTTAAATAACTTAATTTATTAATTATATTGTTTCTTAAACATTTATTATCAAACCCATCATGATTAAAATAAGATTTTTTTTTGCACATACAAGATGCTAAGTAAATGAAAGTATTGACTGAGTTTTCTAGAGGGACATGCAAGAATTATGAACTATAGTTACACTCTCCCTTATTACTAATTGCCTTGATCACAGCTACAGTTTTAAGCAAATTAGCTCTGAGAATATAAGTGTTAAATACATTAAAATATATGTGTGAATTTAAAATTTATGAATCTGTTTTTGCATGTTACAATCACTAAATAGCATTTAATTTTAGAGAAAGTTAAATTAAAGATTGAGTTTGTGGACAGTGAAAGACAGATAAGCTCGAAGTCAGGAAGACCTGAATTCCAGCCCCAGGTTTGCTACATATTGGCTGTGTGATTAGGAAGTCACTTAAACTTTTCTTGCTGAAGTCAACACACTGAATGACTCCTGCATTGAAGAGGAAGTATTCTTGAAGAAAGAAGGTTTTTTGTTGTTGCTGTTGTTGTTGTTGCTCTTGTTATTATTGTTTTACTGAAGAGTTCTTATATCAGAGAAATAAAAAATACAGTCCTTGTCTTTATCTTTATAATATGTCATATAGGTACTCATATCTTTCCCTCATGATGTCTAAACTTTCAATTTTATCTTTGTTCCAGTTTTGAAATCCTAAACTAAACAACTTTATGTCATCTCTCTATTTATTTTGTATTTCTTAGTTTCTTTTCTTCCTCCTTCCTCCTTCCTCCTTCCTCCTTCCTCCTTCCTCCTTCCTCCTTCCTCCTTCCTCCTTCTTCCTTCCTCCTTCCTCCTTCCTCCTTCCTTCTTCCTTCTTCTTCTTCTTCTTCTTTTTTTTTTGCTGAGGCAATTGGGGTTAAATGACTTGCCCAGGGTCACACAGCTAGGAAATGTATCTGAGACCAAATTTTAATTCAGGTCCTCCTGACTTCAGGGCTGGTGCTCTATTCACTGAGCCACCTAGATGCCTCTGTATTTATTAATTTCCAAAAATATTTTGTACATAATTGAGGGAAAGTCACATGAGTTGTATCCTTGTGGGAAATTTGCTTTTCTAATTACTTTTCTTCTCCTTTTCTTATATCCTAGGAGCATTGACTGTAGTAGAAAGCTGAAAAATGTAAGTTTCAATTTTACTTTGTACTTAAATATAGATCTCCTTTATTACATACTTCAGGTTTTGTCAATGATCAAAGCTATTCAGTTTATGAGATTTTACCTTTATTTGCCCCCAAAATTAAATAAATAAATCATCAGCATAAAATTATGTTTAGCATTGATGGAGTAATTAATGACATTAATGGGAATAGAAATAATAAAATTTTAGTTTCTTTATACTTTAAGAAATACCAGATTTAGACAGAAATGAAATCTCCAGTGAGTGCTTTGGTTACTTAGAGACCAAGTGACATATGGTAATAGTTTCATTACACAGTCTCTCACCAGGTTGGTAGGCACAGATGAGATTATTAAATTAAGATGTTTGGGCAAATCATTTTAAGAAAATGGTAAAGTAATCGGAAATGGCATCTGTTATAGGTACGCTATGTTTTTAATGACTTTGGTTTTTCCATGGATCTTTCGAGTGTTCATTGGTGTTTTCTAACGATAAAAGGAAAGAATGTATGTGAAAACACTTTGTAATTGTACAGTCATATGACAGCACGCGTCTATGCCAAGTCAACATTTTCCAGTTGGCTTTCATTTACAAAAGACAAATAGGTTAAACCAATTCAATTTTAAATTTTGAAATGGAGAAAGAATATGGTCTAGTGCTTATATCTAGAGAAATGGTCTAATGCTTATAATATTGGCAGAAAGTGTTTGAATTCTCTTGGTAGAGAGCTGGTAGCTTGGGAGTTTGGTTTTTTCATCTTCTTAGCTCTTAAACTTGACTTTTTCCCATTTCACCTCACTCGGTCTGCTGAAATTCCCCAGGTGTATGCTTCTTTCCCAATAAAATTTCAGTTGTGTAAAAAAAGGCCATAGATTAAAGATGCATGCTTTTAATGCCTTTGTGTCTGCCATCATGATTTTCCAAATAGTCTAATACATTTAGTGAACATTAGAGTTACTTTATGACCCTGGCTAATGTAATGACATTTGGAGACTTTTATTCTCTGGAAATTTGCTTCTTAAATTTATTCAAGATCCAAGACTTGCATGGAAATGAGTGTTTGGGGAGAGTCGTGAAAGATATTTTTGCCTGCACAAGTATAAAATCAAAACTTAATTGAAGCCACGATACCAGTGTCATATTTTGGGCTTATTGCCATTTGAAACCATGTGTAGATGCTGTGGTCCCTCCAAAACATATTCAGACCTGATTAATGAAGGGAGGCAAGACAGATGGAGTGGTAACAACTAAATATTTAGAAACCTCCTTGATTTTGCTAATAAAACAGTGCTGAAGATGGGAATGAAATCGCAGCCTTGACTCTGCTGAGATTTTTCAGATCTGGATGGTTCCCGTCTTAAGAGACTAGCCCTCAGCTGAAGTCTTTCTGGCCTTAATTTGGGAAATGCAACTTGATGAATGATTTTTTTTTCCCCTGAAAATTTTATTTAGAGGGATAAAACAGCCGCAGCTTCATGATTAAATTGAACATAAAAGGTTACGAACATATGAGATGTTAATACATAGTAGTGTCAACATCAGCAAATTGAAGTCTTTGAGTTCCCAAGTAAATATAAATTAATTGTTAGTTCAAATCAAGCCCTTGACTTCTGATTCTAGCATTCATTACCTCCCTGGCTTTGCAGTGGTGGTTGTAGTCGTTGGGTTTTTCCGCTGGCTTTACTCAAATGCCATTTCATGGTGGGGATAATTGTGATGAATAATGTGATTTCATTCCTACCTATTCTTCCCATCAGTGCTACATAACAAACCACCTCTGTAGAACCAAGACCCTGTTTTGCCTTTAAAGTAACCCACTGCGTTTCTTTTTTTTTTTTTTTTTTTTTTTTTTTTTTTTTTTTTAATTTTTTTATTTAATAATTACATTATATTTACACTCATTTCTGTTCCGATTTTTTTTTTCCCCTCCCTCCCTCCACCCCCTCCCCTAGATGGCAAGCAGTCCTTTATATGTTGGATATGTTGCAGTATATCCTAGATACAATATATGTTTGCAGAACCGAACAGTTCTCTTGTTGCATAGGGAGAATTGGATTCAGAAGGTATAAATAATCCGGGAAGAGAAACAAAAATGCAGATAGTTCACATTCGTTTCCCAGTGTTCTTTCTTTGGGTGTAGCTGCTTTTGTCCGTCATTTATCAATTGAAACTCAGGTCTCTTTGTCAAAGAAATCCACTTCCATCAAAATATGTCCTCATACAATATCGTTGTCGAAGTGTATAATGATCTCCTGGTTCTACTCATTTCACTTAGCATCAGTTCATGTAGGTCTCTCCAAGCCTCTCTGTATTCATCCTGCTGGTCATTTCTTACAGAACAATAATATTCCATAACATTCATATACCACAATTTACCCAGCCATTCTCCAATTGATGGGCATCCATTCATTTTCCAGTTTCTAGCCACTACAAACAGGGCTGCTACAAACATTTTGGCACATACAGGTCCCTTTCCCTTCTTTAGTATTTCTTTGGGATATAAGCCCAATAGAAACACTGCTGGATCAAAGGATATGCACATTTTGATAATTTTTTGGGCATAATTCCAGATTGCTCTCCAGAATGGTTGGATTCGTTCACAACTCCACCAACAATGCATTAGTGTCCCAGTTTTCCCGCATCCCCTCCAACATTCATCATTATTTTTTCCTGTCATCTTAGCCAATCTGACAGGTGTGTAGTGGTATCTCAGAGTTGTCTTAATTTGCATTTCTCTGATCAATAATGATTTGGAACACTCTTTCATATGAGTGGTAATAGTTTCAATCTCATCCTCTGAAAATTGTCTGTTCATATCCTTTGACCATTTATCAATTGGAGAATGGCTTGATTTCTTATAAATTTGAGTCAGTTCTCTATATATTTTGGAAATGAGGCCTTTATCAGAACCTTTAACTGTGAAAATGTTTTCCCAGTTTGTCGCTTCCCTTCTAATCTTGTTTGCATTAGTTTTATTTGTACAAAGGCTTTTTAATTTGATGTAATCGAAATTTTCTATTCTGTGATCAGTAATGGTCTCTAGTTCATCTTTGGTCACAAATTTCTTTCTCCTCCACAAGTCTGAGAGATAAACTATTCTATGTTCCTCTAATTTATTTATAGTCTCGTTCTTTATGCCTAGGTCATAGACCCATTTTGATCTTATCTTGGTATATGGTGTTAACCCACTGCGTTTCTTTAAAATTATTGGCCAATTGCTCTGAGTTAATGAAGAGTCTAAGCAATTGAAGTTTTTCTTGTTTAATTTTGAAACACTTTCATTCTTTGAAAATAATATAGGATTTTCTAGTCTTTCTTTCGGAGCCCTTTCCCATTTCCCATTTCCCTAAAATCCTAGTCCAGTGTAAACTACTGAATCTTGTTTGTGTGGACTGACATAACATTAGGTTCTTATTAAAATGAATTTTACATTTAATGGGTACCTCATGGATGGTGAGCCGTTTGTAAATCAATATCAGACATTCCCCCTCTTCTGCCTTCCTCCTAGTACCGAGTATAGATTCTCTAGTAAGCCGAAAAGTAATCTGACAAAGGGGTTCTGTACTTATACCTCTCTTTTTTTCCTCAGGTATTAGTTACAATTTACTGGCTGGGGAAAGCAGCGAACAGCTGCACAGCATACAGTGGAACCACACTGAACCTGAAGGAGTTTGAAGGATTGTTGGCACAGATGCGAAAGGTAACTAAACTCTTCGTCTTTGGCTTGGGAGGGCTGTTAAGGGATGAAAAGGAGCAAGCTCAAGTCTCCTGTATTTTGAAGGGCATCCCAGTTCAGTTCAGTATTTCATGAGGGCACAAATGTTTCAGACATGTGCAAACCACCATGTTTTAAAATTGATTTAAATCTTTGCCATATGTCTCCCCTGCGTACCTGAATTGTCCAGCCTTGACATCCAAGAGAACTGAGCCCAAGCAGGATTTGGTAACCAAAGATCTAATTCAGACTAGAGTTGTCTTTCACTGGCTTGGGCAAATTTTGTCAGTGCTAATTTGTTTTTAGAAGGAAACCATTTGATTAAAACAAATTTTAGAGAAAATGAAAACGTCTCGCACCTTAATTTTAAGTCATTTTACTCAGTCTTCACAACCAAGGACTTTTTCTGGACATGACATAGTATGTAGAAATCTGGAGAAACTAAAAACGTTTTGTTTCCATTTTCAACATTACAACTATGACAAAGTAATGAGTTGGATATTGAAAAGACAATTCAGCAGTCTAATATAATTGTAGAGTATAATTAATTTAATTTGGTTCAATTTGGAGAAAAAAATCAATCATTTTTTTTAAGTTTGAGCGAGGGAATTTAAAAAATGTAACACAAATTTGTTTTTATCTTGAATTATATACACAATGACTTATGAGATCTGCTAACAATGTTTCCCAGTAAAAAATGTGGTTGAGGCTGCTTTGATGTAGAGATAAACACGGTTTTAATTAATAGCATACATTTATATACATCAAGGGTTTATATGGTTGGGAGAATATTTTAGGGGTTTTCAAAACCAAATTGATTAAAATACTTGAAATGGATATACTGGAATGCATATATTAAGCTACATCTGATGGTTTTAAGAAGTGGGATAAGAAACAATAATAACAGTAATACTAACTGACATTTCATAGCACTCTATGCAAAGTATTCTACAAGGTATGCAAGATGTATTATCCCAGTTTTGCAGAGGCTCAGAGGTTAAGTGATATTCTCTTGGCCACTAACAGTGTCTTCTAAGAAAGATGTATTTTGAACCCGGGTCTTTTTCATTTTAAGTTCGGTGTTCTGGCCACCTTTCCACCCCGTTTCTCAGACTGACAGCACTTAGGAAGTCTGATCATTAGTTCAATGTTGTACTTGTCAGGATAACACATCTCATACAATAAAGCATTTCCTGAATTTGACTAGTGTCCCATCTCTCAAAGCATGCATTAATCTTCGAAATCTCCCATACTCACCATTTTATACTAGACTTTCATACTGGGAATGAAAACAATCAGTAGTAGTTACATAGTGTATTGAAGTTTTTGAAGAGCTGTTTTATCTGAAGGAACAGAATCAGGTTCAGAACAGGTTATAGAGGTCTTGTGTCCAGACTATTGATTAACTGATCGATTAAACCTAATTCTCTCAATTTTCTTCAAGGCAAAATTGCAGTAGCCATTCATGTACTTTATCTTACAATTTTGAAGTGCTTGGATGCTTCAACTTGCTGTTTCCAACCTGGAAACAGCTTTCCTCTTCTTAAGCATTCTGGGTCCTCACGTGGTTCATTACGTTGGTGTGGACCAACCTGTTTTGGACACCCGCTTGACTTTAGCCAAAGAGCTCAAGAACCTCAGCCTCTTGGTTGGCAGAGTATTATTGGTTTGTGCCACTTACCTTTTTGTTTAACAACTAAAGACTAAATCAGTATGTCACCTATAGTCATATAAGATTAAATTAAATAAATTAAAATAACTAATAAATTTAAAATGATACCCCTGTCATTTTTACTACATTAAAATTTGTCTGTAATTTAAAAAGAAATATAGGAAAGCATTTTACAACAGATATGAGTTTTAATTACTTTAATATTTTCAGCACCTGTAATTTCCTTACAGATCTAAGGCTACAAGGGATTTTCATACCCATGTAGTTCAAGCCTTTCATTTTACAAATGAAGCTACTGAGCTCCAGAGAGTTAACAGTGTTACAGAAGAAGTAAATATCAGGTAGAATTTGGACTCAGATTGTCTGACTCAAGGCAGCACTCTTTCCTCTGTATCATAATGCTCCTGAGGATTTCCCTTTTATTGTTGTATTTATTTGTTTATTTAATTTTTTGTTAATTTATTGTCATATTATTGTTGCATTTATGCACAGCCCAATCCCTCCATATCTTTGTAGATGTTTACTGCTGCCCCAAAATGAATGAATGAATGAACAGACATATGGCCTAACTTGTAATCATGAATATCTCCAGCCTTAACTAGGCTGGTTCTTGGAAGACAGATGGGCAGGAGCAGGTCTGTGTGTTATGCAGATTCAGCCTGTGTAAATATACTTACATGTGTCTGTATGCAGGCACGTATGGGGGAACGCCTAGTACAAGGGGGGAAAAGCTGGCATTAGCAGGGAGCTGGGAGAGTGATCCTGGCTTTAGCCTTTTAGCAGATTGTTTATTCTCCTTACACATTCTGGGCACTTGGGATGGCAAATGGGGACTTTAAACCTGTGCCCTCTTATTCCTGAGTCCGGAATTCTTTCACTTCTACCCTTCGATAGCAGGAAGGTATCTGGGACCCCATCATAAGCCGGCGTGGTCCTGGTGGGCAATGGAGGAGCAAACACAGTGCTCTGATAGGACTTCGGTAGGAGCCCGGGAAAAGTTGTACTTGTCAGGATAACCACACACATCGATTTCTGGCTGTAAGACAAGGCGCTCGCTCTGCATTTAGATTCCTGGGGAAGGGTGCCGGCCAAGGATGACTACAGGGGCTAAGTTTTTGGTTTTCGAATGGGCCACGCTGCTCCGTTTCCAGTTCCAGTGCTCGATCCAAGATTTCTGCTCTTGGCTTGCGTGCAGTCATGAACATAGCTGACTTTTGTACTGTTTTTCTTTCCCATAACTAGCTGTGTGAGAGCAGATGGAGCTCAAAGTAACACTATTGACTTTCTTCCCCCGCTATCCATTTTTCTTTCTCCTCTAGTTGGGAGAGAGGTATTTTGGATAGTCCTTCTGATATTTTTTCCCCTTGAACCCATTCTAATAGTGAGATGCCAAGTAACTGTGATTGGGACTATTTTTGACAGCTAATTTTGGATGGGGTCAACAATACCTACTTTTTTTATGGTCAACTACTGTCAACTTTGAATATTTTGCAGTGGATTACCCCTGATGATCAGTGTTGAATTGTATCTTAAGTGACTAGTAAATAGCACCAATCTAAGAAAAAAAATGGAGGCAGCAGGGAGAAAAGAATTTGGAGCTCAAAATCCTTAAAAAGTGAATGTTGAAAACTATAGTGGGAAATTAGAATAATTGGTATTATTAGGTAATTAAAGGTAATTGAAAAATAAATTACTATTAAATGGGAAAAAATAAATATTTTTATTTGTTTTTCCACTGATGTCATTTTTTTACATCAACATTTTTTCCTCTAGTATCACTTTTCTTATCACTTCAAAGAAATATTATATATAACAAATAGTATTGTTATTATTATTATTATTTTTTTTTTTTTTTTGCTGAGGTACTTGAGGTTATGTGATTTGCCCAGGGAAACACAACTAGGAAGTGTTAAGTGTCTGAGGCAAGATTTGAACTCAGGTCCTCCTGGCTTCAGGGCTGTTGCTCTGTTCACTGGGCCATCTAGCCGCCCCAACAAATAGTATTTTTAAGCACAAAAAAAGAGGGAAAAAATCAGCACAACTGGTCAATACACTTAAAATGTCAGAAAATATATGTGATGTATAACACTTATGGACCTTCTCCTTCTCTACAAAGTGGGGTGGCAATTGTATATATAGCTAACGGTGTTTTTAAGTACAAGAAATGGGGGGGGGAAATCAGCACAACTGGTCAGTACATTTAAAATGTCAGAAAATATGTGTGATGTGCAATATTTATGAACTTTTTACCCCTACAAAAGGGGAGCATTGGATTCTTAAAGTTTTTCTTTTAAGCCATCCTTATTTTGTTTTTTTTTTTTTTTATAATTTTGGAATATTCACTTAAAACTTACTTGTTGAGAAGATTATATTTGTCTCTTATTAATAAGTACTTTAAATATTTAAAATTAGAAATCATGTTGGGATAAGTCACTTTCTCCCTTTGATATAGGTCATTGTGTTTTGATAAGTTTTTTTCATTAAACCTATTTTAGCCTTTGAAAAGAGGATTTCAGCTTTTGCTTTTAAATTCTTTTTGAATATTGTGCTGATTTTTTCCCTCTGTGCTTAGAAAGATTAATTGTTTTATATATATATATATATATATATATATATATTTCTTTGGAAGGGATAGGAAAAGGGATACTGGGGGAGGGATGGAGATATTTTAAAAATGACTTCAGTAAACACCTTTACTTTTATTTAACATATATTTATTTTTCCTTCTTTGATAGTATTTTATTTTTTTTTCAATTACATGTAAATACAGTTTTCAACATTCCCTTTTAAAGACTTTGAGTTCCAATTTTTTTCTCCTGCTATCTCCATTTCTCTCTTAGATCAGTGCTATTTATGAATCAGTTTGTAGTTATACTGATCATGGAATTTTTTTTCACCAACATGGTGGCAAGAAAACGGTGATTGCCATCACATTTTTAGATCTTCTCTGTTTGGGATTTAGTATGGGAGTCTTTACTTCTACTTGGAAAGCCATCTTGTCTTCTTGTCTTACTGATTTTGGCAAGTTATCCATTATGAGAACTGTAGAAATATAACAGACAAATACATGTATATTGTATTTTAAAGTATCAGCAAAGAGTGTGAAGGAACAAATGGTCATTTGCCATTAAAAGGCACATTAAATGATGCTAAACCAATAAGAAGCCAGCTTTTTAGTCACAAGCTTAATTTCCTCCAATTGCCGATTTTTTTTCCTATCGACTCGAGCACAAACAGTTGCACACAGTGGACACATCAGCAAAGTGGCTGAGTTTGCCTGGTACGTGGCAGATTTTCTGAACTTTTCTCACCGTATTGTCCCCAAACTGCTTCGTGGAGTCCTGCCCTGTCTTTCCGACCCCCTTTTTGAAAGAAGCTTCTTTAAAGCGACTTTCCTCTGGCCCCAAGGCTTGGCAGCTCATTCTTTGGTTGCGCTCAGCCCTCATCTGTGAAGGAGTCAGAGGGTGCTAATATTTCAGTCTTGCCCTTTGCATGTCACCCACTCTTTCTTTTAGTGCAAAGCCTTTGTCTGTCCAGGCGCATTGTGGCTACCCCCAGCATCTTCCTAGGCTGAGATGGAGGCGGTTGTGGCTCATCCAGGTCACTGCAGCATCCTTGGCTGTTGTAGGCTTGGAGCCCCGCTCCCACTGCTGCCTGACTCTAGATCGGGTTGAAGAACTTTTCCCATCTCTTATTCTCTTTTCATTCCTGTAATGTGGGAGGAGGACATCTTGAAATGAATTTGTAAGCATCTCCAGAAATTCCGAGTTTCACATTCCAGACTCTTCAGCTTAGAAAAGGCCAATCTATGAATGTCTGATTTTTAAGTGACACAGTCTGGAAAATGGAGTTGGGGGGGGGGGTGGTTAAGAAATTAAATCGAGGTTTATCTTTGAATGACCATAGTTATTTTTGTTTTCCTCAGCCTGGGCTGTTGTAATTAATGCTAAGACATTGGCTAATACAAGGGATTTATTATAACACGAGGGTGAGGATGGCTTTGACTGACCTTTCTCTCTGCTGGAGTTTCAGTGTTTTAGTATGTGTTGCTTGTGCTGGAAAGAATTTATAATCACAGGACTGTCAAAGACAACCATTGTTCTCACTGCTCTGAACATGTGGGTCAGCTCCAAGTGCTTTCATATCCCCCCAGAGCCAAGAGCTGGCAAAGGGGGAAGAGCAGGACTGAATTCTTCTGAGACATCGGGAGAAGCCTTTTGCATATTTTTCATTGCTGATTGCCTCCGAAAGACATCTCTCTTTCATAACAGGAATTTCCCTTCGAGGTAGAGGGAGAGTGGGAGCCTGCTAGGCTAGGAGGGATCTCGCCTAGTTGATTCCACAGCATAAACAAGTGCTTGCCCGCCATCAGCCACATATAGCGTCCTGTGGCTGAGCAAGCAGCTTCTCTCTATTCTAGACATGTAGCTATGGACTCCGAGAAACAAATCCAGGTGAAGGACTTAGTTTTGCCTTTCTCTTTTCACTTGCTCATCACCTCCTGTCTCTCGTCATTTCAAATGAGCTGATGCTCTTTGGTCTTAATCATTTGGGGCTTTTTAAAAATTGGATAGTGTGTGTGTGTGTGTGTGTGTGTGTGTGTGTGTGTGTGTGTGGTGGGAGGAGATTGGGTTGCTTTGGAAATTTATTATTATAAATTATGTTGTATGTGCAGCTTTTCTCTGTTCTACACACGTAGCTATGGACTCCAAAAGACAAATCCAGGTGAAGAACTTTGTTTTTGCCTTGCTCTTTTCACTTGCTCATCACCTCCTGTCTCTTGTCAATTCAGATAAGCTGATGCTCTTTGATCTTAATCATTTGTGGGATTTAAAGATTGGGTGGCTAGTGGTGTGTGTGAGAGAGAAATTGGATTGCTTTGGAAATTTATTATTTAAATTTAAGTGTGTGTGTGAGAGAGAGAGATGGAAGGAAATTAGGTTGCTTTGGAAATTTATTATTTAAATTATTTATTATAAACTATATTGTATGTTTATAGTGATGAGAACTCAGGCAGGGGAGACAGAATGGGAGGGAGATTATCAATAACTTGAAAGTGGTCCCCTCATGCAACCCTCACATTCTTACAATAAAGGACCATGACCTATGAATGTATCATTTGTAGAGACTACAGAGATTTGCACTTTTTTAGTTTTTGTAACTTCTTTTTTTCTTTTTTGACAGGAAACCGATGATATTGAAAGCCCCAAACGCAGCATCCGAGACAGTGGCTATATAGACTGCTGGGATTCAGAGCGTAGCGATTCTCTTTCTCCTCCCCGGCATGGTCGAGATGATTCTTTTGACAGTTTGGATTCATTTGGCTCCCGTTCCCAGCAGACACCCTCCCCAGATGTAGTCATCAGAGGAAGCAGCGATGGTGAGTTGCTAATGCTATTCATTACATGTCTTGGGCTTAATTTGTTGTCAGGGAGCTGGATTTTAGCTTTTGTCTTAGGGATGATCTAGCCAGGTAATTCTATAACCGGTAGATAAAAAAATGTTTGGGGATAAAAAGGAAAAAAAAATGTTGCTTTAGTGATGCAAGAGATTTCGATGATCTTGCCAGAAGTTGATTTGAACTTCGCCTCAGTTACTGTATGTGCTATTGGAAAATGTATTACATCAGAGTACTGAACTATAATTTATGAAACCATGGCTCTCAGGGATTCAGCAAAACAAGATGCTGAGCAGACTCATTAACTCGTAAACTTTCCCAAAGGTTTATGTACTCTGAGTACCTGTAGGGGAAATGTTTAAATGACTATCACATCAGCTATGAAAAAGGCTCAATGTCAAATAAATAGAAAATGCACTTTAAAAAATGGTTACAATCATGCTGAATATGGTGGAATATTGAGTGAAGTCCTTTTCAGTAATCTGTCTGATGCAGAGATCTACCGGACTGATGAGAAGTTTCTGTAGTTATTAAAACAACAATGGATAACACAGAGAATTTGTACATTTATTTCCAGAGCACATCTGATTTAGGTAAAATTGATTTTAAAATGACCAGCCAAGAACATAGTCTAAATTTTTTAAATAGTGCCTTCCTGCTGCTTAATTCATCTGTATTCCACATTTTACATAATTCCTTTTATTCCATACCTGTTCATTGCCTTTACTCGGCATAGACTAGCTGGTAGAGGAACACCTGGGTTCTATTAGAATGGTCTTGTATTTGTACATACTGCATGTTGTTGCTTCTGAAACTGGTAGCTATGATTTGAGATCTAAAACAGCTTCTCTATGGTCTCTTTTCTTCAAAATTCAGTGCTGGGATTCGATGATCTCTCTATACAGTGTTTCCCTCAATGTTTAGTTCAGTGTCAACTTTCTTGATTCCTCCCCCCAAAAAAAATATTTTTTAATGCTCTTCCCCAAATTACACTATATTTATTTTGTGTGTATATGTATACACACCTGTGTGTGTATGTGTATGTGTGTGTGTATACACACACACACACATATACACATACACATACATATGTAATGTAATACATATGTATGTAAGTAGCACTGGAAGGGATTTTCCATTGGCCATTTGGTCAGACCACCTCATATTATAGATGAGAAAACAGGGGCTTGGATAGATCAAATAATTGGCCAAAATGGTAAGGTTGCATAGGTCCAGAAGGAGAATTTACCTCCAAGATCTTCAGACTCCAAAACAATGTAAGCTCTTAGTAGAGTTGAAAAATTATAGATTTTCAAGTAGCTATTTTAATGTTACCTTTGGATTTAATAAGCACATTACCTATGCCTTTATCTTAGTCATGGATCCAAATATCAAACACTACTGGGTCAAGGACAGAGTCTGGTGTCTTGTACAAGAGACCTTTCCAATGTGGCACCGATTCATTAATGAATTTTCTTTGGGTCTTCAACCAGTTCCAAACACACCTAACTGTGTAGTGTTCCATCATGTGCGACTCTTCATGACCCCATTTAAGGTTTTCTTGGCCAAGATAATAGAGTGGTTTGTCATTTCCTTTTCCAGCTCATTTTACAGATAAGGAAAAAGGCAAACAGGATTAAGTGACTTGACCAGAGTCACACAGTTGGTGCCCAAGGCCAAATTTGAACCCTGGAAGAGGAGTTATCCAGGCTGATTTAGATGTCCTTTGTATGGCTTGCTTACACCTTGCCATCTTTTTTCCAAGAACAGCCTGAGGTGATTCACTAAAAGCTAGGTAAATGATAAGCTGTTCACATATACAGCATTCCCAGATCTTTATCAGTCTAGAAAAGCAATTTGGGTTTTCTGGTCTAACTCATTTTTATGCTTTCTTCCTTTCTCTAGATGTTCACTAATGATCTTTTTAACATCTTGTAGAATTTTATATATAATCTAAGTTAAGCTATTATTAGTCTAGAGTTTGCAGACTTTATTCTCTTTTCTTTTTTGAAAATGAGGTATTTTGCCCTTCTTCATTCCTACATCACCATATTTTCTTTCAAAGATCACCAATGACTGGACAGTTAATAAATCTTAGAGATTTGGTGATTTGAACTCATCACAGGTAGAGTCTAACTAATTTGGAAGCAACTATTTTGAGCATAAACTCCCTTCTTACAATTTTTGTTTTAGGCTTTCTGTTCTAAAAATCATGACTAAGTAGGCAGACTTCAAAATAATTTGAGGAGGAAAAGGACTCTAGGGCCTGAGGGGAACAGAAAGTGCTCCATTGTGGAGCTGATTTGTGAAGACAGAAAAGGATTTTATGAATTGGAAATTTGTGAAATTGGAGTGAATTTGTGAGTGGAAACATAGGTGACAGTAAAAATAAGAACTGAGATGCTGGGTTGGGTGAAAGTTTAGTTGGAATGAAGAATTTGTGAAGGGAATATTTCCAATAAGACTGAGAAGAAAGACTGGAGCCAGATTGTAAGAAGACTTTACATATGGGGAAGAAGAGTTTGAATTTTGGACTAGACACAATAGGGAACCATTGAATAATTAAATTACCTCATTGAAGTCTTGCCTTCATAATCACAGAATCTTAAGAGTTTGAAGCACCTTCAGGGGCCATCGAGTCCAGGAATTCTTGAACTTTTTGTGTCATGAACCCTTCCTTTGGCCAGATAGTATAGTCTGTGAGTCCCTTCTCAGAATGATGTTTTGAAATGCATAAAATAAAATACATAGGATTGCAAATGTTAATGAAAATAAAAGTATAACATTTCCCCAGTCAAGGTCACAGCCCTCCTGAAATCTCTCCAAATATCCCAGTGGTTTGTTTGAAGATCCCAGATTAAGAACCCCTAATCTAGTCTAACTTTATCTGGTCAAGATGTACTTCTATAGTATCCCCGAGAAGTGGTCATCCAGTTCCTGGATGACCTCCGTGGAAAGAGAAATCTATTACTTCTTGAAGCAACCTGTTCTATTTCTGGATAGCTTTGATTAATAAAAGGTTTGCTTTCCCCTGTGCATTAAGCCTAAATGTCTTTCTCTATGACTTGCACCAGTTGTTCTAAGTTTTAGAGTTAAACAGACTGAGTGCTGTTGTATCCCTTCTAAATCTGTTCTTCATCCTTCACTTTCTCACCCTCCTAACACATCAGCATAGAATTGTCCACTATTTCAGCTTGTTATGGCTTTAGTTTCTTATGTGTCTACATCAGTTTCTTTAAATTTCTCAAAATTTTTCCTTCCTGATAGAATTGTTTCTGCATTAGAACTGGTTTCGTGAGAGATTCTGATCCCTCCTGGGTTTCCCTGTAGAATTTTAGAGCATGGAATATATTCTATCCACCGTGTCTCTCGATTCTTTGATATCTGTTCTTCTCCTACTTGTGGCACATGTTAATCTACAATTAGATTTCTTTCTGTATCACAAATTTTAAGGTACCATATCGCCTTTCTTCCCCTATTATTTTTACTAACAATTATCTCTTTTTAAATCTAGAACAGAAGTTTCCCTTACTAATTTATCCACATTTTGAATGAGGATGTTATGTTTGGACAGATAAAGAAATAATCATTTGTTTGCCTCTAGCATAAAGAGAGAGTCCTAGACTATCTGGATAATTGACTATAACTATCATTGTGCACATCCATGCAGGCTTATGGTTTATTTCCTGAACTCATTTATTGCTTCTTTCTGTCTCTGTGGTCTCTGGTACACCTTAGTTATTTTTGGTTTTGGCTCTTTTTCTTCACCCTTATGGTCTTCATTATGATCTCTCCCACTCTCACCCCCTTTTCTTATATTTTTCTCACATAATTTTGTTGTTTTTGTTGGAAGTAGAAGAAGGAATGGAAAGAGTTGGGAACTGTAGCAAACGTAACTTAGAACGAAGTTGTGAACACAGTGACTGTAACAGTCTCTACTTGTAATGAGATTATATTCTGAAGGTGAAGATAGCAAGTGTGTGTGTGTGTGTGTGTGTGTGTGTGTGTGTGTGTGTGTGAGAGAGAGAGAGAGAGAGAGAGAGAGAGAGAGAGAGAGAGAGAGAGAGAGATACTGATTAACAATAATCTAGACAAGAAGTGATGAAAGTCTGAGCTAAAGTTGTACTTGTATGAGTAAAGAGAAAGAGCCAAATGCAAGAGATGTAGTAAAGAAGCAGCTTTGGCTTCTTTGGCAACTAAATGCATAGGTGTGGTGACATAGAATAGTGAGGAATCAAGGCAAGAAGTGACCAGAACCTGAATTAGGGTGATGGTCATAGACTGACACAGGAGAGATCCTGTGGAGAAAGAAAGGACAAGTTTTGCATCTTATTAGTGAACAGCCTTCCCAGGACAATTAATGTTTAAGAATATTTATCTGCCTTGAATTGGACTCAGAACAAGGTCACAGCAAAACTGGAGGTTGGGAGGAGCTTTTTCAACACATCAACAAGGACTTATTAAGTGTCCACTACATGCCCAGCATTGTGCTAAGTGCTTGATGATACAAAGAAAGGGGAAAAAACAGCCCCGTGCTGTCAAGGAGCCCGCAGTCTAATGAGGGAGATGACATGAAAACAATCATGCACAAACAAATTTACTTTTGGATAAATGGAGATAATCACCAGAATGAAGGCACCAGCATTAACGAGGAGTGAGGGGACTTTTTGTGGAAGGTGAGATTTCTAGATGGGATTTGAAGAAACCAGAGAAAGCCAGGAGATGGAGATGAGACGTTGGATAATTCCAATCATGGGGACAACAAATGAAAATGCCCCAAATCCGAAATCGAGGATATGTCTTGTAATGGCAAGGGAGCCATTGTCACTGTATCCAGCTGAAACTCTGTCCCCACAGGTTAGTTAGATTTGTCCACAATGATGGCCAATCTAGGAATGAAACTCTCCTGAACCAGTTGCCCAGGACTATAGATTGCTAAGATGCAACTTCTCATTATTCTTTTTTTCCTCCTGTTGACATTATTTGTTGTTACAAATGACAGTCATGTCTCCTTTTCAGCATATTCACAGATTTGGCTTGTATCTGATTAAGGTGGTATTCTAAAGTAGAATTTTGGGGTTAGTTAGTTGCCTCAATATTTCTCTTTATTTGTCGTCCGAGTGTTTAAGTTCAAATGAGCATCTATCCTATTGCACCCTATTTTGAGAGAGAGATTTTATTACCTCTCTTGGCAGTCCATTCCAACAACTAACAATTTTCCAATAATAACTCTTGGAGAAATTCTTGCATCTAACACATTTCTTCATGCCATAATTTGGTTGTCCCTCCTCCTTTTCTCTTCTCAGGGAGACTTGAGAATAGTTGATCAACTGTTCATCATCCTTTATGTGACATATTTAAATATGTCATGTATATCTATATATGTCAAATAAATATATAAATATTTAAATATAAATATTTAAAGACAACTTCAATTTTTACTTTTAGAACTATGCTGTTTTCAAGTACCATCTCTGTGACATGAAATCTTCAGAAATCTTCATCGCTAATTGTCTTTGATGTCAAATAAAAACTCTTATCTTTTCAAAATCTTCTATAGTTGAGCTCCACCAGATCTCTCCAAACCTCACTTCTTTCTCATGCCTTAAGATAAGCCTTATCTTCTAAAGCCAGGCAAATCTCTATACTATCTCTTCTACACCTTTATTTCTTTGCTCTAACTGTTCCTACTTTCTGGACTATCCACATTCATTGACTACAATTACTAAGTTTTTCCTGTTTTTTAAGAACTATCTTGAAGCCTTTATTTACTAATATACACTAATCTCTCCCTCCTTGGGACCCTGTTGCTCTTGAAATCTGCTTCTTGTTTCCATATTATTTTATTTTGCTTGTTCAATGTTTTATGTATATTCATGTCTCATGGTCCCCAATTAATGTCATAGGCAAAAGTCTTATCTTTTATATTATTTGTATCCCAAATAATGCTTGACACATCAATAATGGATAATGACTAAATAAATATAGTTGGTTGATTTATATTTAATCTTTGAAGTAAAAGAATCTATAGAAATAGAAATGACCTAAAAAAATCTTTATCTTGTATCATTATAATGACCATACTTGAAAAAATGTACACTCTTCTGCAAACATATACTGTATCTAGGATATACTGCAACATATCTAACATATATAGGAGTGCTTGCCATCTAGGGGAGGGGGTGGAGAGAAGGAGGGGAAAAAATCGGAACAGAAACGAGTGCAAGGGATAATGTTATAAAAAAAAATTACCCTGGCATGGATTCTGTCAATATAAAGTTATTATAAAGTAAAATAAAATAAAATAAAATATTTTTAAAAAAGAAAAGAAAAAATGTACACTCTCTTCTCTTCATTAAAGGCACTGGACTATGGGTGTGATGTATTGCATATGCTATCATTCCAAGTATTGTTTGGTTTATCTTAATGGGTTTTTTTTTTAATCTGTCAAAAGAAAATGTCCATTAGGAGGAATAGAAAGGATTATCATTTGAAATGAATGTATTTTTAAAAGTGACAATGAAATAAAAATATAAACATTGTGATAGTAGCAAAAATAATCTCTCTAGTAATTTTGCTACTTATTGAAAAATCTTACTGTTTGGATGTTCAAGCTTTTTTTTTTTTTTTCATTATTAAACTGGGGGTTAATCTTGGTACCAATACCAGAATATACCCATTTATAGTGATACTTTATCATAAGTAATTGAGAAATGGCAGGAAAAAACCTGTACTCTCATAGTCTTGAACAAATCTCTTTAATGACATAGAAACTTGCCATTTCAAAAAAAGTGGCTTGTTTAAGCTACCCCCCCCCCCCAATGATTATCAACACTTTTCCTCTCTTACCTAGGCAGAGGAAGTGACTCAGAATCTGACTTGCCTCATCGAAAGCTTCCAGATGTAAAGAAGGATGACATGTCAGCAAGGAGGACTTCTCATGGTGAGCCGAAATCAGCAGTGCCTTTTAACCAGTACCTCCCCAACAAGAGTAACCAGACAGCTTATGTACCTGCACCTCTGAGAAGGAAGAAAGCAGAGAGGGAGGAATACCGAAAGAGCTGGAGTACTGCAACTTCACCCCTAGGTGGAGAGAGAACATTCAGGTAAGCCCAGCTTTTTCCCTTTCCCTTTTCCTTTTCTTTTTCCCTTTTCTCTTTCCTTTTCCCTTTCCCTTTCTTTCCTTTTTCCATTTCCCTGACTTTTCTTATTCCCCTTCTTATGCCCCTGATCTGAAATAAATGCCATTACTGAACATATTTCAAATGATGTCAATTTTAGTCTGGTCACAGAAGAATCATGACTCTAGCATGTGACATTTGCCTTGTTGACACAGTCATTGAAGACACAAGTCTCCATTCTGGCCACCAAGATCTACTGTCATAGACCCTTATCTGGTATCTTGCAAAGAAACTGCCTTCATGGAGAGTTGGGTTAAGTGCAGTGAGGCTGTTCTATGAAATGGGCAATTAAGAAGTCTGGGAGATCTTTCTTGAAAAGTTAAACATAGAGGAAATAAAGGTCAACTGTAAGAAACTTTGGGCCTCCCAATTTGGAGAAATTGTCTTAAGCAATTTGTTCTTTATCCCTAGTTTTCAAAATTTGTGTTTAATACACCTTTACCTTTGTGTAACAGTTTACACTTTGAAAAGCTTTCACCTACCTTACTGCATTCGATGATCATAGCGCACAATGACAAATGTTAAAATTGTTATTTTCGTTGTCCTTTTACATCAGAGGCAATTGGTTCTTATAGAGGTTGTGATTGCTTTTTATTAACTGTGTGATTCAGACCCAGATCACTTGGTCCCTTCATCCTCCTCACTCCTTCATTTGAGTGTTCTTTTTAGGACAAACTGTACAAAACCTTTTAGATAACTGTAGTTATTGATTGTTATCCATCTAATGGTTTGGTTTACTATTGTATAAACTTTCAAATGAAAATGATCTTACTAAATAATAAAGGTAATACATTTTGTACGGTAGTGGAAAGCATTTGGAATGGTATTTAAAAGTTAGAATGATTACGTATTATATTAACTATTAAGAAAGGATTCAATTTGATGTTTGTCTGGGTTTTTCCCAGTAAATTATTAGGTTAACTGTATGTCCTATCTTTGTAGTTGATGAATTATGACTTCATTTTTAGAAGCTAAGATTAATTTTTTAACCACTATGAAAGATCTCGTATTTGGTCTCAAGTCAACCATCAGTATGGCATTTCCAATTTTGGTAAACCATATTGTACAACTCAATAGCTACCCAGAAACCATAAAGGAGGAAGAACAAAATGAAGTGGGGGCTAATGGTGAAGAGGTGCAGGCTACCCCATCGGATACTAGCGGAAAGCCTTCAGACACGGGGTTAGAACAGAATGAGCAGAATGGTAAGGAACAGTCTCTTCCAGAGAGTACAAAAGACACGGTAGCACAGAAAGCCACCCAGAAAGAGCTTGAAGAGATGAGAAAACGCAGAAGTCTGGAGCAGGCTGGTATCAAGATCTTGCCAGCCTCACGGCGTTTTGCCAGGTTAGCTCTGTGATTGCAGGAGACTCATGCATGGCTTGTGATTTGAAATGTGTTGACTATGGTTGGCGTCCATCCTTTAATTTCTCTCTTCACGACTTTCCCCTCCCAAACCTGCTTCCCCTGGCTGAAGTGATGGAAAAGAAAGCGGCTGTTAAGTGTCTGCTCTCTCTCTGCTTACTGGTTGAGTATTTTAGGTGAAGAGGAGTGACCCCTTGAGTGGGCTTGATAAAGGGTGATTATTGCTCAGTGCACTTATGGCAATTGAATTTCATCATTCCAAACTACCATGCCATGGTTTCTCTTGACTTGCGTCAGTGCGTTTTTACTTACCCTTCTGTTATTGCTGTTTTGTCCATTTTTCTAGCAGTTTTAAATGGCTCGTAGCCAGACATCATTAGGGATGGTCAATGTTACCATCCGGTGGGGAAGATTTTATGAAGGATGGCTAGTCCTTCTTTACTAATAACCCCTTGCCTTCTGCATCTCCAAAAGCTAGTAAATAATTTTGTTATGGCAGCAGCTCCTGTGAACACAGCACACTAATTGTTGGCAGTTTGGTTTTATTTTCTTTTAACCAGGAGTTTGGGGTAAATGAGGTTAAAAATGTGAGTGGTAAGCTGAAAGTCTGTCACTAGTATCTAGTTATGACTGTCTCCTGTTATATAACAGAGAACCTGAACAAACAAAATCAGAAAAATAATAATATTTTAATATGCAAATCAGTTTATTATTCTGAAACAATGATCAGTTGAGAGATTGATTTATTTAATAGCCATGAAACAAAATAGAATCATACAATGGCCTCAACATTTTCTATTTTTCTATGCAATGGCACACTTAATATGTATAATTATCTTTGATTCACACTAGTTCTGAATAGAATATATTGACTTTATTCTTTGTCTTATTTCAAGAGAAATAGATGTAGGAGCCAACAATAAACATATGTATCCCAAATGTATATGAAAACTAAATAAAACTTGCATTTAAATATACATACATCATTTGTACTTAATCTTAGCTACCATATGTATAAAGAAAGAAAAGAAAGAATAGATAGAAAATAACCAAAAACCATTCATAATCTTTACATTAATACACAGTGCAATATGTACATGCCCATATTATATGTAACGTGCACAACACACATCTATTATATGTACATGTGTTATGACATGGGTCATAAATCTAACATATATGTGTATACACACACATCTACATGGTCATATTGCGTATTCCCTGTTGTAAGTTCCTAGTTCACTTATCCACTTATTCCCAGACCACAGGTCAGAGTTATTGGCCAGAGTTATTGGCTAACTTCTAAGCCTTTTTGCTCCTCAGTTTTCTTATATACATACCTATTATATTATATTACATTACATTACATTATAGCACATTATGTTACATTATATCATGTTATATTACATTATTGTATTATATTACATTACATTACATTATAGCATATTATGTTGCATTATATCATGTTATATTACATTATAGCATATCATATATTATATTCAGGTGAATGTTTTGTCCCACAATAGAATGTGGAAGCTCTTGGAGGTGAGGAACAGGTTTGATTTAGATTTATAGCCCTGGCCCAGTGCCCTGAGCATAAATTCTTAATGAATATTTGTCAAATTAAATCAGCTTTGATAGAGGAGATTTTAGGTCCTACAGATAATATAATTGTAAGTATGAATTCATTAATAACCTTTGAGCTCTGAAATTTTTCTCTCCACTCAGCTTCCTATAATATTCCTATATATACCTTGTATATATATTACCTCTCCTAAGCCTATTCCTGGTCCTCACCCTGTACTGGAGTCCCTCCCCTTTCCCCATTATGACAGCCCTTCACCCTTGCTTTGGAATCACTTTTTACTCTTCAGGGACTTCAGGTCTTACCCCACAGGGTCAACCTATAGTTGACCAATTCGCCAGCAGAATTGTGTGTTCATAGTCCATTCTTCTTGCCCCACTCTCTTTTTGTCACGTATGCCCTGCTGATACTTAACTATGGACACCTCCCTCATCTGCTTTCTGGGCGCCTTCTCTGGCGCAGCTGAGCCCTCTTGGAAGACAACTGTTCACAAAGACCACTCGTCCCTATCTGGCAATGTTCTTTTGTTCATTTTGTTCTTCCATGATTGACTTTCACACTCCTGAAAGCAGCTGTTTCAGGCTCTCTTCTCAAGTGCCCTATTATTCCTTTATCTCTCTCTCTCTCTCTCTTTTTTTCACTCTATACTTAAAATCTTTCTCTATGTCATCCTCTTTTTATTCTTATTCTTTTATTCTCTGTAAAGATGTTTTGTCTTGATAAGATGCATCAATCTACTGGTGCACATATGGATCCCTTCCCTTCCTGTATTCCTTGGCAGTTCATCCACTTAACTCCTATTCAGTCTCTCCTATCTGATGCCTTCTTCTCTCCCTAGAAATATGGCTGTGTTTACCCTCTCCACAAAAATCCTTAGCTCAATTATACTTCCTCCTTTAGCTATTGTCCTTTATCTTTCTTCCTTTTTCTCGTTGCCAGCCTCCTAAAAATAGATTTGTTGCTTTGACTTCCTCAGTCCTTTCAATGCAGCTTTTGACCTCACCACCACCCTCTCGAAGGTTACTCACTGTCTCTTAACCAATCGGTCTTATGGTTTTGTTCTCATCCTTCCATGTGGGAAGCATTTGACATCATCGGCCTACCCCTTCTTACTGGACATTCTCTGTTCCCTTATTTTTTGTGACACTGCTTTCCTTGCTTGTGCCCTGTGAATCGGTATCATTCTCTGTCTCCTTGATATCCCCTTTCCCATCCTTCTCTCTATCTTAAGCCTTTTTCTTTTCTTCTTCTATACCAGAGATTCTTACTCTGGGATCTATGAACTTATGTGTTCTTAAATTTTGATAACTATTTCAACATAATGCATTTTCTTTATAATGCTGTGTATTTTACTATAAGCTTTTAAAGGCATTATTTTAAGAAGGAGTCCTTTTGGCTTAACCAGACTGCCCCCCAAAAGAATCTGTCACACATACATACACACAAAGGATTTAAGATCCTGCTTTATATACTTCATGATCCCATGAATTAAAGTATCATTTCTATGTAGATCACTCCCAAATCTAGATAACGGCCCCCTAACCTCTTTTTTCCTGAATGTCGATCACCTGCTGATTGGTTTCCATTTGGTTATCCCACATGCTCCTCAAATTCAATATGGTCCAAACAGAATCGATTATCTTTATCTTATAAGTCCTTCTCCAACTTCCTATTTCCCTTGAGGGTTCTATCATCTTCACAGTGATCTAGATTGGTGTCCTTGGACCCATCTTGGAACTTTTCCTTTCCCTTAAACCACATGTATCAATGGCCAAATCCTGTCAATTTTGTTTGTGTAATAGATCATTATTTTCTCCTCTTCTTCCCATTCATACTGAGAAATTCAGCGAGTTCAGGGTCCTCGCCAGCTTTTGTCCAAAAAATTGTAGCTTCCCTTGGTATCATTTCATATGGCTTTCCATTTTTCTTTTGCCCATTTTGTAATACATTAATATTCTATCATGATAATAAATAGCAATTTATTTTAGCATGTGTGGGATTCCATTATAAAAAAGATGAATATTACAAAGCAGGAGGGACTATTAGACTCTAAAAACTAAAACACTTGAACGTGAACATATAAGCAATATGTTGTATTGGGGAAAGGAGTGCTGGACTCACATCTCACCTCACACCCTTGCCATGTAACTCTTTCCACTTTTCAGAATTTCAGTTTCTTCATGAATTATTTACATTATTCCTGTCAAAGGGCCACTGTGAGAAAAACTGCAAACCTGAAAGTCCTCTTGGAAAGCCTCACTTGCCCTTATTTTTACTATGGCTATTTCCCCGTTTTAAGCATTTGACCTCTTTGAATTTTGAATTTCAAGTTTGACTTTTGAATCTGTTTCATGAATGAAAGTAGCATCATGATCTCTTCTAGAATGGCCTTTTATTCTACTTTTCACTCCTCCCCTCTGCCCCTCGGTCTGTCTTCTCTATTTCTAGTGTTGTGCTCATACTGAGTCCCCTAGAGATCCCTGCAGTCTTCCTCAGCTGAACCCATATGTCCCTATAGCATTCCTTTCTTTCCCTTTCTACAATCACACTCCTTTCTTCTTAGCATCCGATGACTTAGCTTCCTCCTATACTAAGATTGGATCTGCTAGGAAGAGCTGGTCCTTCTCTTTCACAAGATCAATCCTTCTACTTGTGCCCAATCCCCTCCAAGACTTTATCCCACCTTTTTTCATCTTTATCTGTGGACATGCTCTCCCAGTCTTTAAAATAAACCCTTCACTGTTATTCCCTGAGGCTATTGTCCTATATAATTTCTCCTATTCACAGAAAAAATTCTAGAAAAAAACAGGAACAGTCATTGTCTCTATTTCCTAACATACACACATATCCCACTGATTTCTTAACCCTTTGCAATGTGGCTACGGACCCTAAATTTAACTGAAACTTCTTTCTTCAAGGTTATTAATGATTTTTTTTTATTATGAAATCCTATTGCCTATTCTCAGTTTTTATCATCTCTCAATTCTGAGAAGTTTTTGACCTTGAAGGCTGTCTCTCTCCTATTTCCTTCTGGATAATTTTCCTTCCCTATCCCCCTTGGTTTCAATAATATTGCTCTAATCTTCATTCTACTCCTAATTGTTTGACTGCTATTTTCTGTATCCTTTGCTGGGTCTTTTACCCAGTCCACATCGGTGCTACTTCTGTTCAGGACCATAGTTTCTTCTATCTTTTCATACCCTCATTGCTGTCATTAGCTCCTATGGACTTAATTATCATTGATAAACAGATAAGTAAGAGGCTCCCAGATTTATATGTTCAGTCTTAGTCTCTTTCTTTTGAACCTCTTTCTTTCCCTGGGTCTCAAGCTCAATATGCCCAATATGGAAACTTATTATTGCCTTTCTCCTCCAACCTACCTCTCATCAAAACATCGACTTTTCTGCTTAGGGTGCCATCATCCTCCTTTCATTAAACTAATTTATATTCTCAAGGATATCTTTTATTGATTCTTTTCTCTCATCTGTTCCTCTTTGCACGTGCTTACTGATTGAGTCATCTTGATTCTACCTTCAAAATATCTCTCCTTTCTTACACCACCAAACACCCCAATTTAGTCTTCCATAACCTTTTGATTGCAATTTAGCTCATGGATCTCCTTGTTTGAATCTCACTCTGCAATTTTTCCTCTTTGTGGATTAATTAGATTCTGAAAGTAAAGTTTGACCATATCCCTCCCCTGCTCAGCATATATTGATTGGTTCCTTTTTTTCTCAAGTGTAAAACTCTCCAGGAGTGTAAACTCTTCAGTAAACTCTTCCACAAGATGGTTCATACAGCTTCCTTTCCTAGAATGCACACTATGCTGCTGTTGTTGTTTGTCCTTCATCTTCATTCTCAAAGGGGGCCATTATCTCAGGGAGATAATGCTGTGACAAGCAAGTGAATTATGCAGTCACCAGCCAAATCCACCGCTTGAATATTTTGTAAGCTTGACAATCTATTCCCCAAAACGTGTCAGCCCACTCCTTCCTAAACTCTGCCTCTGAGAATCCCTATCTTTTGTAAAGGCTTCTGTCAAGTATTTCTTCTGTTGCTCCTCCTCCTTGGAAGTTTTTCCTGATATATTGAGTTGTTAGTGTTTTCTCTCCTTATAAATTACATTACATTTAATTCTGTATTTAGGTTGTATCCCATCAACAAATTTTAAACTTTTTGAGGCTCAAAACTGTTCTGGTTGTGCCTTTGTATCCCCCCAGTTCTTTGTATAAGTGCTTAAAATGTTTGTTGAGCTGGGTTTGGCAAATTATCCACCGGATTTAAGAAATTTCCTCTTGCCCCTTGTACTTAAGCCAGTACAAGTCCAAAATTCTAGATAGGAGTCAATTTGCTTGGTACATAAATCATATAAGAGAGAGGAATGCAACTTTTTTGATATCTCAAGTTTTTAAAGTGCTTTTTAGCACTTTAGCTTTGTCTTATTTCATTTTCTGAATAACCCAGTGGGCACGAGGAAAAGGCCAAAAGTAAAGGTAGTCTTCATTCCCATTTTCACATGACATTAGAAAGTCAGGAATTCTCTACCATCTTTATATGTATATTTTAGGAATATTTTCCTACCAAGGTCTACTTTTATAACTATGCAGCAGTTAGTATTTATTAGTATTTATTTTCTTTAATAGATAAGCTACTTTCTAATTTCCTTTTTTAGTTATGATTGATTTACTTTGGCTTGTTTTTAAAAATAAAGGGCATTACAAATGGAGCCAAGAACTTAGATTTTAAGAGGATAAAAGTAGATCCAGGATTCACTCCCTCCAAATTAAAATACCATGGAGATTTGAGTTCAGTTGCAAAGTGTTTCCCATTGGAGAAGTAAACTTTTTTTTAACAACTGAATTATAGGTTTCACGTGATTGCACTTCTTTTCTAATTGTTTTCATATGTTTCAGCACTCGGTATTTTTTTGCTAGTCTGTGAATCTTCTCAACCACATAGTAATTAATTACAGAAAAAACTCTCCAAGGAACAATAGACATTTAAGGATTCTGTAGAGGAAAAGCAGATGTAGCTAAATGCCAGACACATATTCCTCTAAGTCCTCCCCTTGCCAGATGCCTTTTTCATTGACTATGATCATACTGATGTAGGGGAGAACAGTCAGATATAGAATTTGTTCTTCTCCTATGATCCCTGCTTTCATTGTCTTTGTTTGGAAGTAGGAAGATGGTGACAATCCCTGTTCTGTCCCTAGCATTCACGTATGATATCAAAGATTTCAGAGCTGCCTCTTTTTTTATGTGAAGTCCCCTGAATGTTTGACTTTAGCTTCTTGGTTAATCTACCCTGGAGATGGAGAACGTCGGCTTTCATTTTTGTCACCTTACACATAGCACAGTAGCAGCTCAATAAATGTTTGTTGAATTCAGTATATATTGTTAAGTGAAAAGGATCAGGGGAAATACGAAATTGCTCTTGGTTCCATTGAACTCTTCAGGTGTATCAGTTAAGGTCAGACACTTCAAAGAGCAAAGTTAGTTTCCCATTAAGTTGATCAAATTGTAGAACTTATTGACTACTATCCATACCATTTGGATATGCTCATTCATACAAGAAGAGTTCAAGATTTAGTATCTCCTCACTACAATTCTAAGAACCATCTTGGCCTGGTGTGTGAAATGAAGCTAAGATATACATGTTCATGTACTTATTTATGTATATGTATAATATATGTGTATATGTATTTTGTGTGTGTTTGTGTGTGTGTGTGTATATATATATACATATACACACATATTTATTTTTATTATATATATATTTACATACATACATTTATTTTTATTTTATATATATTTTACATATATATATATATATATAAAGTCCTTGAGCCATCTTGGTCTGGATAATCATCTAGTTCCAGATGCTCTACAACTCTTGGATGAGACTGTTTAGTCTTCAACAAAAACTGGTGTATATTCCCATACAAGAGAAGCAAATTCCAGTCTTCTTTCATTGCACTAATTATATATAGTTATCTATACATAATTCCAATCTGAATGCCTGTACAGTCAAGGTTCTTGGATCTTAATCAGTCACTCTATATATCCCCCTTCTTCCTCCCAGTAAAGAGGCTTATCTAACAGATCTGAATCTTTCAACTTTGACCATTTTCAAGTTGGATAAGACCCAACTAAAGATTTATGGAAAGACATGGGCAATAATTGCACAGGATGTGAAGTCACATATGAAGGGTTGTGAACTGTACAAGTTTCTACATAGATGAGATCATGGATATTTCTGAGTTTCCTTGACCATTTGACATGAATACCGGGACAACAGAGTGATATTGCTTTAGATTATCCATCTTTTTACCAACATAAGGCTATCTTTGATTTGATATCATGATTTTATCTTTGAAAATTGGCCTTATAAATTGACAGGGGTAGCTTTTTCACGTTTGTATGTTGAAGTAAGTTAAATTGTTACAGATGCATTTGAAGCTCATATTTGAGTCACTAGACAAAGCTCCAGTGTCAAAGAATTTTTTACTCATTATTGACCACCAATTTTTACTTAATAACTGCTCACACAATTAGGTATTGCCCAACACTATTCCTAGCATCTCTCTTGACTTTTTCCAAAGTGCAACCATTTAAAGCAAAAACCAAACAAAAAAGCAAAAACGTACTCCTTTCTCTACTTTATAGAATATATATTTTAAATGGAAATTGACTGCTTTCCATTTGTTCTCCAAGTTCTACTTAACAATTCTGGTCTTACTATAACCTAAATTTCCTCTTCAAGTTGTAGACTCTTCCTGATTTATCCTCTGGCCCTGGACATCACTCCAATTGTTTTTACTTGTTCTTACAACTCTTTGCAACAGCGATGCCAATCGCTCAAACAACATTGTACTTTTTCATTCAAAATATTTTTTTTGTCCTTTTTACTACGGAACATTAGCTCTGTGAGGGCAAAGAAGTTATTTTAAACTAGTTCCCCCAGACAATTGCAAAAATTGGTAACATAAGGAATGGTTGATTAAGAGTTCAGGTGTTTTAGGTTCTTTCCCCTCTTTTTCTAGTTACCTTTCTGCTTTTTTTAATTTTCTCTTTCTATTATGTTGTGGAATGGCATATCACACGATGTAGAAAAACCTGTTTCATTTTAATTTGGATTAGTCAGCCTTATGAATAATTCCCTAGCTAGTCTGATTTAAAAGGTGCCAAGGAGATCCCTCTCCCAGAAAAGAATTCTACCATCAATCATAGTTCCATTTTTTAGTTTGCTATTTTTGGTTTTCTTTCAAAAGGGAAATATTCTGAAGGGAGAAGTATGGTGTTATACCCCAAAGGACAATTATCAGATAATAATTGATATGGGATGTTTGCTAATGGGAAGTTGAAAGCAAATTGGGGTACTGGGTACTTGCTGGAGGATGTGTCATAGAGTAGATACTATATACTATAAACTACACAAAAAACACAGTAAACACTAAAACCAACTTCATCCACATTTTGAGTGTGCCATCAGAATGCTATTTTATTGGTTATTATCTATCTATCACCAAACTAGCCTCTTTGTCCTAGCATTCTACCATGATTTATTGATTCAATAGATGATCAATCCCTGAGCCAAAAGGCGATTCATTTGGTTTAAAAATGTCTAAGTCAGAAATGAGAACTTTCATGACTAGACTGTAATTCTCAAGAGTCAGGAAAATCTAGGCTCAAGTCCAGCCTTTGACACATATTTGTGTGATCCTGTGTCAACCACTTGGAACCTTTGGGAAACTCCTTAAGTTATAAATTACAGAAGACTCGTTCATCAGAATGGGTGAGCAGAATCTCCTTATTGGAGTTCTTCATAGCATAGAAATAACATAAGAAAAACTAGGAATGTTATTTGACTAGTAAGAGGATTATTTGACTGTCCTTCTATTTAATGGAAAAAAGACAATCCCAAATTCAGAGCCATTTAGAACATGGGAAGACTATGGTCAGGATTAGCCACATGTTAAAATGCAGAAGAGCTGAATTGTGACTACTGACTGACTTAAAACACACACACACACACACACACACACACACACACACACACACACAACTTCAGAAGCCATGCTTTCTGCTCTCTCATCCCTGATTAAAATAACACACGGAGTTCTTGTCTGAACTAAGAGTGTTGGGAATGTTTTTAACTAACAGCAGTCTTGAGGGGGAGGTGTTGCCTTTCTGAGCACATGTGGAGTTCCATTTAATTTTGCTCCATTAGTCAAAAGCAAATAAGTGAAGAGAAAGAAACAGTTCCCGACATTATCCTTCGAAAGGAGAATCCTTTTCTGAAATGTCAACCTGGTCGTGAATCGGAGCCAGAAAATGGCATTGAATGCAGACTTCCCGATCTAGAGAAGGATGACTTTGCTGCTCGAAGAGCAAGAATGAACCAGCCTAAAGCAACAGTCCCATTTAATCAGTTGCTGTTTGGACCTTATATAAAAAAAGAATGTGATGGTGTGAAACAGTCCTTAAAAGGAGCATCACCGAAGAAAAATCCAGGATCTTCCAGGTGTGCATTTTTACATGTACCTTCTTCTATGAAAATAGTTATACAAAGATATTATTATTAATCTCAAGTGGCTTTTGCTCCTGTCCATACTTCCATTTGTTTCAAATACTCTACAATCTAGACCCATGAAACTATTAGAGAAGAAAAGCCAGGAGAATATTCTGTTCACTCAAAGGCGTAATTCTACCTTGCCAATTGCCTTTTAGTGTTATGAGAGGAGCTTGGTTCCATCTAGGACAGGGCTGGAAATACCACATTACTTGTCTCCCAAAAGAGGAATCCCAATCATTATAAGATAAAGGACATCAGCAAACCTGCCTGGATGCAGGTGCACAAACACAAGCTTATCCAGTACCCCTCTGGTACACTTCCCTAACACCGGCTCTACTGCTTTGGTTGTTTTCCAGGGCTTCATCCCACCAGCTTTGTAGCTGGAAGTGTAAGGGCCATGGTTACAATTCATGGAGGATCCTCTTTGCTCTTCTTAATTTCTTTCAGCTGTTTGTGGAGAAAGATGTGGAGCTTATTTGAAATTACCAGGCCATAGGCATTTTCTGGACTGCCTATTTCCTGGTGAAATAATTTTCTTTAAAATACAAACTGACATTATAAATTAAATTCCTTTCTCCAGTTTTTCTTCCGTGCTGTTTCCCGAGATGGAGAAAGAAGTCTTGGGGTATAGGAGAATCTAATAAAGGGTAGACAGTTTGTTCTTTGGAACTTTTAATTGGACCTAATACACCAACTGGAATTTTTAAGAAACAAATAAAGACAATAGAACAGAATTCCATGCTTAGTGAACCTGGCCATCCCATTACGGGCAGGATTTATGGTTTATTTGTTGTGTTCTGTTTTGAAGCGTTCCTAACCCTTTGAGAAAATCATTTTGCATTCAAGGAATCAATCAGTTCCTAGTCATCTTGAGAAAAGGGCCAGCGTATTGATTTAGAGGAAAAAGAGATTTTTCTATTTTCTTCCCTTTCTCTCTACATAGTTTCCATTCCATATATTTATAACTTTTATTGTCTATTAACAATCACAATGAATCTGCATTTCTAAAGAACAACAAAGAAGGGAGAGAGGTTTGGGAATGGAGAAAAGGCTGTTATTCTGTGTCATGATTTCCCTCTTTCTCCCAGTGAAGATTAATAAAAATGATATTGTTTTCTTGGACCAGACAATAAATTTAGTAGTTCCAAATCATCTTGAATGTGTACACACATGTAGACATTACATGTATGTGTTTATATGTGTGAGTACCTACATGTGTGGGTATATATACACACATGTAAAGGGACATGCATTTTTTGAGCTTTTCTTTTTTTCAGTAAATCTTTTCAGGCATATTTTACTGGTACTTTTCTTGTCATAGGACTAGAATAAGTGTGTTTATGTGTGTGTGTGTGTGTGACTTAAGGGCAGACTCTAGCTATTATTAGTATTAACTAGATTACATCTAATTTAAGAATAACAGTTTAAAATTTATAATTGCTATCAATTTTATATTCAAGCCAGCTTACATTAATTAATATGTAAATTAATACCTCTGTAAGCCTAATTAATGGAAAAATTCTATTCTACTTATTCTCCTCGAAATTTAACTTGGCGAATGTTAACATCCACCAAAGATATAACTTTGTACAATGCTCTGTTATCTTTTTAGACACATTTACTATTAGCAATAGATAAAATGTATTTTCTGGCTATGGTGGACTTAGGTGAAATACTTATCGTGTGAATAATGTCCTAGTTATCTCCAAACTAATCCTCGAATTTGGATCATGTGGAGCTTGTAACAAACATTTTCCTGGTATTATAAAAGACATTCCAGAGCTCTAAGGGATTCAATCAGAAAACTTGAATTCATTAAAGTAACTTGAATAGTGTGGGAATTGGACATCATTAATGTCAAACAAACCTCATTACCATTCTTAATAGTCTTTCAGTGAGTTCAGGCTTATTTGCCTAAGCTAAGTCAGAACCTATTCCTTGTAGAGAAGCATGAGAAGGGCAGCATAAATGAAAGAAATCTCAGCTTCAGGGGATCCTACATTTTCGAGAAAGAGGGAAGTGATTTTCTCTCATTTCACTCTGTGCTTACTTTCTGACTTTCTGTGACTGACATTTCTTGCTCCATTTCTCACGAACAATTTTCCCGGGGACATGGGGACCGTGTTAACTCGGCAGAAATCTGGTGCAAAGGGAAGAAGCAAAGAAAATTGTGGTTCACAAAGAAAACCTGCAGCAGTTTCCAGAGGATGCATGTGCAACAGAAGAACCCAGGAAAGCTCCTGACATCCAGAAGGATGACCTGGCTAAGCGGAAGATTCAGAGTAGTAACCTCTCCTCACATAGGGAAGCGATGAGTTTTGTGAAGATTTCGAGCATAACAGAAGCAGACTTGGAGACATGGGATAGATTAAAAGTGTCAGGAAAAACAAGGTGTGTTACGTTTCCCTCTGCATCTCCCTCTTGGTGATAATTATTTAATTTTGAGGGAATAAAAATGGGGAAAGGCTTAAACTTGGGTTACATGTTTAATAACCTGAAAAATTGAAAACTTGCAAATTTAAGGCAAAACAATGTGTTCTCAGTAATGTGAAGTGTAGGAAATCTACATACATGCTCAGAATCTTGTCTGGTTCTCCATCAGTGATCGTTGTTCTTGTGCCTTATTAGGATTTGTGTTCTAATTATTCTGTTGTTTCTCTTTACTCACGTTGTTTGGGGTATGTTTTTTGACATTGAGTATCAATTTTGAAAAACTATAGATAACTATATAGATAGATAACTATATAACTATATAGATGACTCCATAATTATATAGCTTTTATATAAAGCTGTAACTATCAGTATTTAAGACATATACACACATATATAGATATATAATTATGAATAACTATACATAGCTGTTACCATTATTTGGAAAGATGTGAAAAACAGTAAACACTTGAATAAATAGGAGGAAGTTTTTTCCTTAAGGTATAAAAAATATATTTCATGGCAATGATTTTTTTTTAACCTTAAGTTTTTGCTCTTATTCTAAACTTTCCTTTGAAACCTTTGGAATTTATTTCCAACTTTGATTAGTGATGAAGATCCAGAGCACAACTGTACCCCAACCCCCTCACCTGAAATCCAAGCAGAAACTGCGATTCGGGATGACTTTGCAAGCCGCAAAGCCAGAGCCTACCAAAAAGCTTCCAGCCCCAAGCAAAAGTTTGTGCACTTTGGACCAGTGACAGAGATAGATCAGCAGAAATGGAGGAAACTTAGTATTGGCAAGGTTGACCCCAAAGAGGAAGTGGAAGAGATTTATAGAGATGATAAGATGCCCATTTGTCGTGTGGCCCCTGATTCTGCGGCTCCTCACAGCTTAGAGGATGACAGAGTCCCTCGTCTACAGAATGATTCCAGGTATTCTGGACTGTGCATGTGAAATAGCATTGGAAATCTCACCTATTAAGTTTGTAGGGAACAGAGGAATCCAATTTTGAAAAATTGGCAGATTATGGAATATTGCAAAAGAAAAGTTACAGTGTCACACCCAATGGGAGTATTTGTGGAAGTTTCAATTTCACTATCACATCTTGATATCCTAGTCAATAAAATCACCAGTTTCACACTAAGCATTCCTTTTGGCCAAGAATTTTGGCAAGAGTACTTTATTTTTTTCTTTTGATCCCTGATCTTGGTTTTATTCATTGAACTTTTTATGTAATCTCTTTTCATTTTTTTTTTTCCTTTTGGAAGATTGATGATGAAATAAAGTAGCTATCTTCTTCCATCGGTAAGACCTCTTAGAGGAAAAATGCAGATGTTGTCAGTGATATAAGTTCAAATTCTGGGCCTCCAAATCCCTACCCCATATTCAAAAAGAAAAGTCCATTTTATTGTCTCATATTGGAAAACAAATAGCTCTTTAGTGGAGGTGGGGATCTTCTTAGAAGCATCTTGTAGCTTAAAGCCTTAGTTCAGTGATGTTTGCATGAATGGTCATGGTTTTGACAGCAACCTGATAGAGGATGATATAGTTTGCCACAGGCCTTGGAATCGCATCTTTTGGTTCATAAGCCTGCTAGCGAGCATCTCAATTACGCTTTCACTGGACTCTTTCTGGAATACAGGACTATTATGGAGATAATCCCTCTTGTGAAAGGAAGGTTAGTGGAAACTCCGGATAACCTAAAAAAGCCGCCAAGCAATAGGAACAGAATGAAAATGTTCATTGACTTCAAGAGGGCTTCTTTTGCACTTGAATTCATGGTGTAAAGACAGGAGTAGAGTGGAAATTCTGCAGGTTTTCATGGTTCCCCTCATTTCCTTTGAAGGCTAGTAGCATACACATAGCTTGGGTTTATTTATTTATTTGGGGGAGTTTAAGGATCCCCATTGGTAGGCAAGGTTGTGGAGATCACAGAGACCTATTCAGCCTCATAATTATAACACCGAGATTCCCATTACTTAAGCATTAATATGGCATCTGTGTTTTTTTTGTATGTCATACCTAAGCCCCCCTTCTAACATTTATATACTTACAGCTAAACTTACTCTTTATGTCATCACTACTAGAAACAGTTCTAGGAAATTTCTTGGTACTAATCAGTCAGTAATTAACAGAGCTAGAAATGAGAAAATGATCCTTCTCCATTTGTTAACCTGCTCCCTTCAGCCTTCTTGCTGTTCCCACATTTTCCAACTCTCCCCCCTCCTTTCTTCCTTTACACCATCAATACTTTACTGCCAGCAAACAAGCCGATTCCAGCTTAGATGAATATTGCAAAGAGAGCCCTGCCTCTTCAGCCATGGATAAGGTTCAGGAGCAGAAGGACCCTCTGGGAAACAGCGAAGAAGGTGAGATCTGAATGTGGAGCCAGCTTTCAAGGAAGATTAACCCTTAGCAGCGGGGCGGGTGCTTCCAGGATGCATGTTGCCTCAGTAACAAAGCTGTGCTCTCTGGCTTCAGCCACATGCAGCCAGCTGCCACCGTATGCCCAAAAAGAGGATATTCTTACCAGAGGAGATTTCGAGACGGAACGGAAGAATGGACGATGTGGGAGCGGGAGCCAACGACAACTGTGAGCAGCTTGCCTGCGTTTCGTATTGTGCTGTTTCATGCTGTATGGCCATTCTTTCCAGCTTGAGAGATTTATGCTACAATTAATTATTTAACCCGGAGTAGAATTAGAGGAATTTATCCATATGGATCAGAATTCTGCTTCTGGATTTCCTGGGATAATAAGGATGGATAGAGGCTTCAGGATTTGGACAGTTTTGTTTGTTTCTCGTATTTGCATGTGTTGATTTTGTGTGTGGTGAATTTTTATTCTTAAAAAGACTTTTTATCCCTGGGATTATGAAAACCTTCATTGGAAATGAGCTGCCATGTAAGTACCAGTGACACTAACTAGTGCCTCTCACTTGTCAAAAGCGTAACGAAAGTTTGTGCTGTTAAAATAGTAGTTCCTTAGTCATCTGTCGTACGTGCTTCTGACACTGCTGTGGACATTAGCTCTGGTCTTACTCCTGGGGAGCAGTGCTTCTGAAAATAGCCTTGGCAATAACCACCCGAGTGACTAGCCCACTACATGTTCTCCTAGAGCAAACTCTGTTGCCCCCATGAATGGGGCGGGAAAAAGTCTTGGGAAGACGATAACTCATGATGTCCCACTTGGCGGTGGAGCCCGAGGGCAAAGGAAAATGCCTGATCCCCAGAAAGATGACATGATGGCTAGAAGAACGGGAGCGTTCCTTAAGCACGCCATATCCAAGTCGAACCAGTTCCTCCCGGTGCCATTTGCAAAGCAACAGGACGGGGAGGAATCTCCCAAAGGACTTCCAAAGAAAGTGGAGAGGTCAGAAGCTTGTGCTGTGCCATTGCCACTGTGTTCCCAAGATGGATTCTAGATGAATGTTGCTTGATAAATGCTTGTTGAGTGGGATTTCTTAGTAGCTCCATTGTAGCTCATTATTGAAAGACCAGAATTGATTGGATCTGCTGGAGCTGAAGTAATGATTTCTAGTGTTAAGACGTCCAAAAGGTAGCTAAGGTCCTTATACCAGTCTATCTAAACTTTGAATAGTTTTTATTTTATTTTATTTGCATTTCATTTATTTTTATTCTCAGACTTCATTCCTATTTATTTTCCTTTTTTTAAAAAAAAAAAAAGCTTTCAATAGAATGGGATCATTAACTACTAACTGGAAAAATTGAATTTGAATGTATCATACATTGTTTTATATTAGGAGCTTCCAGCAGGTAAAGAAGGTGAGCTCTGAGATGGATTGGTCTCTATGAATGGCCCGAGAGGCAAATCAGCCTATTTGTATTGATTCATTCTCTTACAGACAATATTATTAAGTGCTTACTATGTATGGGAATCCATGATGATTTGATTTTGGTACAGGATGAGGAATGAAAAAACATCCTTTCCCAGAGATGCATCTTTTGCTTGAAATTGTGATCAATCAGACTCTATATTGATTGCCAATCTAAGTGAAAGTAGTCAACTAACCATCTGTTTAACCTGGTCAGCACAGGGAAGAAGCACTAATTCTGCCTAATTATATGTTAGAGCAAATATTGGTTTGGTAAATTGAAAGCACTGGCCAGGAAGATGGAATTTTTTTGGGGAAAGGACTCTTTCCAAATGTTGCCAGTCTATGCCAGATAATTCATCCCCAGTTCAACATTTCCTCCTGAATAATAATGGATTCATGCCCTCGCTTGCATTATAAAATATACAATAAAATTCATTTTGGGCTTTTTACTTTTTCAAACTACACATCTCTTTTTACCCTATAAGCTTCTCAAAAGAAAAGTAGAGTAAATATTCCTTTCTTTATTTTACAGAGGAGACATAGAGAATTTGTGAAACTAGGTCACACATGTAGTTGATAACAGACCTGGGCTTTTTACAATTCTTTCACATAAGGTAACCAAGACATAGCATGATCATTTATCTTTGATCCACTTGAAAACAAGTCCATGTAAAGTAAAATATTGAGTAAGTTCAATTTGATGAGAAATGTGGAATTTCAGTTGAAAGTTCATAGCTCTATGAGTGAATTAGAAGGGAAATCCCAATTAAAAAAAAACATTATATAAATCTAATAAATTTACAATAAGTAGAGATGATTAGTGTAATTATATAGCATAATTCTATCGCTATACATTGTACTTGAGTTTTCTTATCAGGGATGCTTTAACGTCTTGCTTCAGAGCTTAAATATAGGTATCAAAAATAACTATTTTCAAAGACTTTGAAAGTGCTGAAAAGTTATATAAATGTAATATATGCCAAATTTTAACTAGGTTATGTTAAATTCACTTTCCTAAATATTAGGCTTCAGTAAATAAAATAGTATAGTTTATTCTTTTCATTTCCCATCGATGTTTCATTTTCAGTTTCCTTTTGACAGCATCCAATTATATAATTGAGTTCTTTGCTGATAATTTGTATTATTTCTATTTTATCTTCTTTTGAATGTATCCAGTAGGATCAGCAAGAAAGACCTTTGAAATCAAAGCACTAATTAACTTTCCTTTACCCTCAAGAGCAACTCTGTGTTAAGTCGATACCTTATTTTAGTCTGAGGCATAAAATATTCTTTATTTCTAGTTCGTTATGTGTTATAGGGGAGTGATGAGGACAGAATGACAAATCTAGACAATTTTCAAGCTTTTCATGAGTAGGTCTTTATAGGATGATTCTATTTATTTGAATTAAAGTAAATTCCCCAAACACTCATGTTAAAATTTAAGCACAAAAAAAGATATAACAGAACGTAAATTATTTCTGGCTTATAGGTTATTTAGAATTCTTTGTTCTTCTGCTCTTTATCATCATGGATAGTCAAGAAAATACTGTTCTGTATCTGCTCTTCTTAATTTATCGTCAACTTAGATCGATTATAATTCCAGCAGGCCTGTGGATAAATCAAGTAAATGTCCAACTAGTCACTGGCTATCTTTTTTCAGAGTACACTAGTGCTCATAGATTCTCCTTGGAATGTTAAGCCCATTGTAATTTGATAATCATTTTGAAAATTGGGTTCTATTAGTCTGAATTTGAAAGAAACAGCAGCCTTGTTTCCAAATTGATGAACTTTCACCAATTTGAAAACAACTAATTTAGCCAGCCTCCATCTTGCTTTGTCTCAGTTCAATCTTGCTGTTTGTTGCATTTGCGTATTTGTCATCTTCATGAATAATAGAATGAATTGTAGGGGAAGGTATGTTGCCACAAAGCAATTAAAACATTGTGTGGTTTTTTTGTGTGCTTCTTTTAATTCCTTGAGGAATTATGGGAAAGAGATCCATATAAATTGCCTCTCTTTTTATGTATTATTTTAGCACTAAAGATCAGCCAGTGTTTTTTTTTTTTTCCTAAATTTAGTTTATTGGAAACCAAAGAAAGGGTATTTTCTATTACCTAATGAATTCCCTACCAATCTATACAAGGCAGAGATAGTCAACTTTTGAGCAAGATACCATTTTTATGGGCCTTTCTAAGGAGAGATGTGCATTTATTTATTTGCTGGGGGCAATTGGGGTTAAGTGACTTATAGCTAGGAAGTATTAAGTGTCTGAGATCAGATTTGAACTCAGGTCCTCTTGACTTCAGGGCTGATGCTCTATGCACTGCACCACCTCATTGCCCCAAGAGATGTGTATTTAAAGGGAGTTTCTTTTAAAAATAAATGATACTGATGGATTCTATTGGTTTTCTGTACTGAGAAACCTTTTATTCTATGTTGTAGCTAATACTTTTAAGTTTACATTTTCCTACCAAAGTGACTATATTACAAAAGATAATATTTCTATAAATCCAAATTATGAGAAAAATGCAAAATGACTGAAGAAACTTCCCTTTTCAGGGTGTAGGAGGTTAAAATCCAAGGCTAGCTTTATAAAGGAATTGTGGTTTCTGTCAGATGGCTGTTGACTGGTGCTCTGCTTTGTTTCCCATATACTGCCAATTAGCTTTGATGTGATTTATGTAAATGTATTAACACCTAAGGGAAAGACTCAATGACATCTGCCTTGTATGTTGGGAATCAGTTATAGTCCATTACTACAAACACAAAAGTATTAACAATTTTCTTGTTGTGATTAGTGACAATACACATTATTTTTTAGTGTTGGCTTTTTCTGTATGTTCTAGGTTACGCTTGACTTAATGTTCTTTTTTAATGTTGAAAATCAACTGAGCCCGTCTTTTGTGTTAATATACAGATTGTTTTTTGATTCTTTTCTTGGGTTTTACTTGCTTTGTCCTGAATTTAGCACTTGAAAAAATCTAAGAAGTTTTTCTTCTATTTATATGGTTGATGAATATTGAAATTTGTATAATGACACATTTCTTTTCTAGTCTATTCAGCAGAAAAAGGTTTGGAACTCATGTTATTGCAATGTTAACTTTGCATGCTGTCAGCTTTCTAATTTTTTATTTGGTCTTGTAGATACGGTCCCAGAACTGCTGTGTCTGATGACGCAGAGTAAGTTATCTCACATTCATAGGATTATTTTAATGAAATAGTCTAAACTGCATGTTTTGTTACTTACCACTAATTAAAATGCAAGGGATGCAACAACAAACTTGAATGGCTTTCTTCCACGTGCTGCTTCGGGGAAGGAACGCACTTGAAGTTGCAATGGAGACCATGTGTTCGCTTGCAGCAGAAATGAATTAGAAAGTAACTTCCGCATGAATACTAATCTACGTGGCTGAAGCTTCAAACTTAATATTCACTCATCGTCAGAGTGGCGGGTGCTATTGTTAGTGCTTTTTATGCCCACCAAGTTGTGCAGTCAGTCCCGTCTTTCCCCCCAAAAAAAATAAAATATTAGAAGTCTTGTATTTCATTCTTGCATAAATTGAATCTTAAAATAACAATAATATAGTAAATCCTTTGGCCACAAGTTTAAGCTAAGAAAATAAATCCTCAACCACAAATTATAGACTCAGAGCCCAAATCCTTACTATGTTGGGCAAAACATTCGCATATTACTATTGAGCTTGTAGGACCAAAACTTTGAGGTTTTGTTAGAGTTCAGTGGTTTAAAGTAGGGGATAGGGGAGTTTGGAAGGGTAAATTAAGACTCTCCTAGGAAATATGATTGCTAGTTAACAAGTCCTTTTCAGGGGTTAGAAATTCACATTCCAACCAAATCTGAAAATAATTAGTATCTGTTCTCTTTTTTTGTTTTTAAATATTAAGTTTCCTCATGTCTTAGCTCATTATTAAATTTGCCATTATAGAAACAGGGGGAAAGTCTCAAATTTTGAAAACATCCCCAGATTTGAATCTTTCTACATAGTTATATGGCCATACTTGCTCTGTTGTCACTAGGTTAAGAGTCGTCTTCCATATTCCTTAATGATATTATATTACCTTTCACCTCCAAAAATGGATTAGCTTTGATCATTCTGCCTAGAACTGAATCACTTAGATTTTTGTAGTGTTAGGTGATAGGGGTTTGCTGATAAATTTTTTATGTTGTGCTGACTTGGAGCTCTTTTGAACCACTTCTCCCAGTCTTCTTCTCTTCCAGCCTGAACTCTGGTTATATGTGCACATAGTAGGTATGTGCATAGTATATGTGCACAAATGTTTGCTGAATGGAAATTCCATTAAATAAGAGCAGAAAATTCAAGAGGTAGCACTTTTAAAAGGGTAGAAGTAAAACTAAGTCTTTCCAAATGGACACTTCTGTTATTTTTTTTTTTCTGGTAAAAGATGCCAGCTGGTTTAAAACTGCAGTTGGTGCTTTTTGAAAGAATGTAAGCCTTGTCTGAGCCAAGCACCAATTGCTTTTCAATCTGCCATTCTTGGTTCATATTTCAGTATTTCGAAAATTCACATTAAGGAACAGAGCTACTGAATTCAGCTGGCCATACTCACTGAAATAGTTTAGAAAATTTAGCTGTGGCTCCTTATGTTCAAGTGAAATGAAATTATTAAGATGTTCGGTCGAAATAAGTCTTTTTCCTTTTTTATCATCCAGAAATGGGTGGGGGAAGAAATTGAGAGGCAAAATTCAATGCTTGGGATTGATTGTTCAGAAACATTTTGGTACTTTCAAAACACAACTGAATAAGTCCATATCTGCCATACAGTTTTCCTGAAATACATTTAATAGATTTAAATAAGAAGAGGTAGTACTCTCTCAAATTAGAAAGGCTTCAGAATGGGGAGCTGAAACTTTGCTAGAACAACTCATCCATAGAAAATGTTAGTTTATGAGTCAAAGAAGAAAAAGTGGAGGGGAAAACAGAACAAAACAAAACAACCTTTGATTTCTAAATTACAAAACCTAGGCTGACTAAATAAAATAAGCAAGAGCTACTGATTATGATTAGCTTCTTCCTCAGCTGACAGTATATAGAAATGTTGAACAAGAGTGCCAACTTTCCTTCCTGAAAGACCATTTTAACACTTTTGAGAGATTTCAGAATCTCAAAAAAAAATTTTTTTTCTTGTTACTGATTTAAAATGGAATCAGTAAATAACACAGTCTTGAAATCTAGCCCAGGAACAATACTCAGAAAGACCTTTAAGGACAGTCTGTGTGGTAAAAATCAGAATGCCACAAGGAAGTTGAAGATAATCAAATGGTCTTCTAACCACACAAAATGTTCTTATCTCACATAGACTATTCCTTCTGCTTCTCCTTTTCCATAATTTTACATTGGCTTCACCCCCACAATCTCACTCCCAGGCATTCAAGGTTTAAATCTTATTAAAATCTCCTGGTTTATTTGTTTCTTACTCTGTGAATCAGACACAGAGAGAGTTCCCAGAATCTCTTTTAAAATCACCTAGTTTTTCCCCTAGAGAATCTTGAGTTTCTATATAATAATGTACTAGGGGAGACTTTTGGGTTCTACAGAAAAGTTCACCTGTAATGACATCTTATACTGACAGATTGAACTTCACTTAAGAGGAACAAAATCTATTTCTAGCATATCAGGGTGCTTCAGCCTGCTGGACTCTACTATCTCCTTTTTCCAAAAATATACTTCTCCTTTCACAGATTGAATCTAGGCTCTGAACTGCAGCAACGCTTGTAATTCGTGACTCAGCTTTTTTTCTGCTTATGATTACTAATTTCTTAACCTTTTTGGTTCCTTTTTTTTTTTTTTTTTTTAGTTTAACCAGAAAAGGAGTTCTCAATGCCCTTTATTACTTTGCCTGATATAGTATTTACTCCATTTACTAGGGCCAACTAGTAAGCTATTATCTTTTTTGGAGGGTGGGAAAAAAAAGCTTGTTCCTCTTTTGATTTAACTCATTAGCTTTAGAGTTTAACATTTGTCTGTTTTTTAGTTCAGTTGTCAGTCTGATTCTGAAAGACCTATTCTAAATGCCCAATTCAAATCTAAAATAACATTTATAGATATAGATATAGTTTTATTTCGGGAATCCTTTTTAGGTACCCTGGCTATCTAGTATTAAAATCTGACTCATTCTGAAAGACTGACTCTTGGAAAATTTTAAATTAGAAATTAGAAAAGAGATTTCATTTTTCTTCTTCCAAGTCAGCCATTCCACTAGTGAGTTAGAAGAAAGGTCATATTTCAGAGATGTAAACTCCTTCTGGGGCCTTGGTAAGGATTTCAGGATATCTTAAAATGACCCCAGAGTTGAACTGATTGGATTGAAGGTGGCAGTAAAAGCTCTGATTAGAGGTAAGACCTGATGGGGATGGGAAGGGATGGGAAGAAAGGAATCGTATCCTTCCTTGTAGATATTGAATCATCAGATTTAATGTGAGGTTACTGAGAATTTATAGTCTTCTCCCCCTTTTTTAGTAATTCTTATAGCTGCCTCACAAAACTTTTACTAATAATTCAAAATAGATTAGAGATCAGTCACTCCATAGAAATTATAACTTCTCTTTTGTGATATGCCTGTTTATCTTGGTGACTACTAAGTCCAACCTGTGATCATGAGACATTAAAATGGAAATGTCTACCACGTTTGGGGGAGTAACAAAATGAGCTACTTTTCTTTCCCTTTGGCAGGCAAGCTCACTACCAGATCTGCTCTTTGTTCTCTGTTGTCAGGCATAATTTTTCCTGATGATTGGGGAAGAGTCAAGCAATTAATAAGCCTTTATTAAGCACCTACTATGTTTCTGACGCAGTGTTAAGCACGGGGACATTGTAGCAAGAAGAGGAGTGTAACCCCCAGATACTGATGTAGGTTGAGTCAAAGGAAATGAAGTTGAGCTTCCATCCATTTGATGCAAGAAGGAAATCTCTAGTTTCCTAGAGATAGTAGGGGTAGCATCTCTACCTACTACTAGGTAGTACCTTCTCCTGGATCCTTGCCTTCATTCAGTCTCTCTGCTGCTGATTATCTTTATAAATAGCTATCTTGGGGCATTTCACTAACGCTGTCTATCCTTGGCTATGAAATGCTCTCAGATAAAAATGCATGTCTATTTTAAAAAATCAGCATCTGAGGTTAAATGCTGGTCTATACAAGTAGTTAACTTCTGCTTCATGCCTGTCATTTGCATAAAATATCTGTTTTTCCTGGTTCTGTGCCTCGACTATCCTTCAAAAGTTGGAAAATCTTCCTTCATCTTTGGCTGCTCTTCTCATCCTGTTGTTTCTTTGTCCACTGTAACCAAGGACAGTGTAAACAGCTGTGCTCTTGCACAAGGTTCGAACATCTTGGGCAAAATATAGAGTGTGGTCACAGCATGTTAGAATTTAATTTTTAATAATTGCTGCGTCCTTATTTTCTTCAGAGAGTTAATTCAGAGACAAGTTTAAGGAAAAAAAAAATAAAATCCTTGGGGGAATTTCAGAAATAGAAAGTGGATATTATTTTACAGTTTTTGTTCTTTTCCTCCATTTAAAAAAATATTTCAAATAGTTCAGTCACACTGGTATTAATTCAAAAAGGATTGGAGCAGGATACCAAGGAACATAATGTAATGATTTTCATTGCATGCAAATCTCAGGACTGACTTGGTACAGCTTTTTCCAGGGGTGTATCCTCAAATCCTGCCAGGATCTCCCTCCTCCATTCTCTGCTTTTCATTTTTAATACCTTGTAAGATTAAGGAAATATGAAGCTTCAGACAGACACCGATATATCTTGATATTTTTTTAAAAAGGAGTTTTCTTTGTTTTTGCACTTTTGATGACTTAGTAAAGATGAAACAAGCTCATCTTTAAAGGCAAAGGCAATCAGGATTTGGGGCTTGTAGTGCTGACATGCTTAGGTAGAATACTCTGGGGCAGAGGTGTCGGACGGGTCCCTTAGCTCTCCCAAGAATCTCCAGCACCAGCGTCAGTCAATAGTAAGCACCTAGTAGGCTTCTCCTCTGTGTCCTAAACTCTTAGGACACAAAAAAGGCAAAAGGTAGTCCCTGCCCTCTGGAAAGGTAGGAGTTAACGTGCTAATTCCTATTATCCTAATCCCAGAATTCTTGGGAAGAAGGCATATTGTCAGCTTGAAAATGCTATATAAAATGCAAATTCGGATTAAAACAATGAAACTTGGAAATAGGATACCTCTAAACAGAAATTTTAGATTAAAATGGAGTTCTTATGAAATTTTAATGTGTTGATGCATTCATTCAAAAGAAACTTACAAACCCATGAGTTCCTCAGGGATCCTCAAGTGCAGTTTAAGGACACCCCCATTTCTTTGGGAGTTTGACACCACTGCTCCAGAGTACCCCATCGCTGCTATTGGTAGTTTCTGCTGCTTCTGAAGAGAAAAAAATCTTTTCTTCTTGCCTTAAAGCATCCCTCTGTGGTGGAATCCTTCAAAAACCCAAGAAGGGGAGCTTGATTGCTTGCAGCTTATTGTTGCACTTTTTAATTTTTTGCTTTTAGGAGCATGAGTATGCTTGATATGCGGTGTGAAGAAGAAGCCGTACAGCCCCATAGCAGGGCTCGCCAGGAGCAGCTGCAATTCATCAACAGCCAGCTGAAGGAAGAGGACGACAAATGGCAAGATGTAAGGACAGCCGAGTGCTCTGAACCCCCCCGGCAGCCGGACCCAAGGGGACTCTGTGGCCTGGCAATTATGAGATTGGTTGGGGAGAGTAGGTCTGGAAAGCCCAATAGCCACATTGATATGTGATGATCACTTGATGTGTCAAGCCTCAGTTGTGCTGATCTGTAAAATGGAAAGTGGATCACCACAATGTGATTGCATCTTTATTTAAAATTTTCTATGTTCTAGGCATTGTTTTAGGAATACAAAAAAAGACCATCTTTCTCTCCCTCCCAAAAAACCGCAATTCCTGTCCTTACATATTTATTATTATTCATATTTCATACTTATTAATAATATGTAATTTGTCCTTATATACTTATTAATATTCACGCCATCTACAGCACAGGGTGGTCATGAAGAAAGTTTGTTTTTAACCTTCAAGGGCTATGAAAAATGCAAATTAAGAGTGAAATTATAAAACTAGGAGATAGAAAGTCATTGAAGTGTTTGAACAGAAATATAACATGATGCTTTAAAAAAAATTAATCTAGTATTAGAGGCAGCAACATGTCACTGAGGTTGCTGAGCTTATTATCAGGAAGGCCAGAATTCATTTCTCACCTATGTGAGCCTGGGAAAATTACTTACCTAATTCCCTAAGTTTAACAAGCTTGAAGACTTATCTTGAAGGTTGTTAATGGGTTATAACTTGCTTAGAAAAAGTACATGCTGAGAAAATCCCAACTCTTACGCACATTCATGTGATCTAGCATTAGTGACCAGTATATATTGGAATAGGCAATCATAAAAGCTGAGTTAATTGGGGATCGGGATAGTGTATGGTTCTTGATTGCCATAGCTTATTACAAAGCACCTAAAAGAAAGCAGCAGGTTAACGCTGTATCATCTCTTCTCCTAAACCTAATCATCAGAAAACTAGAACTATTTATCAGGTCAGAATTCTGAACTTGAATCAAAACTCATTTGAACACATTTCTTCCTTAAATACATTCACCATTCTTGTGCCCTGAGTTATTTCCAGGAAAGAGAATATTTCTTGTTTTATGAAAGGTTTAGATTCTGGAAGATGCCCTTGATCTGATTATGCTAATGGAAGCCAATGATACAGAGAGCTCAGGGACTAAGTTGGAAGTTATCCATTAGCCGAGGAAGCTGTGTTAACCTGGGATTACTTAGTGATGATCTCTTTATGGTAATATTGGAATTACCACAGATACTTTGCTCTATAGAAGATGAAAATTGTATAGAAGAGATTTTGAAAACATAATCCTATTGTGATGGAAGTCCCTGAATGTCTCCCACACATGAACTGTCCAATTGATTGATTCTAGAGCTCTTTCTAGAGAAATAAAAACTGATAGTATTTCTGTAGTATACCTGTAGTAATTCCTTCCTGTCCATGAGAGAATTAATCACTTCTGAACAACTCAGAGAAAAAAGGAAATTGGAATGTTCCTCCTTATCTCCACTCTCTGGTTTCCTTCCAAGCCTTTGCACAAGTCTTTCCTTTTTTAAGAGACCTTTCCTTTTGTAATTTCCTGCCACTTTACTTCTCTTGACTTTCTTCTGAAATAATCTTCCATTTACCCCATATATATCTTATTTATACATATGTGTTTGCATAGTGTCTCTCCCATTAGAATGTGAATTCTGAGGGCAGGAGCTGTGCTTTTGCCATGTGTTTGTTTATTATTTATTTATTTATGGCCATCTTAATGCTTTGCCCAGTTTCTGGTAGATAGTCAGCACTCAATAAATGCTTGTTGACCTGACTGTCAGAAACATACCTTGCAAGCAAATTGGGATGATGAGTATTGAAAAGCTCTTAAGGAGAAGGATGGATGCATTCGATGCCGTGAATGTCTGAAGGAGAACATCACTTTGTTACTTTTCCTCCTTTCTAGGACCTGGCTCGTTGGAAAAGCCGTAGAAGAAGCGCATCTCAGGATCTCATCAAGAAAGAAGCTGAGAGGAAAAAAATGGAAAAATTATTGGCCGGAGGTGATGGAACAAGTGAAAGAAGGAAAAGCATTAAAACCTACAGAGAGATTGTTCAGGAAAAGTGGGTTCTTTAATTTTTTTCAATGTGAAATATATTTTTAAAAAACTTTCATTACAGTCTTAACTGTGTAATAATTTAATGTTATATTATAACCATCCACCTAAAACCAAAAATAAGTCTAAAAGATAAAAGTTTCGTCCTAGCGCTATCATTCTTATTGCGCAAATATAATGAATTAGGCAAAAAGTATAGTTCTTGAATTGTTCCTTTCTCAGCTTCTACTCGTAACCATCTTTGCAAAGTGTTTCAATGGCATCTCTGTTGTTGCTTTCCCTCCACCTGCATTTAGGGAACGGAGGGAGAGAGAGCTCCACGAAGCTTACAAAAACGCTCGCTCCCGGGAGGAGGCCGAAGGGATCCTCCAGCAGTACATCGAAAGGTTTACCATTAGTGAGGCCGTCCTGGAGCGCTTGGAGATGCCAAAAATTCTGGAAAGAAGCCATTCAACAGAGCCAAACTCATCTTCCCTGAAAGACCCAAATCCCATGAAATACTTGCGGCAACAGTCACTGCCTCCTCCCAAATTCACTGCCACTGTGGAAACCACCATCGCTCGCCCCGGTGAACCGGACCCCAGCATTGCAGCAGGCAGCGCGTCTCCAAGCAAAACTCTCGTTCCCAAAGCAGTGCCTATGCTGACACCCAAGCCTTACCACCAGCCCAAAAGCACGGCGCCGGGTCTGAAAACCTTCAAGGTAGGGCTGCCTTCCCTGAACGCTGTGAGACTGCGGACCCTGGGAGGAGGAGCGGGGGAAAAAGACCATGCGTTTATTCCCTTTCTGACAGAGCTAAAATATACACCCCAAAGTGTGTGTTCCTCCAAAGATTTGGGTTTAATTAGAATTAGGAAAGAGATCTTACTCCTCTAATCCCTAGTTTCTTAAACGGGAATCAGTAAATGTATATTATAATATAATATATATTATAATATAAATATGTATAAAATATATATACATACACACAAATTATATATACATAAATATATATACACACCTATATCTATATGTATATTTTATATCACATATAAATGCATATGTGCATATACACATACATATGTATATACACAGACTGCATATATTAACACATGCACACATGGACGCATGTGCCAAATAGACAAATATATGCATACTTGTATGTGCACATGTATACATAAGCTCCTATATGCACACATAAAATGTGTGTTTATATATGTATATATTTAAGATAGCTCTAGACCCAGAGTTGTATAAAAATTTCTCAATCAGAAAAGAGTGGCAAGTAGGAAAAGTTTAAGCAGCTCTGGTCTAACCCACAAGGGCAAAGATTCAATTCATGTACTCCAATTTGAGATCGGCTCCTGTATGTTCCATATGTTCTCTGAGATGGTAGAGAGTCATGGATGTCAAATGTGAGGGATTCGCAGTCCCTCAGTGTGGCTCTAGCTATCTTCCCGGGTGCGGGCATGTGATGTATATTGGCTTCTGGACTTGGAATCAAAAAGACCCCTCTGTCATTTAGTAAATATGCAGCAAGGGGCAAATCACTTAATTTTTTTTTTTCTGAGGCACTTGGGGTTAAGTGACTTGCCCAGGATCAGGCAGCTAGGAGGTGTTGAGTCTGAGATCAAATTTGAACTCGGATCCTCCTGGCTTCAGGGCTGGTGCTCTATCCCCTGCACCACCTCGCTGTCCCATCACTTAATTTTTTAAACTCCATTTCCTCATCCATAAAATGGGAATAATAACAACTGCAAGGTTGTTACATGGGTTAATAATAGTAATCGGTACCATTTCTATGGCACTTTGATGTTTACAAAACTCTTTACATATATAATGTTGTTTAATGCTCCCAACAATCCTGGGAATTAGATGCAGTTATTATTCCCAGTTTTATAAATAAGGAAACTTAAGCTGAAGGAGTTATTTTCTGAGCAGTTTTTTTTTTTTTGACACTTTTCTTAAGTCCATTTTCAGTGTCCTACTCTTCATCACCTAGCTGCTTTTGTGAGATATGGAATATTTTAAGCATATGGCAATTTTAAAAGTATTATGCTAATGTAAATTTATTATTTGAAAGGAGATAGAAAAACTCTCCAAAAATATAATTTAAGAAGTCAACATAAGCTGTAAAAGAGTAAATACATCCTTTAAGAGGAAGGTGCCTGTGATCAAATAATCAACATATTGATTCAAAAGTGAACAAATCAGAAGGGTCCATGGCTACCTCAGGTGGTTTTTAGTGCCCGGCTGTCCCTTTTCTCTGAAAAGAAGGATGGCAATATAAGCTATAAGCTCAACTGATTATGGACAGAGAAATGTAAATTGGATCCAGAACCAAGAAACTTGTGAAAACTGAAGCATCCTGCCCACATCCTCCAACTCTGCTCTTTATTCTTGGAGAGAAAGGGTAGGGATCATATCACAAGGGAGCATTCATCCTTTGTCTCCGATCCTTTTCATGGCAAAGAAAAATCAGCTTCTATTATCACTCCAAGCCACATGGGGTTATAATAGCTGCACAGAAGACAGAGCTGGAATTCAGGGCTAGGGGATTCAAACTATGAGTGCAAAGACATTGTTTACTTAAATTAATTGGTTAGCACAAAGTGGTTTATCTTCCTCATTTAATTTAAAAGTACACAAGCCTAAACTTTCTGACCTTTGCTGAAAGAAAGAGACAGAGACAGAAGAGACATATACAGAGAGAGACAGAGAAAGGGCTTTAATTTCATTATAAAAGCATCTTCCTTTTGTCTTCAAGTAATTTGTGTCTGTCTGTTTGAGGCAATCGGGGTTAAATTTGTTTTATTTTTCAAGTCATAGTTTTATAGCTTGTGTTGAAAGGACAAGTGAAAATTTCCCTGACCTGACTGACTTGCTGAGGAAGTCTGAAATGAAATGGAGAAGCAGCTCCTGAATGGTTTCTGTGGGTGGGTGCAGCCTGAGCTCACCAAGAGCTTTCTTTTACATGGAGCTCTTATGGTCAACATTCACTTATAGTTCGATTACCTACTTAACCCTAACAAGCAAGCTATTCATGAAAGTGAAATTATATTGAGTTGACACAGAGCAGGAGAAGGAAATGAGTTGTTTAATTCTGCATCTGAGGGGATAACCTGAATGTCTGCTTTTCTCTCTTTAGTGTAAATAGTGTAATGTTTTATTTTAAACAGGAATATTCAAATGGATGACTTGTATCCCAATTTTGTGACATCCTTCCTCAAGGCCCCTTCTGCCTTTACTTTTTTTCCCAGTATTCTCTCTGTCTGCCCCATAGGAATGACCAGCAGTAACGTTTGATAGGATCCACTAGCCCCCTTTTTTTTGGTGACAGCATTGGTTCTCTTCATCAAAATTCATCTAAACAAATTGACTTGGAGAAATGGGAGTAATGGGAACCTGGAATTTGAGAAGCAGCTGAAAGCTTTTGATTATATAGGTTTAGCTCTTATCAGTTCTCACTCCCTTCACTTAATGAATTATCCCAGGGTAGAACCAGGTTTTGTTGAAATGCATGAGAGGAAGAAAAGTCACCTGCTCCTGGGCAAGAATTGGTTGTGTTCTGTGCGTTGTGCATCCCAAGCTCAGGTTTTCCCTCCCATTATTTCAGTAAAGCCTGAGGAACAACATGGGGCTGCCTTTTAAGGAAGGGGTGAGTTAGTGGTTCTTCATTGGCTGGCACCAAGCTTCCTGGAATACTAGATATTTTCTTGGGTCTTTCCCACTATTGTCCCAACAACTCATGATGAGGTCCCCTGGAGAAATCCCCTTATTGCAGAAAAGAAGCTTTGATGGCTAATGAGAAGATATCTTGTATCTGGAGCAGCAGACACCACATAATAACAGGGAAGAAGCCATGTAGATATGGACAATTGTCATATTTAGCTGACTTCCCTCAAATAACTATAATCATCACCACAGTTAAGGGTATGGAATAGTGAATGGAGGATTAGATTTGAAATTAGGAAAATCGAAGATCAGAACAGGCCTTTGATACTAGGCAAGGTGACCATTTAATGTTTGTCATCCTGCCTAGTACTAAAGGCCTGTTCTGATCGTCTGTAGAGATGTAATAAGAACTAACTGGACAACAGGAAGAAAAGTAAAGTAAAGAAGAATTTTAAGAAGCCTATGGAGATGATTGATTACCTTTTAACTACTATACAAAAGCTTCTTGTAAAGATTTAAAACTTGTAATTTAGATGTTCTAGTTTCTCAGACATTCCCAAACTTTCAAATACCCCTTTCTATTTGATGTTCATGTAATATAGATAATGGTTCCCAAGCTGTACTGCCAAACAAATTCATGGGGATTCGAGGGTGCTGTGGAATATTTACCTCATTTTTAGGTAACTTTTTAGGAAATTTACCTGATTATTTAATAAAGGCAAAGATTAGAACTTGCCCTAATGAAATATTAGAATTTAACCTAACTTCATAAACATGGCTAATAGATGTTTCTTTTGATTTGGTGGATTTGTGCGAAAATTACTAAGACACTAAAAACACCATGAACTGAGGAAGTTTGAAAGCTTCTGGGCTTGATCACTGGACCAAATCTGAAAAAGATGAAGTTCAGTAGGAATAAATATTAAGTCTTACACACAGGTTTAATTTCACAAGCAGAAGATTGAAACCTGTGGCTACCCATTTGTTCTGAAAAGAAGGTGGGGTGGTTAGAAGGCTTCAGGTTCAAAATGAGTGTGGGGAACAAATACTCTTGGGCCACCTTAAGAGAAGAGGTAGCTAGGTAGTCCAGTGGATAGACCCTGGGCTTGGAATTAGGAAGACCTGTCTTTCTGAAGTCAGATTCAGCCTCAGATACTTACCAGCTATGATCCCGAGTAAGTCACTTAACTGTCTCAGTTTCCTCATCTATAAAATGAGTTGGGAGAAGGAAATGGCAAAATACTCCAGTATCTTTGCCAAGAAAATTCCCAAATGGGGTCACAAAGAGTTGGCTACAACTGAACAATGATAATTGAGTCCAGGAATAAGCGGATTATGGGCCCACTGTAGTCTACCCTTCTCAGGTCAGATCTGGAATATCTGTTCGGTTCTGGGTGCCATATTTTAGGACAAATTGGAGAACATCCAGAGGAGTGGAGCCAGGGTGGGAGAGGGTCTCAAGATCGTGGGCTTAGTTAAGAATGAACAGGGGAAGAAATAATATGGTTCTACTTGGTCCTAATGATCAGAATAAGAAAGAATTGGATGTTTCAGTGATTGGGTCTTTAAAAAAAAGATCAGTTTAGGCTTAATGTTCGGAAAAATATCTGACTAGTGCCTTCCTTCCATGAAATTCTGCCTTGAGAAAGAGCCTTTCTCTTCCTGGAAGCCTTCAAACAAAGCCTAAGTAACTGTCAGTTATACTGTAATGAGGATTTCCTGTTTGGGTCTGAGTTTGAGGTTCCAAGTTTGATTCCATAATTCTATGGATTTTTCAGTATTTGAATATTTTGCGTCGCTTTATTCTTTGGTTATTAGATTGTATTGTGGGGTTTTTTTTGTTTGCTTTCCTTTTTACAGGTAGATGAAAAAGTCAGCGTGAATGGAGAAACTTTTAATGGCGTAGAAGAAGAAAAAGAAAGAGAGTGTACAACAGCAACATTTTCCCCCTCGCTAACTAGATCGCAGAGATTTGAAGGTGTGGCTAGAGTGGATGGTTCCCCAGTGGAACTGAAGCAGGACACTAGTAGCATTGAGATCAGTATAAAGAAGACAAACTCCCTCAACAGAGACTTGACAGTAAGGAAAAGCTAAGATTTGTTATTATGCATAAGATTGCTCTGTTTTTAAATCAGCCACTAAAAAGGAGAATTCCGTAGAAATTGATTTCAATTTTTTTTTAATGTTTTGGGTTAAAAGACCATATAATGTCGTTTATGGATGACTTATGGTATATTTTAATGGTATCATTGCTTGGACCTAATTACTTGATCTCACTTTTGCTTCTTGTTTACATTGCTGAGGTCTCAAAAATTGGTTAAAAAAAAAGAGAGGTATGAACTAAAAAAAATTTTTTTACTCCTGTTTTTATTTACACCTGTCTATATATATGTATATGTGTGTTATGTATACATGTGTGTTACATACATATGCACACAACCTTGAAGAAGTTGCAATAATTTGATTTTGAATATATGCCGGTAGCCAAGTGATATACAAACCTGTACACGTATAACAACAAAAAAGAAAAAGCAAAGAAAGAAAAAAGGTGTTCTCACTTGGAAAAAAAAATAATCGGAAAGAAGGAGGTCAATGAAAAATCTTCAGTGTAAACAGAGCTGATATAATATTAACCCATTGATCCAACTTCAAAAATGAGTGACCAGATTAGAGTTTTCCAGTGTTCTGTTGCTATATAAATTTTCTCTGTGGAAAACATTTAATATGTAATAATAATATGTGACCCTTTAAAATTATTCAGAGCAGGAGGTAATATCTTCATAAATAAGAGAAACTTATATTACTGATGGCAAAACTTTGAAAGGCAAAAATTGGACTAAAATCCAGAACTCATTAAAAACAGTGAGAAAAGAATTCCAGAGATGGGGGTGAGAGTTTGCTCCTTTGAAGTGGGAAAAGTTATTATAAATACATAGGGAGTTTTGAAATTGAACAGCTCTCCCCCTCACTAGAGAGGAGTTTTTCTTTGTTTTACTGAACAAAACGTTGACCTTGCAGATAGAATACATCTTTGAAAGAGTAAGTTCGACCTTTTTTCCAATGCACTTATCCCAAACATCAGTGGAAATTTTGCAGTTTAAGCTTACTGTCTTTTGATTTTTATAATGAGTCTATTAGGAGTATGATGTTAGCAACTTTTTCATTCTTTTCCCCAGCAGCTGCTGCTTTGTTTTTTAAAATCAGCATAGTGGAAATATGAATTCTGACTCCTAAATTACAAGTTTGAAAGCTAGGTCACTATTTGTGTAACACGAATGTAACACATTTCCTAGTCCTATTCCTAAATAGAAATAATTTCCTATTATTAGTGAATTTGACTTTTCAAGAGTAAAATCAGGCTTTTTATCCCTTCCCTGAGGTAGTTAGGGAGGTTGTAAGTCTACCCTGCCCCATCCAAGCCCTGTGGAGACATAGAACCAGACTCATGGCCTAAAATAATTTCCTCACCATGGCAACTCTTTGCCTTGTCTCCAGCAAGACAGCTTTATCATCTAGGCAGATGTCAATCTTTCCAGTGTGGCAGTTGGTTTTATCGGCTGCTCACCTGAAGGGGTTTATAAATTATCTTTATTACTGGCACACCACCTGAAGTTTAGAGTTTCTTTGCTAGAATAAACACCAGCTGGTGCTCATTAAACTCACTGCCGAAAGATCAGGCATTTTTCATTGTACTCATTCTAAATATTTCTTTCCATTGTCTCATTGTCTGTCCTTTTTGCTCCAATTATTTCTGATGAATGGATGAAATACCTTGCTCTATCTGTACCAGACATCCCGATGAATTTACCGTGTTTCTCCCGTACAAACTGCGAATTACCTCAAACCTGGCTGCTTCTGACTTAGGATGAAGAGCTGATTTCATCATGAGAATATCTCTTCAGGGTTTTTGTTTGCTTGTTAGCCCTCCCACCATTTTGGTGTTTGAGTTTGCAAAAAACTGCACCATCATCCTCACCATCCATTCTTGTCTTATCTGGGCAGAAAACTCTGTCCCTGTCTATGATCCTGTTTGTGATACGTGTCCCTTGCGATAGTAATACATTCTTGACAGGGCAGAATTTAAAGTAGAGAATAAAAGGACCCAGCCTTTAATCTGATGCAGATTGCTTGGTGTCTGTACTTTGGGTTTTAAGCTCAAATTAATGATGGTTTTCCATTTTCTCTTAATCTAGATGAAAATATATAGATGAACATTGGTATGGTAGTGTAGACCTATAATCCTGCTACTGTGGGAGATTACTGAAGTGCCAGGGTTCTGAGGTACAGGTGGGCAAAAGCCTGGGACATCTAGGTAATACAGTGGATACAAGCAGGAATTGGGGAAACTTGAGTTTGAATCTGACCTCAGACCCTTTCTAGTTATGTGACCCCAAGCAAGTCACTTATCTGTGTCTTACTGATGAGTTTCCTCATGTGTAAAATGAGCTTTAAAAGGAGGGCGAACCACTCCAGTACCATTGCCAAGAAAGCCTCAAATGGGGTTACAAGGAGTCACAACTGAAGCAACAAAAAAGCTAAAGTCAATTGTGGGTGTATGCTCTATTTGACACTAATATGGTGAATCCCTGGGAAAAGGGGCTACCAGACTTCCTCAGTAGGAAGGGGAGGAAACCAGACCAAGTAAAAAAAAGAGCAAGTTAAAGCTTCCATGCTGCTTAAAAGTGAAGCTGGTTCTATGAGTGCCTGATGCTCTTGCAATTGGGGTGACATATGGAGATGACCTAGTCAGTTGATCTCTCTATCTATCCATCCATCCATCCATCCATCTATCCCCCCATCCATTTATCTATCTATGTATGTATCTATCCATCCATTCATCCATTCATTTCTATACATGTATCTGTCCTATCAACGTATCTATTTTTCCATCTTTATATCTATATATCTATCATCCATCCATCTATGTATCTATCCATCCATTCATCTATATATCTGTCCATCCATCCATTTATCTATGTGTCTATTTATCTAAATATATGGGATAAAGCATTTAGATCCTACAATAGGAGGAATTTATTGACTTTTAAAAATTAATATTAAAAACATTCTTAAAAACTATTCATATTCTAAATAGTAAATTGCTACTTGGTAATACATTGGTGGTTTGGTGTTTTTTTTTTTTAAATGAAAAGAACAAGACAATTCAAAATGATTGTTCTCCCTATAAGGGAGGGTATATCCCTAATCCCATATGAAACATGAAAATACTTTGCCCACGAAACATTTATTGAGTCGTCTCAGACTCTTTATGACCCAAGAGATCATAGTATCCATGAGTTTTTCTTCTCTACTGGATTAAGGCAAATGAAGATTAAGTGACTGCCCAAAGGTACACAGTATCTGAAGCCAGATTTTAACTCAGTTCTTCCTGATTCCAGGCCTATAATTCTATTTACTAAGCCATCTTGCTGTCACTCAAAACCTTTTTAAAGTTAAATCTTTATTCTGTTTTGGCATAATGGGGTTTTGCTCTTTGGAATAGGATATTTTTTGAACAACAAAAATATTTTTGTGTGTATATAGTATATATTCATATATATATATATATGTATGTATGTATATGTATATAATACACACATGCACATATATATCTTCCCAACCTATATCCTTCTCCAACCTCAGCATTTTTTTACTAGATAATCCAATTGGAAACTCACACACACACGCACGGAATAAAGTTCTTTGTGGTTTCCTTTTAACTATATGGTCCAAGTTATAGCCTAGCCTCCAGCTAGAGCTCTAAAACTATAATAAGACCAAAGATTCTACTTTTGTATTGAATCAAGAAATAACCTAGAGACATCCCTAGCCCCAGATGGACCCTCAAGGAGTCTGGGAAATTCTGGAACAAACCCAGATATGGCACAGGGACTTGAACATGAGGAGAAACTCCTTGCCAAACTGTCTAGCCTCGTTCTTACAACTGTACACTCTTGAGTTAAGCATCCCATTAATAGTGTATAACTTACCTCATTAGCTTTACCTAACCACATTTAGCTGGAATTCAGAAATCCAATGGAACATAGAATTAGAACAGAAGTTAGGTGTTATTCCATAATGAAGTTTGGGTTTTCACTAAAATGTTTTAAAATTCAAGTTTTACTATTGACATACTAAGTATTCTACTGGGGAAATTTTTAGCTCTAGCAAAAACATTATATTAAGGAAGTCTTTCCATAAGCGAACTGACTTCGAATTTTCTTTCAGTCCGTGTCGCTCCAAGGAAAACATTTTCTTGGCTGGATTTCATTCTTGCAGCAATTACATTTCTATCGCAGAGACAAAATTATTTTGTTCTGAGGACCAACAAAAAAAAAGCTTATGTAGCAGAATAAGGTGACTAACAATGGAAGACCCAACTTCAGTGCCTCCGGGGGAATGAAATTAGCTCCAGGCTTATTTCTATTTTTGACCCATTTGTCCAGTTCTGTATGATTCTCAAAAGAATAGTGTTCTCTTCTTCAAATAGTGTCTTTCATCCTAAAATGCTTTTCCAAGGCATCCTACAGAGGAGTCATCTCACCCACCACCAAATTGTCACAATTCCTCAGGAGTGAACGACATCTGTACAAATGGCCTCCTTCATCAGTGGGCAGACAAGATTGTGAAGTCAGAAAGTGGCGAGTAACCTCAGCCAGATCACAAATTTCTCCACTTGGAAGCAACTTTGCGGCACATATACTCCAATTATCCTGGGCACAATTCATTTCAGTCCCCCCTTTTTCATCTGAAATCCCTTCTTCCTTGATCTGTGAACCTATAACTCTGATCAGAGCCTCTGTTTGAACACATCTGTTTCACTGGAGAACTCTTATACAGTAGTTAACTGTACCACTTTGGGACAACTCCATTCGCTAAAAAGATGTCTTATATTGAGTGAAATTTCCCTCCATGTTTTTTCAACCCACAGGTCCCCCAATAGACGTTTATGAAAATCCAGTATGGATCAGATTAGAGTTGGGATATTTCCCTAATGTCTTATGGCACTGAGTTTCTTTCATAAACTCTGCTGTGGTTTATTGAATTAGTTTAATTTTTCCTGTCCTCTTTTCCTTTTTCTTTTCAATTTTTTTCTACCCCTTTGGTATGGAGGAGAAATAGTAATATTCCCATTTACAGACAGGTCCCAAGTGAAATTGATAAGCATGACTTTTAATTAACATAGCTTGATCTACTAATGCTAGAAGGTTACATATTGTGAGCCTCTCAGTTCAAATCCATTCACTCAATAATTATTCAAAGGAAAACACCATGGTAAGCACAGCTGAGAGCAAATTGATAAAAATCTCAGGAAGTGGTTGAATATTTACTAGGAAAATATACTCAAAATAGAGGTGTCAAACATGAAAGTGGCCTGAACCTGATGAAAATGTCATTGAGAAATTTTAACAAAATAAAATATAATAAAAACATAAATAATATTATATTTTAAAACTAAATCTATCTGCAGCCTTCAGGATGTCCTTATATATGGATTAGTGAACATTTTTCTATTTTAACACTGGCTCTAAATTACTCCATCAATAAGCATCAGCAAGTTCTTATCAAATGCCCTCTACTATTCTTGGTGTATGGGAGATGGGAAAATAGACCAGGTGTTCTTTGCCTTTAAATTAAACTCACTGGATGTGGGGGGAATGTTATGAAACAAGTTGTATGAAGAAATAGCTGTCCAAAGACTTCCACGACTAATAATCTAGCATTTTTAAAGTGGGGAAAGTTATCAATCAATATGATAGAAGAAATGATAAGATGTAACATAATATAATCATTTAAATTTTGTGAAGTGCTTTACAGTATTCTAGGATGGATGAGAGTAGATTGGTTGAAGTTCAATGATAGAAGGAAAAATTTAGGCCATCCCTTTGATTGTACTTTAGTTGAGAGGAGGGGGCCTTGTACACAATTGGGGGCACGTTTTCCTCATCTCTGAGGTGCCTTGAGATCTTCAGCATTAATTGCAACTCATATGTACATTTGGCAACTATCTGTTAAACACTGAATATGTGCAAAGTACTCTGTGAAGCCCTAGGAGCCGATACAAAGATAAGACAGCTTTATCTTGGAAGGGCAGAGGGGGAGGAACGGGACATATAATTATAGGACAAATTAAGAGCTTAAGAGAGGACGAGGAGATGTCCAAATGTGATTTCATTAATGAACTTCAGGAATGGAATGGATGTTCCTTCTGCCAAAGCAAACTGGCAGCTGCTCTGCAACTTAGAGTCTTCTAGAGTGTCTTGGGGCTCTGAGAAATTGGGATTTCCTCCTGGCTTACATAGCCTAGAGGTATCAGAAACAAGACTTGTACCCAGATCTGTCATTTCTCCACAATACATGCAGCCTCTCTAACTTAAGTTTTTATAGAACTCGGAGGTTCATCAAACGGTTTCCTACAATGTCCCTCGAGGTAGGGCAAATATTATTTCTCTCATTTTACAGATGAGGAGCCTGAAATTCCGGGAAATGACTTCCCTCTGAACATAGAGCTAGTGATGTCTGACTTAGGATCCAAATCCAGGGCTTCTGACTCCAAATCCAGCTCTCTCATTTATTATGAGTTTTTAAATTTTATTAGTATTTTAGTAGTTTTATTAATATTTAATTGTTAGTATTTGGTAGTTTTATTAGTATTTTGTTTTGTGTTAGAATCTGAGCTGTAAATCCCAAAGGCATTCAAGATCTCAACATGACATCAAGAGTATGATAAAATATCATCAGAAAGCAACGTGTTTGTGGGGTGAGAAAGTATTCTCAGGTGGGGGACATACACCATAAAAGTTGGCTGAAATTTAATGGTTATCAACAGAAAGCCAACATCCTTTAATTTCATTTCATGGAATCTTGAGATTAGAAAGAATTTTGAGATCACCTGGTCTGTCTGCCATCCTCCTTTGGCGAATGAAGACACAGAGAGGATATTGGTTTGCCAAAGGTCACACAGCAAATGATTAGCAGCCATTAGAACAGTGTCCAGACTTCCTGACTCCCCGCTCATCGCTCTTCCCACTCCATAAACCCGGCTCCACAAGCCATGTCTATTTCTTAATAGACCTTTGAAATTGTACCTTTTGTGAGTAAATGTTTGCTTGGCGCAGGGATAAAAGGCAATTAGAGTAAAGACAGAAGCTGTAATTGGCATTTGCCAACATGCCCATTAAGAAAGACTGTCATTTGATCTAAATAGACAGCTCCCAGAAATAATTTGGTTTGACTGTTAGAATCCCCAGCTAGAAAGGACTTTAATAAGTCACTTCATCCATCCCTCCTCTTGTTTCATAGTTAGTATCACTAACTATGGATTTTAAATTGATTTTAAATCTGAGGTGGATTTTAAAATCTTGTTTTTATGGAGATCTTTTGTTTTTATAATATCTTCATCAAACTATCCCTTGTAAAAATAGATAATAATAGAAGAAAATAGAAAAATAATAATAAATAGAAGAAAAATGGAAGGGGAGGAAAAAAACACAGTTCAAATCAACACATCAATCATGTTTGATAATATATACGATATTCCACATCCGTATCTCCCTGACCTGCAGAGAAAGAAGGATAAGTATTTTCAATTCTTTTCTGTGGCCAAGATTAATCACAATGAAAGTGTTTTATTTTTATGACCTGGGTTTTAAGAACTAAGTCTATGCCGCAAATTCATTTATACTCAGTCTCATTGGCTGGTTGTAACTATGATGATAGTTTGACTTTTGTCTTAAGGGGTGGGGATGGAGCAGAAAAAGGCAGTGAGTGATATTTCAAAAGAATTACCACAATAACAAGTCCAATGAGGTGGCAGGGTGTAGTGAAAACAACTCTGGCTTTATAGTCAGAGATCCTGCATTTAAATTCTGCTTCTAACATTTACTACCTAGATAAATTATTTAATTTCCTCAATTTTTCATCTGTAAAAAAGATGCACATTGGACTATGTGGCCTTTTAGACCTCTTTCAGCTTTAAATCTGTGATCCAGCTAACCAAGTAATATAAAACCTTCAATTTCTATAGAGACTTAAGATTTGCAGAACACTTTCCCCACAGCAAAGCTGTTAGGTAGGTGTTACAAGTATTATTATCCCTATTTTCCAGTTATGAAAACTGAGGCAGTCTCAGTGGCATTTAAACTAAATTTCACATCCTTTTTTCTCATATTATCTACCATGCTGCCCCACGCAGGTAAAATCAGCATAACTTCTGGTAATGACTAACTGTGCTAAGCCTGGGCCTACCTCATTTGTAAAAGGAAATTTCTGAGAATTGACAAGAAGGAAAAAATAAAAACCTTGAGATTTATTGAGAATTTAGGGGAAGATATTATATGTAACATTTAATATTTCAAAATAAAGTAATAAAAATGGAATGAACTTAGATTTTTGAGGATTTTACCCTTTTGAAAATAAACAAATTTCATACAAATAGGGTGGGTTGTATTTTTTCCCAGAAAGACTTTCCTTCCCTTAAATAATTAAATTCCCCCACCCTTAGATATCTTTTATCATAAAATGATTGTTCTTCTAGAAACTCTAAAGATTTTCTTTAGCTTTTTTTTTGGTCTTTCCCATTGTCCATTATCTTTCGTTGCGTGACTTCCTCTTGCTTACCTCAACTCCCCAAACTCCTACCCACTGACCTCCCCAGCTGTCCCTCCTTCTCTTATTGTGACCAGCTCCCTTATGCCAACTAGTCCCAAATAACCTCCTCCCACTCCCTGCGGGCAAGCTCCTTCCCACCAGCTTCATTGCTCTTCTCCCTCTTTTATTTTCACATTTAGCAAATGTCAAACAATTTTTTGGTGCCTAAAATGCTCCATTTCTACCTCCTCAACAAAATGAACAAGGCTAAAGCTAGATTTTATACTTTTCCACCCTGATGAAGGTATAGGAATTCTACTTCATAATTCAATAACTTGGTAACTTTTCCTTCCAGCAGTCCTGGAAATGTATAATCAGATGGCTGTTGAAACATTGCTCATTGTATTAAAGGCTTTTGCGAAGGAGCTGGGACCAATTGCAAATTCCCTTTCAAAAACAGATTTCAGCAAAAGCCTCTTAGAAAACATGTTTATGTTCTTTTCAAATGTAATTGTAGGGATGTTGCATTTAGCCAGTTCTGTTTATACACAACTTCTGGCTTTCTGTCTAATTATGACTATACTCACAAGTTTATGGAATGATCTTGGCTGCAAAGGGGATCCTAGGCAGAGTTTACTGACATTTAACACATAAGAGGTCTATCACTTCTGGGTCTCCTGGGCTATTACACTTTCGCCCTTCTAGATAAAATGTGAGATGTACAGTGCTGAGGAGAGAAGTAGTTTAACATCCCCAGTTATGGTGGTGGAGTCATTTTTCAACAATGTTTGATTGTTTGTGACCCCATTTGGGGTTTTCTTGGCAAGAATACTAGAGTGGTTGCCATTTCCTTCTCCAGCTCATTTTACATATGAATAAACTGAGGCAAATGGGGCTAAGTGACTGCCCAGCATCATATAGTAGGTATCTGAAGTCGCATTTGAACTCAGGACTGTGAGTCTTACTGACTTTAGACTCGGTGCTCTATGCATTATGGTACCACCTGGCTGCCAGCTACTAAAGTGTCTAATACCAGATTCGAATGCAGAACTTCCTGGTTCCAAGCCTGATGCTCCACTATTTTCTTTGTTGTTTTTTTCCTTAGATTTTATTTTTAAAAAATATATAATAGCTTTTTATTTTTCAAAATCCATGCAAAGATAGCCCTCAACACTTATCCCTGCAAAACTCTGTGGCTTCATTATTTTCAGCCAAATAACTGCCAAAAAGTTAGGTTATAGACTTAGTTTGAAAATCATGAATTCTGTAAATAATTAGGTATACTTACTTGGGCCATGGAAATTCTCCAAACCCTGCATTTAGAACTCTTTGTGTAGTCATATTTCAGGATAGGTTTGGCCTTAGAGCTAGTTTAGGAAAACTACTGGGACCTGACCCTTTTCCATATGCAGCTTAGGTGGTTTTGTGCCTAGAGTGAAAAAGACATGGGGATAAAGTAGCTTAGAAGGAATAGAAAGCAGAAGGCAAGTCAAGTATTTTTAATTATTACTAATAGAAGGTATCAGTGCAGTAGGTTGAGCACTAGGTCTAGAGGCAAGAAGACTCATCTTCCCAAGTTCAAGTCCTGCCTCAGATACTTACTAGTGTGTGATCCCAGGCAAATTACTTTACCTTGCTTGCTTTAGTTTCCTCATCTATCAAAGTGGCTGGAGAAGAAACATGAAGAGTTGGACACAATTAAAATGATTCAACAACAATGATCCCTAGAAACAAGAAGATAGAATCCCTGTTCTTGAAGAGTTTATGCTATAAGTGGGGATGACAGCAGATCAAAGCCAGCTGCAAAGCAAAAAGCAAAAGGCATGGATGAGAGGTATTAGGATATAGTGGAGGAAGGATGTCGGGAATGGATCCCAGCGGCCCTTCCTTACAACTTCTTTCAGGAAGAAATAATTAAAGGAAGAGGTTCTGTGGGTGGAAGTTGCTTTCAGGATAAGAAGGATGATGGATAAAGTAACTTTAGAAGCCTAAAGGGAAATTGTGGAAAAGGGAAGTCTATAAAGGTAGTAGCAGGATACAGAAATGAAGGAAGGAAGGAAGAAAGGGAACTGTGTGAACTAGGTTTTCAAAAACCTGGGATTCTAGATTTCGGACTTTCTCTCAAATGATGCATCCTTTTAGTTGCATGGAACTACTTGGAGTTTGGGAATACGATAAGATATAGTGCCACAATATATAAAATATTAAAGTGTTTTAAAAGTGATAATGTAGTTAATAGAAGAATTTGATGTTGTATATTTGTAAAAAAAAAAATAAAATAAATAAATTCCAAATCAAATAAGAATCCTTTTTTTTCTTTGCAATTAGATTTATAGTAGGTTTGTAGGTGTATTGAATTTTTAAAAGGTTTAGAAATGAATTCTTTTGACATGTTGATGAGGTTTGCTGGTGCATATTGAAGGTCTTTTTGTGCTTATTTGTGGTGACTAGAAATGATCATATTCTCAGGAATGTAATTCAGCCATCTGGCATGGCATATTGGCGTTTCCCAGAATCAAATAACTTTTATAATTTAGTCCATTTGTGTAGAAATTACAAAAAAAAAATTAGCATTCTGCCAGTACTATCCAACAGGACAATGTGACTGTCATTTTTACTATTATGAGATGCATCGTCTTCTAAATTCTCAAAATTCCATTTATTCCTCAGTTGATTTTAATGTTTTAATAACTGTGTCAAATTTTTCTCTTTATAAAAACTAAAAAGAAAATCTATGTTAGAAGTATTCATTATAATGCCAGGAACTTTGACCCATTCAATTCTTTAATAAGCCTCTCAAAATTATATAAGCCCAGAAAACCACTTGTTTAAAAACAAACTAGAAAACGGAAAATTTATATGAGATGAAATGTCATGTACAGTTTTATCTAATGTTTTCAAAAGTACCCATTATTCTTAACCATTATGGTCTTTCAGTATAAGTATAGGGTTGCCATTATTTCCTGACCCTTTATAAACAAAAATTATATTTTATCTCTGAATCTACCATTTAGATTGTTCATATCCAAGAGCTGAGTGCTTTTATGTAACGAGTACTTTTAAGTTTAAAATTTTTCATTAAAAATATAACTTATAAGGCCATTCATATTTTAAAAAAAAAACTATTTGAACACATTTTGGAGAAAAAAAATCATAATTGTAAAAGGTGTAAATTTAATTTGTAAAAAGCCTAAACAATTAGTTTGTTTTTAGAATGTGTAAAAAGAACAACCACTTTGGCCATATAATGGCAGAGTTTTTCACTGTTGAAAAATATGCTAACAATAACATATTAATCTTGGTTATCCTAGGATAGGTTATCATGTTTTTCGTGTGTTGAGATTCAAGTATACGCAAAGTACTCTGCCAAGTTCATCAAAAAATAAAATGATGTACAAAATGACTTCCCTGCCTTTAAAGAGCTTACAGTCAGTAGTGTATATAAAACACCTACTCTTCGTTCAGTGATAAATGCTATCTAAGTGCTACAAGTTAACATATAGAGGAAAGAAAGAATCATAGAGAAACGCAACATGATAGGAGAAGGCAACATTGAAGAGATGATCCTTGGGCTGAGCTCTGAGAGCTGGGCAGCCTTTGATAGTCTTGGGTGATTTCTAGACAAACAGAATGGTGTGAGCCCAGGTACAGACATAAAGAAACCCAGTGGATCATAGAGGAACAGAGAGTTTTCGAGTTATATAGGGGAGTAATGGGAGGTAAAGTTGGAAATGTAGAAGGAAGCTAGATGGAGAGCCTTGACTGCCAGATTTTTAAAAACATAATGCTTTACAAATATTCACATGATAATATCAGGTGAGATAGCTTGGTTTGGAAAGAGATTAAGATAGGGAGCCACATTAGGAAGCTAGTAGTCCAGTAGTTGATAATGCGTTTTAGAGAGAGTCTACTTTTAAAAAAAAAAATCAAAAGGGCAAAGTATTAGTGCTTCAGCTCTCTTTTAATGAAAAAGTTTTTTTCTTACAGACTTCCACCACTGAGGAAGCTGAACTACCCCCTCAAAAGGATGAGACTGATGGTGGACAAGAAGAAAGTGGGAGTACAGAACATGACTCAGGTTTGTTCCATGGGCATGCAGTTTTAGGGTCATTTTAATAGGCTTTTAATCCCTAGTCTTTGTTTTCCTTTAAATTTATTTTTAGCACATAATGCTTTATGAATCATGTTGGGGAAAAAAATCAGAGAGAAAAACCATGAGAGAGATTAAAAAACAACAACAACAGAAAAAAGAAGTGAGCATAGCATGTGTTGATTTATATTCAGTCTCCTCAGTTCTTTCTCTGGATGCAGATGGCATTTTCTCTCCCAAGTCTATTGGGATTGCCCTGGATCACTGAACCACTGAGAAGAACCAAGCCTTTCATATTTGATCATGGTACATTCTTGCTGTAACTGTGTACAATGTATTCCTGGTCCTGCTTGTTTCCCTCAGCATCAGTTCATGTAAACCTTTCCAGGACTGTCTAAAATAGCTTGTTCATCATTTTTTATAGACCGATAATATTTCGTTACCTTCATGTACCACCATTCCTTCAGCCATTCCCCGATCAGTGGGCATTCACTTCTTTTTCAATTCTTTGCTATCATAAAAAGAGCTACTACAAACATTTTTGCACATGTAGGGCCCTTTCCCTCCTTTATGATTCCATAGTCTTTTTCTAAGAAAGGTTAGACAAGCTCTTGAAGGACATAGCTTAGACACAGCTCCAATGATAGAATGCTACCCAAGAACCATCCCTGCAGTTAATCACTGAAGCTCGTGGACAAGGGTACCTCTCCTTTTCCTCCCATTATAATTCGCCTAGCTTTGAAAGGTGCCTGACTATTTAGTACAGGAATTAGGCTCCCAAAATTCTCACAGTCATTAACTATTCACATACACAAGGGTTAATTGCAGTAATGTTACCTTTTGTTATAAACTAGTCAAGTGATGGGGTGGAGGAGTTGTGAGGAGAAAAAAAAATCCAGATTCTTAGTATATTAGTAAGAGATATGGATCAGGTTATAAAAGGGAATGAAAGCATAGAGAATCAGAGCATGTGTTGCAGAATGATGAAAAGAGAATCCACTAGTTTATCACTACTAGTATAATCAGTTGGGATGCTAATATTCACTCTTGATTAGAACGTAGGTCTTTTGGGGAAGGTTACTAACTAACCATTATACATTTCAAATATAATGAGTACAGTCCTGTCAAAAGCTAATATTGTTCTTTCAGGGCCCCTTTCTCTAATCACATCAGTGAAACTATTGATTTTTCAAAGCATTAAAAGTCATTCCTTCCTTCTTTTTTTCCCTTTCTTCTTTCCTTCTTTCATTCCTTCCTTCTCCCACATCCTTCCTCCTTCTCTCCCTTCCTCTCACTGTCCCTCATTCCTTTTTCTCCCTCCTTTTCTTCTTACCTTTTTTCCTTCCTTTCTTTCCTTCTTCCTTCTCTTACTTTTTTCTTTTGCTTCCTTCTTTCTTTCCTTCTCTCCCTCCCTCCCTTAATTACTTTTTTCCTTGCTTGCTTCCTCTTTTCCTTCCCTTTCTCCCTCCCTTCCTTCTTCCTTGGGGAAGAATCCAAAGTGTTCATTTTGTTTAGGCAGCTTCTAATTGATGAAACTCCCTCTTATCTATGTAGATCAGCTCCGGCTCTGCAGCTTGTGGCCTTAGTTACTGGGGGACATTGAAGGGTTAAAATGATTTGCCCATGATCATACAGTCAGCATATTTCAGAAATGGAACTTGAAATTTTGTCTCCCTCACTCCGAAGTCATCTCTCTATCCACAGTACCAGGCTTCCTCCCCCGTGGATCTGCACATGTGGGTGAAATTAGCCCTTACTGTCCCTTCCCAATGATAGGATTATACTGACATCTAGAGGTCTTATTAGAAATAGTATCCCAACTTATATATCACCATAGATATATAGATATGACTCAAATCTGCATCCTAAATTATCAATCACATCCTAATTCATTTTCCCCATGGGAGCAATGTTATAATTGGAGGCTTAATTCCTGACCAAGGACTCCAAACTAAACAAATCTCTGATCAGAAATATGGTGTAAAAGCAAAAAGACAAACTATAGATCTCTATGACCATTTAAGTAGTAAAATTATGTTCTAAGATGAATAAAATGGATTTAAAATATACACCATAACCATTGATTATGCAAACATATTGAAATGGATAGGGTGATAATGCATTTCTCTTAAAAGTTATCCAGTGGTACTTAGAATCAAGACTTTCTTTTTCTGTAGACAGATCATTCTGTAGCAAGCAAAGGTATTCAAGGTCATACTGTACCAATTGCCTAGGCAGGTGTGATGGAGTGGAGAGAACCCTTAATTTGGGAGTCAGAAGACTTGGACTTGTAGTCTGTACCTTGATATTTACTATTCCCAGCAGGATAAAGGCAAATCACTTAACTTTTTATCAGAAAAAATACTCTTCTTGGCTTTTCACATTTATCTAAGGCTTTGGAAGTTCTTAGAATTGCTCTAGTATATCATATCAATTTGACTTTCATGTAAATAATAATTTTCACTTTTGCATTTTTTTCTTTAGTATTTTCATGTACTGACATTTACATATAAACTACAAATTTTTATTGGGAATGATGTAGTTTAGATTAAAAATAACGAATTAACTATTCTGAATCTGATTCCTTTTATCATTTCTAATCTGGTTTCTTGTTCATCATTTAAGCCGTAATGAAGAGTAAATGGACTTTGGAACATTGTATAATAGTAAATGATTCATTTGATGTTTTATTGATTTTTTAAAAACCTTATATACTTTTTTTAAAATGTGTCCATTTTCCTGTTTCTGTATTCATTTCAGAGTGTCAGCACTTTACAACAACTGTGACCCGAGCCAGCCCAACTGTGGCCTTTGTGGAGCTCAATCCCAGCCACCAGCCTAAGGAGCACGAAGCAGAAGACAAAGACCATAGGAAACTGGAGAATGAAATGAGTGGGAAGGTGGAGTTGGTGCTGTCCCAGAAGGTGAAGAAATTAAGAGGCAAAGGGCAATGCACAAATTCACATAATTTTACTTTGCAACTGGTTTTTGGTTTTAAAATGCAGCAGATTGTACAATATTCTCCAATCCTCCTCCCACTGCTCAGTGACCCAAGACATGGCACATCTTTCAGTTTTCTATATCAAAATGCTCAAAATTGCCATTCTGGATCAGTGAGTCACACATTACATTTTCTTTAAGTTAATTGCCCACTAAATACAGGGTTTACAGGCCTTTCCTAGTGAGGAATTTACCAGTTATGGCTCCAATTCTTTGTATTAAATGAAGGAATCTTGGACTAAAACAAAGACAGCAGGTAGTGAACCCATGATTATTGTGTAAATTTTGTAATTTGTTGTGTAAAACATGGACATCTATGGAAGTTTGGGTAGTTGCCAGGGAGAATGGGGAAAAGATAGGTTTGTGTTATAAGTGATTTTGGCTCTGTGATCCTGGACAAACTATTCAAGCTCCCAGAATCCTTAAGCAAATCTCTAGGGTCATTAAGTTCCAGCAAAGCAGGTGCCCATCTGCTTTGGCAAGAGAAGTTCCTTACTGAGAGGTATCAAACCATAGAGGAAGGAGTTCATATTTTTCCTCATTGATTCTACAGAGCCACTGAAGGTTTTTGAAGAGGGCAATCTTGGTTAGACCTGTATTTTAGGAATAGTAACAGTGCCGACTATATGCCATGTAAAATCCTAGAAAGGAAGGATAGTTTTTGATTGGGAGAGGAGAGCAAATGCAGAAAGCCTCCAAGGAGGTAGTATTTGAGCTGAATCCTTAAAGATAGGAAGCATTTCAACAAGGAGAGAAGCTTTCCAGTCATACAGAATGGTGTGATAAAATACAGAATTAGTTCACTTTGGTTAAAACATACAGTATATGGAAGATAGTAGTAGGAAAGATGGTTAGAAAGGAGGAGGTGGTGTTATATCATGAAAGGGACCAAATGTCAGATTAAAGAATTCAGTGTGTTAAGGATTTTAAGCTGAAAAAATTATATGGCCCAGTGTGTGCATGTAGAATATTAATTTGACCATGATGTGAAGAAAGAATAGCAACATATGGGACAACAATATTGAAAGGAGGGAGGCGAGTTCAATTATCAGGCATTTGTTAGGTGCCTGCTATGTGTCAGGTGCTATGCTAGAGATACAAAAATATAATTGAAAAGATCCTGCCTTCAGGGAACTTAAGAATGGCATGTACATAGAAGTATGCACAAATTAAATTCTAAGTGACTTGGAGATAAAGGCCCTAGAAGCAGAATGGCCCAATAAAAAAGATGACCCTTGGAGTGAATTTTGAGAGAAACAAAGAATCTAAGTAGGAAAAAATGGAGGCTTTAGTGAGTTGATGGCTCTGGAAGTGCTAAGAAAGGGGCAGATTTGAGAGAGATTATCCTTAATTTCTGATTACATATGGCAACAGTCCAAATGCTGGCTCTTTGAAGTTAAGTGAGTTGCAGGAAGAATTATACTAATGCAGGAAGAAGTATACAAAATTATACTATTGGAGGATCTCAACCTCCTTCCTTTAGAACTAGATAAATCTAACTACAGAATAAACAAGAAAGAACTTAAGGAGATGACTTGAATTTTAGAAATGAACCTCTGGAGAAAATTGAATGGGGATAGAAAGGAATATACCTTTTTCTCAGCAGTACATAGCACCTACAGAAAAATTTACCATAGGGCATTAAAACCTCACAATCAAATGCAAAAAAGTAGGACTATTAAATGCATCCTTTTAGATCATGAGGCACTGAAAATTATTTGTAATAAAGGGCCATGTAAAAATAAGTCCAAAAAATTAATTGCAAACCCAATACTGGTTTCTTGATCTAGTAATAGAAAAGACTCAGAGATTAATGAATTGAGCTTTTCCTTTTCATTTGACAGCTGAGAAAACTAGGCTTTGAAATGTTAAATGACTTACTAAAATTACATAAGTATTAAGTATCAGGAACAGGATTTGATCCCAGGTTTTCTTTTCACACTACTAAGCCACTTTAGTTTCAGTTAGAGAGGGATGACCTGTATTTCTGAACTACCTTCAGTGCATGGAATAGTGATGTGCACACAACAAGGCTTTACCAAATATTATTGATTATCACATTCCCTGCCTCTCCTGCAAAAGTTATTCCCTGTCCACAAATGGAATTTTATCTATTGGCAGATAAGGGAAAAAAATCACTTTTCTTTACAACTATTATAAAGACCCATAGAGGAATCTTTTCTGGTGTTCAACCTCTTTTTAATGAACTCATGGGTGAAAAGTACTCTGAAACAACTGGGGAAAATTACCTCTCCTCAGCAACCATTCTTTGTCTGCATTACACACAGCGGTTAGGATTTCAGCATTGGAAGAAGGAGAAAAGAAATTTGTATTTGCAGTTACCATCACTTTCTCAGTTTCTTTGAAGATTTTTTTCTTTGTAAAACAAAATCAGATCTGTAGACACACAAAAGGAGAGCATTTGATAAAAGTAAAAGGTTTTATGTGAGTTTTACCCAGCCTACTGATTGACTGCTGTCGTTTGGGCAGCAGCCCCATCTTCCTTATCCTTTCTTGTCTTTTTTCAGCCATTGCTTGAAAAAGAACAGTTTAAAATTAAAATTTACAGGGTATTAACTTCCGTGTGTTTGTAAGCATTGTAAAAATTTTTAATTAAAGTTAACTTTTAGATACTACTTCAACCTAAATGCTATAGTTTATTCAATCCCTCATTTGGGTTGAATTTATAATTCAAAAGAGAAGATAGAATTTTACCAGGAAGCATGCTTAATATTAAATTTTCATACTTATAGACAGATTATTTGTGAAGTAAATTCTGAATAGAAATCCCCTGGTTCCAATATACTCAGCTATCAGCCTCCATTGTGTCATACAAAGGGCCAAAAGAAACAGCACAAATTCCTTGCACTAAAGCACATTCATTTAAGAGTCACAAATTAAAAGAGAAAGGGGTACTAGTCACAGTGAAAGGTGTTGGATGGCAGACTGGTTGTGAGAGAAGAAGTACAATGGAGGTTGTGGAAAAAGAAAGAATAGGGAACCCCAAGAACCTAGGGCTATTTCATAGCACTTAGGACAAATAGACTAAGATGTTCCAGTGGTCAGTGAGGGCATTCTTTGTAGCTCAGTGCAAGAATCCCTCACAATGACTCTTATTCAGCAAGCAAAAATTAAATTAGTACTTAATCTTCTCTTTTGAGAAGGCAGGTTTGTGTGTATTTATGTACATGAATGAAGGCTGAGGGATGAGAACAAAGATCAATGTTAAGTTATTTTCTGTCAAATGCTTGTTATAGAAGCAACTTAGGGAGCACAGTCAGTATCAAGTACTAGATTTGGAGGCTGGAAAACCTGAACTCAAAGCCTAATAATGAACTTGATGAATCTGAGAACAAGTCAGTTAATTTTTCTCAGCCTTGTACAATTTATAATTAAAACTATGAGCATGAAAAAGACCAAGAGTAATACTGAATAACTAAGCATTGCCATTTGTAGAAGAAGGGAAGAATATACTCCCATCAATCCTGCATAATAGCCACTCGTTGATGTAGCTGAGTTAGAATTTTGCCTCCTGAGGGTTACAAGAAGTATATGATCATTGTGGTCCTTCTTCCAAGTAGAGTTTAGTTTTTCTGGGAGTAAAAGTTGCCAGTTGGGGTGACTGGGGATCAGGGGGGAGGGAGTTGCCTAATTTTAAAATCTCCAATGATGATCGTTTAAATGCAGAAAGGATCAGTACGGTCAGATATTTTGGCTCTTCGTATTTCTATAACAGAGAAATGCTGTCTGCTTTGTCCTTTGATTTCTTTTCTAAGGCCTGAGAATTTAATTCCCACAATATATAGTCATATCTGCTATTTTTTGACACAGGCAACAAAGCCAAAGTCTCCAGAACCAAAAGCAGTTCTGTTGTTTCCATACCAGAACCAAGGACCAGAAACCAACCAGTCAACTTTGCCAAATCTTGATTCTCAAGGTAAAGAAAAAGAAAATGTTTATCTGAATTTTTTACCCACTTTTGTTTGGGACTGTAACGAAAGGTTCATTTCAGCAAGAGAAGGTCTAGTTTATATATGGTGGAGCCCTCGGCCTTGATCATTTCCCAGAATCTTTGGTGGATTATATGACTGAAAAAGAGGGACCTGTAGGCTGCAAATAATCTGTGGCCGAAGCTGCCTTAAGCGGGAAGGGAAGATTACAGGCTCCTAAATTCCACTTTAGGATGGAAGCTGGGACTTCCTTGTGGTAAGGCCTTCCTACTTAGGGATCCACAGCTATAACAGAGGTATTAAACACAAGGCTTGTGGTCCACACACAGCCCACAACACTCCCAAGTGTGGCCTAAACCAGATCAAGATATAATTGAGAAACTGTTGGGATTTAACTAACTAAATAAAATGTAATATACTTTAAAAAAAAGTAATATAAAAAATATAATATAATAATAATACAATGATTTGGGATTTTCTAAGTACATACATGATCTGTAGAGAGCCCTATTTCTATTTAAGCCTGACACCACTGTTGTAGGGGACCTCCTTCAGCTAGGGACCTCAGCATCCTGCAGAGGGAGAAGGCTTTAAGTCAATAAGTGACCTTCATTGGCTCTACTGCTGTAGAAGAAGCAAATGGAAGGGAGGAGAGGAACAGGATAGATTAGACTTTGGTGGCCACCATTTGCAGCTGAGGTACCTGGTTATTTGTTTTCCACTTCTCTTTTCATAGAAAACAGGTCTTTTTCTGGCTTACTCTTAGCAACGAAGAGCCATTATTTTGATATGACATTAGAGCTGACTCTCCTAGTTTATATTGCCTTCTGGGAAATTATTTCAGCCCTGTCTTCACAATAGCAAACATCTGTTTTAGGAGAGAAGTAACCAGTACGCATATTTGTGGGTACCGACTTCTTAATATGAAAATGACTTCCATTCTGTTATTAAAGTATCAATTTCAGACCAGTACATTTAAGGGATTTAGGCCCAATAATTGCCTGTCAGTAAATCCCATTGAGTGTGGTTCCAATACATTTGGTCCCTGAATCACCAGCACCTACCTCAATTCTTAAACCTAGCAGACACGCAATAAATCCCTGTTGGACTGGATTCAGTACCAGTGGGTATAAATGGATATTATATGCAGAACATGTTTATCTTATGTAAATAAATCTTCTGTTACATGTTTAAAAGGAATTTTATATTAGAGAATATGCTGTTGAACTAAAGGAATTCACCTCACTCATAAATTGATCAAATGATAGCGTTTCTAAAGAGCCAATTAAGGAGCATTGGTATATGGAAGAGTTTTAATATTGCTCTCCACCTCTAAATCCTGGAGTTTAAACATGTTTTCTTTGAGATAAACATTTATGCTTCTGTATTTCCTCTGTGCTTCTGTAATTGAACACATCTATTAGAGAGATCTACTATTATTTAATTTTTTCTTCATACATAATTGTGAACTGATTAGTCAAATAAAAGTATATAGTAAGGACATTGCTGATAGAAAAATTAATTGTAGTGATTCTTTTAGTTTATCCATTTATTGTTCTGAGAAACACAGAGCCTTGGAGACATAGTATCTGATCTGTCCATTCCTCCTTTTATTTATAAAGTGAAGGTCTCCAGGTCTCTGGCAATTGATGTCGAGTATGATTACTTCTCATAAATATAAAAACTAAAACATGTTTAGGTGATTTCTCATATCAAAAGTAGATGCAAGATTAAAACTAGATTTCTTAGTTCTCAGTCGATTGTTCTATCCACCACTTAATGCCTACTATATGCCAGGAGTTGTACTAAGTTTTGAGGATACAAATACAAAATAAAGAAAGGGAGAGAGGAAGAGAGGGAGGGAAGAAGGAAGGAAGGAAGGAAGGGGAAGGAAAGAAAGAAAAAGGAAGGAAGGAAAAGGAAAGAAAGAAAAAGGAAGGAAGGAAGGAAAAAAAAAGAAAACAGACACAGAAAGAACCAATCTATGTCCACAAGAGCTTACAGATCTAATAAGGAAAGATAATAAAAGGAAGCTCCCTCCTTAAGTGGAGATTTGTCAGTTCATGGCTTCACCTTCTAATCAGAAGGACAAAGGACTAAAGCCATTGGATGATGCGGTTCCCCTAATAATGAGCTTCTTGGGACACCATGGTAAACCCAAGAAAAGTTCCAAAGTCATAAAGCCAGAAGAGAAATGCAAAATCAGACTTCAATGTCTTCTTATTCTTCATAAGGCTGTATTTCTAAATTAATGAGGTTGTCATTCTAGTATATTTTTTACTAGTATTTTGGCGAAACTGTGATTTCAACTGTATGGGGACTATGTCCCATAATACAACTCTCCTAAATTGCTTTCTAAAACCAAAATGTGATTCTGATTTTAGTATACCAGCCTGTCTACAGAAGATGGCAATTTCAGTCTTTTTTAATAATATAACCAAAGTGAGGCTGGTGACTTTGCACAGCTCATCCTTACTTAAATCAACTTTCTTGCATGTCATGGAATCACCCCCCTGATGTCATGGTCCTCTCCTAGAAGGAAGGACAAATAGCAATAACATACCTAAAAAATGCCCTCTGATTTAGGAGAAATCATTAGAAAAAGACATTGAAAGTTAATCAATATAAAGTTTCTTTCACCAACTGTTTTGTGAGAGAAAAATGGTAACTCATTGGAGAGATACTTCTATAAAATGTATTTACTTTAAGTAACTATTTATTTGTAATGAATATTATATGAGGGAATAAGCATTTCTGCAGTACCTCCTTTGAGCCAGGCACTTATATAAACATTATCTCATTCTGTTCTCACAACAATCCTTGGAAATGGATTGCTCAGTTTACAGTTAGGAAATTAAGACAAACAGAAATTATGACATGACATGAGACAGCTAAGAAGTATCTGAAGTCAGATTTGGATCGGGACTTCATGATTCCACCCCTAGCTTCTATTCATTGCAGGGATAGATCTGCAAAGATTAAGATCAAAATGTAATTGGGAACTGTTTAACAAAATAAATAAAAAGTCAATACTACATAGATAATGTTAATCTGTGGAATTTTCCTTCTTGAGAGTTCCCTTCCCCAATAAAATCACAGGTCTAGATTTTTTAAATCCTTACTATATTTGTAAATATTACATAAAAGGAAGCTTATAACTTAGAAGCTTATGTGGGCTGGACTTGGAGGCAGAAGATAGAACTACAGAATTTGAGCTTTGCAACCAAAGTCCATGCAGTCCCATCTATAGTCAATTAAATCCTTCACTGTAAGATCCCTAAGGAGGAGGAACCCCATTCCCACCAAAGTAACCCATTCTACTTTCGGACAATTTGTCCAAATAATTTGTTTGCCATATAGGCTTACAGATACCGATTTTTTTCTTAGCCCTTGATATAACTTTGCAAATATATGGCAAATATAATTTGTTTCAGACTGCAGGCTAAAATTAGCCTCTTGGGTAATTTCCTCCTCCATAAGACAGCCCCCTTCAGGCACTTGAAGACAGTTATCATGTCCTCTTGGGTTCAAATCCCACTTCTAACACACATTATCTGGGCAACTACGAATAAGTCATTTTACCTCTTGGTACAGACACCTTCCAGCCCAATTTGAACAAATTACCATTCTGCTTTGGTGGAGGAAGTTCACTAAACTCCCAGGTCCATTAGCATTCAAATTTCACTATGGAATATTTTCTTTTTTTCCCCTAAATTCTCCTGACCTCAGCTCATATGATCAGGATGCCACACTCACACACCCTTTCCCCCTTCTCAAGGTCCATTTTTGTTTTCAAATTTGATAATCTGTTCTGTTCTAACATCCGCTCTAGAGTCGCCTGGCACAGCCACGGTTCCGCTTAGGGTTCGGAACTCTTGGCGACGCTCACGGTTTTTCTCCCAGTCAGGTAAATGACCCATGGGATAGTTGCACATTCCTTCTGTCGCACTGAGTAGGCATGAATACCTGCTGGGGGGGGCGAATCAATGATAGCTGGTATTCGTTTCCCCTTCTGCTTTCCTAGAAAAGTGCTTGTTCCTGACACACAGTTGGCAAAGAGCTATTTCTTCAATGTAGAATCTCTATGTGAAAAATATATCAACAAAACAAAATACTGATCATCTCGCCAGACCGGTTTTGTTTTGGTTTTTGAGACCCTAAAAGTACACCATATTACGTCTGTTTTCGTTTTTGTTTTTCCTCTTCTGTTTTTGTTTAAACAGGGAGATCAGAAGCATTTAATATCCGATGGTAATGGTTCTGTTGGTAACTGTGGTACAAGGTCTTTTCTTCTGCCTTTTTTCTGCTTAGTATTTTCCCCTGTAGGACAGGGAAGGGAGAAGACATAAGCCAGAGTCCAGTGTGTATCACAGAAATTTCCTTTCTTTTCAAAGTAAGAAATAGTTGCTGCCTATAGTTTAGAAATCAGTGCTAATTTATGCAATTTAGGTTTATTACACGTCAGCCTTACCTTCTTTTGGTGTTGGGTCCACTCCATTTCTGTGGTCTACTTCATCATGATTTTTTCTAATGCTCTTGGCTTATGAAAAAGCAGTGATTGGTTTTTAACTGGCATAGGTATCACAAGTACCATCACTAAAAGGAAAAAAGAAATTAGAAACAATTCATGTTATGTTTTTTGGTTTTTGTACAGTGGAATCTAATAGCAATGAGAAGTCCCCTGCAAGTACACCTGTAAGTAACTGATTTTATTTTATTTTTTTTAACTGTGATATTTATATTGGTTGAGTAGCAGGATACTTGATTTATTTAAAGGAACCTCATTTACATATTGCCAATCAGGAAAGAACAAATAGAAGCAATGGATGAATGAATGAGTGCAAATAATTCAAAATTTTCAGGATGCTGAAATGATTCATATTTCTGGGAGACTTAATATGGCAGGCCTTCATTATACAATATTGTCATCGTACCTTAAAAAGTTAACTCAGGGGTCCTCAAACTACGGCCTACGGGCCATATGTGGCAGCTGAGGACGATTATCCCCCTCACCCAGGGTTATGAAGTTTCTTTATTTAAAGGCCCACAAAACAAAGTTTTTGTTTTTACTATAGTCTGGCCCTCCAACAATCTGAGAGACAATGCACTGGCCTCCTATTGAAAAAGTTTGAGGATCCCTGAGTTAACTGGTATACTTCACTTATTATTGATGAAATATAAAGTGAGCTACTAAAAATAAATATGAAAAGGGGAGTCATAAAACAAAAAACAAAAACTATACAAATTTATTCAATCATTCATTCAAAATAAGTTTTTTTTTAAAAAATAAGAAAAGTACATATGTATTGACAGGGATCAAGGAAGCTTCACCACGAAAAAGTTTAATTTTAGTGAAAGTGTAGCAAATTTGGCATCAGAGGAAATGGATTCATTCCCACCTCTGCTCCTTCCCAGTTCTTTGAGATTGGACAAGATAATTACTCTAGGTTTTCTATTTCTGTTTTCAATAATGTATGTTGAGATTTCAGGGAATCAGGCCAGTAAATCAGGATCTACCATGATGCTGAGAGAGAAAAAAAAAAAAAAAACTCAAGTATTTGAACTTTTTCTAAAATTCCCTTCTTCTTCTAACTATACTGTCTCCTGCCCCTCTCTTCACTTCTAGTCAATACATTTTTGAACATGTAATATGCCCCTTTGTGGCAATCTGTGAACTACTCTTGTTCTTCTTTGAATCTCTATCTTTCTGTTTCTCTCCACTGCCTCCCCAAGAACTTGACATGACTGATCTGTGCCAAAGTTCCCACACAAATTCCACATAGGTTAGCCCAACTCACTCCATGATTAGCCGGCCAAAATGTAATTTCCCTGCTGAGGTTAGCAAAATTCTAGTTCTCTTCCATGTCTCTCTGTGCCACTACATATATAAACACCAGATAACATTGGGCTGATATATGGGAAGTGACCTGGGATCTTTGCTCTAAATGCATGTGCATCCCGTGCCCAGAAATATTAACAGATTTTAAACGTCATTCCTATGGGGGTGGAAGCAAAGGCTATCTCGTGCCAAGAGCTAATTACTCTATGCATTCATTAAGTCATAAAGGGCTCATTGAATCCGGCCGGCATCTTGGAAGAAAACCAAAGTGGGACAAAATACAAAAGCTTTTTAGCCAACCAGGAAAGGCCCTTAGCAATGTTAAAAACTTAAGCTTCAGCATTTTCACTTGGGTGTGAGACTATAGCTTAATTGTGTTCATTTGGCTCTGTCTGCTCTGGAGATATATTGCTGGATTCTGATCATGGTTTTATTTTTCTAAGCGATTCAACTTTTGGGCATGGGATCCAGAGGAGGAGCGCCGCCGGCAGGAGAAATGGCAACTTGAACAGGAGCGTTTGCTGCAGGTATGGCGGGGCTTTCCTTATCAGTTAGTCTGGGACTGTTTGGTTTTATTTGACTTTTCATTTTCCTTCTGTTTCCTTCAATATTTGGACCTGAAAACTTACAGGATTATACATTTAAAGCTAGCATGGACCTTAGAGTTCCCTTTAGCTAAACTTCTTCATTTTAAAGATTTCCCAGAGAGATTCAGTGATTTTCTCACCAAGTTAATGTGTCTAAAGTGGAATTCAAACTAAGTTGCTCTTGCCTTCCACATCCAATTCTCTATACTTATAGGCCATGATATCTCTCAGAGCAAAATCTCCTAAGTACAATAGTTTTCTCAGCTGATGACTCTGACATTTTCTCTGTGACCATTCAGATGTCATCATGGATCCTTTCATAGTTAGAGAAAACAGCTATTAACATGAAGTGGGAAAATCCACCTATCAACATTTCATGGGTCAAAACAGGTCATCCTATCTCTTCCCCTTGGGTCGTTAATTAAATTCCAGACAAGATAGTGAGAGAAATCAGTTCCCAAACTGTGATAACTTCAGTGAAATGAGGCTGTGGTATCTGTCCCGGTTTACAAAAACTTTACTGTCTTAACAGTGATCCATTTCTCTTCTAATTTAAAAAAAAAAAGTTAGATAATATTTAATAAGGAAGCTCTAGCAATTCTATACTTTCTAACACTAAAATTAGCATCCTCCTCCATCCCACCCATACCATTGAATTTCAAAAGTTATTATTTACATTGTTATTCAGAAAATAATACTTAAGGTGATTTTAATATATTTTTTCAAAATATTCTTCCTTTTAGAAAATTAATTCCAAAACGATTGCAAACAAATAAATTTAAAGAAAAGCCTGATGAGTTTGGTGTATTTTAAGTTGGGGCAAGCAGAGGAAAAGTAAAGCTTGTTTATGACTTAAAAAAACCAAATGTATTTGTAGGAAAGATGCCCAGTTTTTCTTTAAAGTCTGGTTCACTTGGATCTAAGCACATCTTTTTCTACTCATAAAATTGAAGAGATGGAAAGTGTATGTGTCAGTCTTCTAGAATCCCCGTGTTTATGATACTTGTTTATTGGCTTGTTTCTACTTAAATGGTAAACATTTATACCCAAAATGCCATAATGTATGTAAAAGAACATTTCATGTGCCATCATCATAGTGTTCTTTCATTTTGTTTGTTTGGGTTTTTTTGCTGAGGCAATTGGGGTTAAATGACTTGCCCAGGGTTACATAGCTAAGAAATGTTAAGTGTCTGAGGTCAGATTTGAACCCAGATCCTCCTGACTTGAGGGCTGGTGCTCTGTTCTTTCAGTTATTTTAAGAAAAATGACTACATCCTAGTCACACTTTGCTCCTTAGTTAATCACTATCTCCCTACTTAGTTTCCTCCTGAGTGTTGGGACAGAAGTAGCTCTCAGAGTCAGGGAAACATCCATATCTCACCGTACACACAATAAAGCCATTCAGGTTTCCTTGTGATCGTTGGTTCCATTGGCTAAGGAAGCAACTGGTTTATGTTGAGTTGTATCCTTAAAGGATGGATAAAAGCTCCAGGGGCCATGACTCTGCTTGTTAAACCTGCCCTCAAGTTTGAAGTTCTGGGGCCAGAGTCTTATAAGCCAGATCTTTGCTGAAATTCTTCTAGAACTTCACTGAAAAACCAGGGTTTCAGAAGTGGAATTTAGTCAGCTGGACTGGTTCTGAATGCGTCACGCTACCCAACATTGCTTTTTTTTTTTTTTTTCCCAAAGCATTAAGAGGTAAAGGAATAGAGACAAATCTTCAAAAGAACCTACTTATAGGCTGTTCCTGCTGGGATGGTGGTATGCTAGCTTAGACCCAAAGGCAAAAATGATTGGTGGATGCTCAGTATTTCAAAGGATGCTCTAGAACAATTAAAAGGAATGACTTATTTTAAAGTATAGTTTGGTGACAATTAGTCACAGTATTTGACTGGAGGTTCTATATTTCAGCATTTCTTCAGCTCTGTGGTACAGTGGATAGAGTTCCAGGCTTGAAATCAGGAAATCCTGAGTTCAAATGCTACCTAAGACAATTAACAAGCTATGGGAATTTACTCTGAGCAAGTCCCTCAACATTTATCTACCCTCAGGTTCCTCAACTGTAAAGAGGGATGGTAATAGCACCTACTTCTAAGGTTGTTTTGAGGATCCAATGAGATAACATTTGTAAAATATTAGCAAAGTGGTTACTACATAGTAGATGCTTAATAAATGTTTCTTTACTTCCCTCCCTCCCTTTGCCTAATCATTGAAGGGTTAGTTGGAGTCCCAGTTTTAAATTTTAACAATGAGTTTTTTCAGTGATTTATTAATTTCTTCCTGGTCAAGACACCAAATATTTCAATTAATTTTAAAGACTTCCTTACACAGAACATTTATGTGCCCCTAGATGTAGAAACTGGTATTACAATGCTTCTGAAAACAAGGACTGTTCTAATCCTGATAACATTTTAATGGACCATTAGGAAGCTTCCCTTAATTCAAAAGTTATTCAGATTGAGAGATTCCATTTTGGTGAAAGACCATCAAATAGTTGGCTAATTATCATCTTATCCACTTTCAATTTACTGAAATATTCCATAACAGGAGAGATACCAGAAGGAACAGGATAAATTGAAAGAAGAGTGGGAGAAAGCACAGAAAGAAGTGGAAGAAGAAGAGCGTAGATATTATGAGGAGGTAAGAAAAATGATGGGGAAACATTGTGAAATGTCCCAACTCATCAAAATCTGTCTTTGGACTTGGTGGGTGGGTATCTGTCCATCACTGGGAAAGACTTCTGATAACCCTTTTGAAAAGAACATAGGAGAACTGTCTGGTAGTAAATTCTCCTGCAAATGACAAATCCCATTAATTGGTTCCTCAAAATAAAGACAGTCTATATTGTAGTCTATCACCCATTTGAGAACATAATTATCTGCTTAGGGATTGGTTTGGTTTGTCCAGGGGAAGTGAAGAAGTCATTTTTATAATATCATGGAAAGCATGTTGGGTAGCAGTAAAATAATCTGATTGGGATTGTCTATGTCAAAATTATTTGGTTTTATGTATCCCACTATTTTCACTTTGAAGCTGCTGAGATTGTATGAAGCAACAGTCTACTAATGTCATTAAATATGAGATCATAGGAGCCTAGATTCAAAGAGAAGAAAGTCCTTGGAGATTTCTAGTCCAATCCTCTTTTTGCAAAAGCCTTAATTATGATCATATAGGTGGGATTCAAATCTGTGTCCTGTAACTTTTTTTTTTTTAGCCACATTGACCTTGGATCAGGGAAGATAAGCATCTATTAAGCTCTTACTATATACCTGATCCAAAACTTGCTATATACCAGGTCCTAAACTATGTACTAAGAATGCCAAGAAATGCAGAGTCCCTACCTTCAAAGAGCTTGGTCTTAAAGTGGGTCAGGAGGTGAAGATAGAATGGAAAGGTTATTGGGGCTGAGAATGATGAGATAAGGGAATGGATGCCATGGGAGAATAAACTAAGCAAAGCAATCTAAGTGGGGAATACTAACAAAGGTGGGTGCCAGGGAAATGCTAAGTGGAGCTAACCCATTAAGGGTCAGGAAATATATGGGAAAGGTAAAGTTAAAGGGAATAGCAAGAGGGGATGATGATGATGATGATAGAATTGTATTTATATAATACTTTATGGTTTGCAGAGTACTATATAAACTTCATATACGTTGTTATTTTGCCCTCAAAACAACTGTACGAAGTAGTAGCATAATCATGCCCATTTGATAGATGAGAAAACGATGCTGAGAAAACTTAAGCGGGCATCTCATAAGAGTGTCAGGCAAGATTTGCGTTCAGACCTCCCTTATCTTAAGTCAAAAAATCTGGATAGATTGGCACTACCAAGTCGCCAGTGCGGGCAAATTGGAAAGCGGGCATGAAACAGATCTGGACTGGCTGTAGAAGGAGTGGCTGTTGAGACTTTTTTATGATTGACCTAAGATGGAATAGCTTAACTTTATAAAGTTAAGGTGGGGGTATGGTGACACTTTATTAGTAATATTATTGTAAAATCATTTGGCTGGGACAGTGTTGATATGGGATATGACCAGTGTGTTTTTAGTTTAATTTGAAATAACAAGAAAATACCGGCTCATCTTAGACACAAAGGCCATATCTTATGCCTAGCATCTCTCATTTATAGCATGAGTTTTTTCTCACAATAGCATATTTTACGTTTCATCTGCTACCTAAGAGCATTTTAAGTGCCTTTGTACTAACTCATTTGCCTTTTGAAAAAACAATCCTGTCATATTGTTTGCATATTCTAAAAAGCCTTAGGAATAAAGGCAATCTTCCCACTTACTTCCAAAGTTCACTAGTTTAAAAAAAATGTGCTCTTGACATGTACAATTTGAATTACTTTTCTCCTCGACTAACCTTGCTCCTTTTCCTTAGGAACGCAAGATCATTGAAGACACTGTGGTTCCCTTCTCAATTTCTTCCAGTTCAGCTGACCAGATTTCTACCTCCTCATCTATCACAGAAGGAAATGGGCCCGTGGTGAGATTACTGATGGGAAAGTTAGAGGTTTGGGGCTATTTCATCCATCCCATGAAATGACTGAAACTCTTTCCTGGGGGCACTTTCCACTGTGATGTCCCAGCCATTGCCAGAAGCATTAATCTAATCAAGTTCATATTGATATTACTTTAAGACTTAAAAGGTACTTTCCTTCCATCGACCCCATGAGCTAGGCAATGTGAATAGAATTATACTCACTTTACTGATGCGAAAAACTGAGGTTTAGGGAGATTTAAGCCTATATATACTCAGGCTGGTAATGAGCTATATAAAAGGCTTTAAAGATCCATTTTATAAGACGAAGAAAAAAAAAGGCAATATCCAGAATTTAAACTCGAGTCTTTCATCTTCGAATTCAGTGCTTCTCCCACTTCATCATCAGAATAATTTCCAGGTGGAGGAAGGAAGGGTGGCCCCCGTTCAAACTAAATGAAACCCCTTATGGGAATGTAACATGATCATCCCAAGGTCTATAGTCATGAGGGCATCTCCATGTCACCATCACGGCACCAAGGCACTTGGGATTTTAATGGTAGCAGAGGTTGTGACAGCTCCCAATGCATTCCCAAATGGGGTTCTATAAAAACCAATTCCAGCTCCATTCTTGAAATCCTTACTCTACTTAATATTTGGGTGCATCATAAAAGCCCCCCCCCAAAAAAAAAGCATCATTTGTTCTTGATACTAATCCCCAAATGCATCAGCTGAGGAACATAGGGGAGTACCAAATAGCTGGATGATCCATAACTGACTTTTAACTCTTGGGTTGGGGATGGCAAGAGCTGCCCGCAGTGGTTGAAGACGCTCCCCATTTCTGGTTGCCTTAAGCCTCCTTTTATTTCCTAGAATAAAATGGAATTGGAAGATTCTAAAGATGAAGAAAAAAAGCAAAGACCGCTGTGGGAGGAAGAAAATGACTTGCTGCTGAAGAATAAGAAGACTGATGTTTTAGAGGAAACGAAGAGGTATAAACATTTATCAGAAGTAGCCTTGAAGGGGAGAAGGTCTTGGGCCTCCTTGTTGGGTCATAATCAGCCTTGAAAGTGGTTTTCCAATCATATATCATGCTCTTTTCTAACATGTTATAATGGCTATTAAGTGTAAGTCCTCACTGTATTAAGCACAATTAGAGATTTTTAAATAGACATTAACAAAGGACCTTGTTGATTATCTTAGACTCCACACAGAGTTTTTACCCTTTTCTTGTAGTTACATTGAATGAATCATCTAATTTCTCTGTTGCTCAGTTACCACTGACCAGCAGCTCCAAAGGAAAAGGCTTGATGGAGATGTCCCTGGGATATACCTTGGGTCACAATGCCATTCACTATACTATTAGTAGTAGCATTAAAGCAGTCATCTTCAAGCCCTAGAACCAGCCCCTAAGACCCTGTCCTTGGACACAGATTGATATCAGGATATCAGGATTCCATTCCAACTCTGGGTCTAAATAAGGACCAGATGAGAAGATCCCTTCCCCTGGAGCTTCTAGCCTACTCTACAAGGATTCTGAGTTGCTGGTTCAAACTAGATTCGCTTATAGAACTCCCCAGAAGCAGAATCAAATCTGGGAAGCTTCCCAGAGCCATTAAGGCACCTGAATTTCAGAGCCAGGTACCTAAAGCAGGTAGAGGTGTGGGTTGGAATGGATTCCTTCAAACCATCACCCATCCAAGCCAAATTCCTCATGTTTTCCTGAGGAGACTTTTCCCCAGAAATCTGGAAATACTCTGCACCCATTCACGTAAACATTTGGCCGTGACTCTTCCCTCTGATCATCAGCGGTGATACCTGTGGTCACAAATGCCGTGTCTCTTGTCAGTGCAGAACTTTTCTAGCTTCTTCATTACTGTCTTGCCTCACATTTATATGGGACTTTGTAGCTTTCAGGGTACTGTCACATACATGATCCATTTGATCCTAACAGCAGCCCTTGAAATAGATAAGATCATTATCATTACGCCCCTCTCTGTTTTTTCACATTATTGACCATCCCTTTCTCCTGGTTACTCTCTCATGCCTTATAAGTTTTTGCATGCTGCTTCTCTCTTTTGGGTCTCTTTTTCCCCATCCTCACTCTTAATCACCTTTGCTAGGTAATCATTGATCTCCATCTCCCTCAGGACTCCATTCTAAACCTCCTTTCTCTTTTTCTCTAGATCAAGGGCTCTTAACCTTTATGTATATCATGGTCCCTTTGCCAAGGGGATACTCGTTAATTGGGCAATGGCTGAACAAATGATGGTACTGAATCAGTGTAATAGAATAGTATTGTGCTATAGAAAATGATGAGAGAGAGACAGTTTCAGGGAGACCAGGAAGACTAATGTGGAGTGAAATGACCAGAACCAAGAGAACAATGGATACAGTAAACGACACTGCAAAGAAAAATAATTATGGAAGGCTTAAGAGTTCTGATCAATACTGTGATTAACCATAATTCATTCTAAAAGAGAAATGATGAAGTGGGCAAAAAGAAAAACAAGACAGTCCCTGTTCTCAAGGAGCACCCATTCCCATAGGGGAGAGACAGCCCCCAGAGAGATCTTTAGGGTGCAGTGATGATACAGACAATAATGAGCTTTCTTGAGTTCATTCCATTAATAAAACCACATTTTCTGATGTTGAAACTCTTCCCCAGTGCCCTGGGGTGGGCAGGTGAGAATCAAGGTCAAGAATCTGAGGGACTGATCCCCTCCATTATAGCTACAAGGGCTGAATCAACAGGAAGACCCTGGTCTGGAGGGCATTAGTATTCCCACAAGCTCTTGGCTTCCTGGGCTTGTCTCTATGAAGATTTGAGGGGAGGTAGTGGTCTCAGTTGGAAACACACACACACAGATATACAAGTCATGCTATATGGCCACAGTCACACAATAGGTTATTCGGGGGACAATAAAAAGGTGCCCAATGAATATAGGTACACCCAAAGCACCATCTGTTACTGGAAAATGAGGGGTCTCGGGCATGTAGCCCGAATGATGGATGAGATCCCTAATCCATAGGAATGATTAGTGCTAGATAGCAAACACTTAAATGCTGTTTCATTCATTCAGTAAGAAAGAAGTTATAGTAAAAGTTGCACGAGTTAGAATGACCAAGTTCTAGAAGGCAGCATTTCTGATATCTCCCAATAAACTCTGCAACCCTACAATTATTTCCAGGGATGTAATTAAGACACCTTGCCGAACAACTGTGCGTTACATTCCTGCTGATTTCTTTGGGGAGGAAGGGAGCACGTTAGATCCCTGCCTCCAAAGGCTGTTTGCAAAGGATGAGGATTCATTGCTCCTTCCTTCACTTAGTGGTTAACAGGATAAAAGATTAAAGGAAGTGAAAAGACCACTGGAAGCAACATGAATTAAGTCATAGTTAAGCCGACATCCTGTTAGCCCCTCACATGGCCATTTTTCAAACGTGCCAGATTACCAAGGTTTCCTCTGCCTCTGTGCTCCCTTCCTCCTTGTGTTAGCAGTATGCCACAGGTGACCCCAGCACATCCGGAGACCTCTGTACCAAAAGGAATTCATCAGGACCATCAGTTGTCAACAGCTGGACTTGGTACACCAGACCGGAGGCTGAACTTAGAATTATCTCAGGGTAAGAATAAAAGGAAATCAATCTTTGCTGACTTCTTAATTCATAAAGAACCTCTCAAAAACCAGAATAAATTAACTTTAATGTTTTACAGTGTGCTGCTATTTCTTACCTTTTAAAGCTAAGTATTGTAATATTTCTGACATATTGAGCAAGAGAATGGAATCATGGGTAGTCATGTAGATTTGCACTTAGGGGACAAGGATTCCAGTTCTACAATCTGTGTAATCATGGCCAAGCAATTTAACCACTCATAATCTCCTCATCTGTAAAATGGACATAATGACTTATGCATTACAATATTTTTATTAGAAAAATACTTTTCAAAGGTCACATATAAATGGGAGATGTTAAGGGCACAGTTCATTTTTTTTTTTCATTTCCATCTCATTTACTTTTCTGGAAACCATGTTTTTTTACTGAGAACATGGGAAGGGGAGGGGAAGTAGGATGTGATCCTAAGTTGCTTTTCTCATGGAAAACATTCTTACTCTTAAAATCCTATATTTAGAGCTAGAACAAATCTTGAAAGTAGCTAATCTCTCTCAGGGAGAGAACATAATTTGGCAGGTGTCATGCAGTTTCTAATTGAAAATACTTCTTCAACCCAAGGTCGGCAGACTAGATTTGGCCATCTTTCTGTTAGCGCCTCCCTCTATAATAGACAGAAGGGTATAGTTGAGAAGAGCTAGAATGACAAAATGTACATAGAGTCAAAGCAAAATGCATTGACCAAAACCAATTTTTTTATAGGACAAATGAGTTTATTGTGACACGGTATCAATATGGATGCTTCTTTTGGCAGGTTGTGAGTTGTATTTGGGTATTGATATACATTTAGACAAAGCTTATAGAAATGTGTTATAAAGTATTTAATACCTTTTTATGTGGCCCACATCTAAGGATGTGTTTTAGAAGTTACCAATCAGGTTATGTTTGGTTTTCCCAAAAGTGGACTAAAATTGTCTTTGAGGAATTACTGAAGAATTCTTATTGGTATGCTTGACTTAGTACCAAAAAAATTTTTTTTGTCTTTCACAATCTCTCAACTTCAGACACATCATGGAATCAGCCATGGTCCCCTGCGCCATCCCATGCATTAGAAGATGTGAAACAGAAAACGCTCCCAATGGATCAAAACATTAACCATCAGCTTGCCTCTCCCAGTGAGAGAAGGAAGTGAGTGTCTAGTAGATTTCTTTTTAAATTCATTCACTAAATACAAAAATGGAGTAAAGAGGCAGTGGGATGTTATGTTACTTTGTTGTGACTTCTACTTTTTCCCATTAAGGATTGTGAAATAAAATAAAAGCTAAATATAAGAGGATAATTATGGACCTGGTGTTTTTTTGTTTTTTAACCAAATTAAGTAGTAAAAAAAAAAAAAAAAAAAAAAAAGAGTTCAGAAATTAAGAGAATTAAATCACTAGTCTCAGAGAAATCGTGAAAAAAAAATGAAATATGGGTTAAAGAATAGGAGTTCATCTATAGGCTAGTCTAATGATATAGAAAATATCTATCTTTCTGCTAAGACTGTGGCAAGAGTTGACTTAACCCTGTGACTCATTATCAACACTTTTTCATCTCATATTTGAGCAGTGATATTGTGACATAACTAGTAATTTCACCTATTGTTTTTTAAAATGCTAGTGTTTTTTGCTCCACTTATGTGTTAAATTCTATGACTTATCACTTTTCTTAGTTGAATGTTCAAATTCATTTTTTTCCCTTTCTTTTGGGCTTATCTCTAGACTATACTATATGCCACTTTTTTTTTTTTTTAATGAGCTAGATTTGGGAATGGAATTATTTATCTCTATCACTATTTTTTTAATAGCATGTATTTTAAGGATATATCCTTTTAACAAGATAGGAGGTAATAAACTTTTTTTAGCTCTTTTTTTTTTTTAAAGCACAAATACGATTTTTAATCAGATCTATCCATTGCTTTTACAAGATAAGGCGCATCACCCATTTAAAATATCTATTCTGAAATGTTAATTAAATATATGATTCTAGAGATTTATCCCCTGGTGGGAGGGACCTTTTAGAGTGAGGCTGATCCTTTCTACATATAGCCATTAGTTTTCTAACTCTTTTCAAGAACAGTTACTGGTGCGCATTTTGTTCTGGGGCAGATCACATTTTGGTATAGAGAACTAAAGGAACATCTTATAAAATTTGGTTAAAAGACCTAACAGGCAAAAATAAATATTAGAAAAGGTAGATCTTGACTTTTCTAATTTGTCCTATCAAAACCACTTTGATTTCATCATTGATACAGGGCAGCCAATATTCTGAGAAGCCTTTATAAATTACAAGTGCTGTATCTTTGTTCTTTTTTATAATGGAGAGTTGTGAGAGTTTTTGTTGTTTTCAGAGTGAAAAGGTGGCTGCCCCTTGATTGGACTTTGGGTGATTTATTGATATTTGCTCTAATTCTTCATTTCTCTTTTATATTTCAGGACCAGCCCTCATGAGAATTTCAGAGTTGGACAGTTATCCCCATGCACTCCCACCCCTCCCGGCCAATCTCCCAGCAGGTAGGAAAGGCCAACAGGCTCTTCCTGGGCTGTCTTGTTCGGTTTTGGATAGCCTCTTAATGACATTCCTTGGAAGCCACTTTAATTTTACCTGAACTGGTACCAAACAAGTTGGGGAGTTTGTCGGTACCTCTTTGAATACAGGAAACCCATTCTATTTCAGCTTCTGATTCGGTAGAAGAATAAAGAAAAAGTGAAGCCCTGTTTTCCACAGTGCTTTAATTACATTGTATAGAGTGTGCAATCTGATAATAATTTTCGGGATACAGTATCCTAGCTCTCAAGCAGGTGCTTTTCCCTTCCAAGGCAACATAGACCTCCTAGCCAGGATTCTACACTCACCTTGACAGAAACCAAGAAAGAGAGTCAGGAAGGAAGCTTCATCCTCCTCTTAGTCAGCTAGAACTCTTGTCTGATTGCTGTTAGACATCGAGCACCACAGTGTTCTTCAAGGATACCCAAATCTTTTTACCAGTAATTAATTACTAAGTAATTAGAGGAGGTGATAGATTTAGAAATTTAATTTAATACCTAAAGAGAGGGGGAGAGGAGAAAGGTAAGGAAGAAAACCTTAAAATGTAAATCTCCTTGGGGGCAACTTTTCTAGCCAATCCAGGGGTCCTCAAACTATGACCCGTGGGCCAGATGCGGCAGCTGAGGATGTTTATCCCCCTCACCCAGGGCTATGAAGTTTCTTTATTTAAAGGCCCACAAAACAAAGGTTTTGTTTTTACTATAATCCGGCCCTCCAGCAGTCTAAGGGACAGTGAACTGGCCCCCTATTTAAAAAGTTTGAGGACCCCTGCATAATCCTTTATTTTACCTAACATCTCCATTTCCCCTAACATCACTGCTTTATTTTTTAAAATTATTTAAGAGTTCTTTGTATATTTTAGAAAAGGTATCTGTTTAGTAATCAGGACTTTTCAGAGAATAAATATATGATGTAGAAAACAGTCTTCTATCCAATAATCCCTTGCCTTTCTATCCACTTTTCCCTTGCCTTCCCCAACATCCCCATTTTCCCTAATCATTGCTTTGATTTTTAAATTATTTAAGAGCTCTTTGCATATTTTAGAGAAGGTATCTCCCAGAGCTTTTCAGAGAATAAATAATGTAGAAAACAGTTTTGTTGTATCATTTTCTGCTTCAAGAGGAGTCATTATAATTTTTATATCGGGTGTAGATTATGTAACTGTGCACTAAAAAGCTTGATCAATTGAGTTAATATATTTGCAAACCTGCAAAAAGATGTATAAGTGTTTGTTATTATTGTGTATGCCTTGGATTCTGGATGTACCCCACCCCATCCCACCCCTTACAAGAAGTCAGGAATTGCCCAGGATGAGAAGGCATGGATAGCTTGCAATCTGATCTCTTGGAAGTGGTGCTGCCGCATGAGATCAGAGAGATTCGGTATTGGAGTAGAATCGTCAACATAATAGATCCTTAACAAATGTTTGTTGAATGAATGCACTCTTACAGAGGCGTCACTCCATTCTGAAATTGGGCCAGTTACAGGGCAGAAAGCTCAACCAACTACATAGACAGTGAAAGATATCCTGTGGACCTAGTTAACCTAGTGTCTTTTTATCTTCTAATAAACGAGGTGTAACACTATAAGGTGCTTAATAAATGCTTATTGAATTGAACATTTATTGAATTTACTTAATTGAATTTCAGGAAGCTTCCTGTCAGTACTTATGACCATCTCGATGACTTAACTCGGTCACCTTTGGGGGCAATGAAAATAATTCGCAATATGTCCTTTGGAAATTTGCATTTTCATTTCTTGGTAGCAGGATGAGTTAGCCTGTCCTGTGTCATACAGATGATGTGCAAATATATTTTCATCTAGGTCCATAAGCGGGAAGAAGTTATGCTCTGCTTGTGGGCTTCCTCTGGGGAAAGGAGCAGCCATGATCATCGAAACGCTTAGCCTTTATTTTCACATCCAGTGCTTCAGGGTATGTATTTATTACTTCTCAGGCTAAATAAGATTCCACGACATCCTTTTTTAATCATTCTGTGCTGTCTGTCCTTCTGGGTGTGAATATGGTCATCTTTGCAATCTTGTCATCCCCAGAAGGTACAACTAGACTGGTTTACCTTGCTTTGTGGTCTTTGCCCAGGACTAAATAGTGCATACCTGGAAGAAATGTATAGTCCAGTAAGGAGCTAAGAATTCTACTCTGAAATACACCGAAGTGGAAAATGTTAATTATAGAATTCTGTTAGAAATTCTGGAATTTCTTTCAGGAATTTCTTTCTAATCCTGAAATTTTGAAGAGTAAATATTAGGAACTTAGTATCTGGAAAAATTTTTCCAATCCCTGAAATGTTGAAGAGTAAATATTAGGAACTGTTTGTATCTGGAAAAGCCTTTCTAATTCCTAAAATTTTGAAGAATGATTATTAGGAACTGTTACTATCAGGAAAACTTTTTCTAATCCCTGAAATTTTGAAGAGTGAATATTAGGAACTGTTAGTACCTGGCCCAATTCCCTTAGCCGATGGAAGGCTTCGATAATTGAACAATTGGTTCCTGTGATCTAAATCTCTAAACTATATATGTGGTACAGAGGTGGGTGTTATTATTTAGCCCTCTCCTCTCTCTCTGCTCCTAACTCAAAACTAGATAGAGATTTTAAAAGAGAGAGAGAGAGAGAGAAATGCGTCTCCTTTCAGACTAAGTAGAGTGTGTATTTGCTCACACTCTAAGTGTGTTTTATTTCCAGTCTGTGACTCCCTTAGAATCAATTAAGCATCCATTTATTAAATCCCTACTGTGTACAGAACATAGGACCCCCAAAGGAGAGACAAAGTTTACTAAGGATACACACCATGTCACCTTATTCCTTTACGGATAGCATTGTAGGGCATTATTCATGTATTGGATTAAATATATCATAGGACATAATTAATTTGTTGAATTAAATGACCGTCTGGTCTATGAGCTATACAAAGAACTAAAGGAAGACAAAGTGAATAATGCTAACAAAGAAATGATAATGTGGGCACTTGACGCTTCTGGTTTGGGTAGTTTATTTGTTTATGTCACTTATCATTTTGGGGGGGGTGGGAAGAGGGGAGACATTATTTCATGGGTATAAAGAGTTTCTGGAAATGCCGTTCACCAGTGCAGAACAGTAACTGGTTCATGACTTACGGTCTTAGTGGGCTTCCCAGTTAATGAGAGTCCCGGAATCACACAGCTTGTGGCAGAATTTGCTACCTGAATCCACTTATCCCTTTCTCTGGGGGTTATTATCTATTCACAAGAGCACAGTCTCTCAGTCAGCTCTCTCCATAGTATTAGTCTGTCCTAAATTATACTTTGTTTTCAATCACAAAGCAAAATTCATAAAAGTACAAGTAAATTAATTTTAATAAGAAGACTTATAATTTTTTGGGGGGCTGAGGCAATTGTGGTTAAGTGACTTGCCCAAGGTCACACAGCTAGGAAGTGTTAAGTGTCTGAGATCAAATTTGAACTCAGGTCCTCTTGACTTCAGGGCTGGTGCTCTATTCACTGCAGCCTTCTAGCTGCCCCAAGAACTTATAATTAACATACAAATCTACAAATTGATTTTTTTGATACCTTCAAAAACATATACTTTCTAAAGATAGAAATAGTGTAGGAAGGCAAAGTGGGGATTCCAAAATGCTGATCCTTCTTTGTTGAGCCCTGATGAAGTTACTCCCTCTCCTCCAGTTATAACAACTGCCCACCTTACTCTCCTACATTTCTCCTCTCCCGAGCTGGTCCCTCTCCAGTGGCTGAGGCAGCAGGAGATCCTATTGGAGCCTCCATCCTCTCCCACCTACTCCCTTCCTCTACTCACAAGCCTCCAGGCTAGACTCCCTGCTTCCTGGCATAGGGTTCATAGAGAAAAGAATTAGAAAGGGATGGAGAAGCCGTGTTTATGAACTCAAATCTGATCACAGACACTTCCTAGCTGTGACTCCGGGCAAGTCACTTTACCCTGTTTGCCTCAGTTTCTTCATGTGGAAAACGAGCTGGAGAAGGAAATGGCCACCCACCCCAGTGTCTTATTTACAGATTTTCCCCATGAAAGATTCAGACAAGTTTCAGTCAATGTTCCAAATGTCATTTACTTCTCGAAACCACCAATGGGGTTACATTTGATGCGTATAAAAAGCTGCTTCTTCTGTGATGATTTGTCTGTGAATGATCGATACAGGAACTCATTCTCCCATTTCTGCTGACTTCCTTCTTGTTTAATGGACAGTGTGGAATCTGCAAAGGACAGCTGGGAGATTCGGTGAGTGGAACAGATGTCCGGATCCGCAATGGTTTGCTCAACTGCAATGACTGCTACATCCGGTCCAGAAGTAAGTGCTGTAGCCAGCCCAGGAACCCGGAGATGCAGAAAATCTCTTGTTTCCTGAGGCCCTGTCTCTCTTTCTTTCCTATAGACTTTCTCCTCAACAAAGTCCTGTCTTGTAAACAGAGATTTGTCAGCATCCAAGTGAAAAGAAATTAAATGTCGGTTGAATTTCAATAGGAATATATTAATATTCTAGGCACCAGGGATGCAAACAACTAGTGCCCTTAAGGAGCCTATTCCCTATGGAATAAAAGCAAGGTGGATAGAACACGGAGCCTGCGGTCACTAAAGCCTGAGTTCAAATCCAGCTTTGAACAGTTACTAGCTGTGAGACTTCTGTCTGATTCTGTTTCCATACTTGTGAATCAGAGATAATAATAGTTCTTACTCCCAATGGGGTCAAGAGAATCAAATGAGATGATATTTGTAAAAAGCTTTGCAAGTAAAAAATGTTGTATTTAGAGGGAGCTAGTTGGCCTGGAGTCAGGAATCTTAAGTCTCCAACATTTACTGATTGTGTGACTCTGGATGAGTCACTTAACATTGTCTGTCTCATTTTTCTCAACACTGAAATGGGAATAATAATACCTACCTTGAGGACTTGTGGCAATCAAATAGGTAATATTTGTAAAGTGCTTGCTACAGCACCTGATACACAGCATTCATTTAGTAAATTCTTTTTCTTTCCTTTCTTCCCTCTCGTGGTACATCTTGTGCCCAGGAAAGAAATACAAAGTAAATTTATTGGTATGAGAATGGGAGCGGAGAGCTCAGAGATTACCCAGAACAACATTAAGCTGTAAAAAATATCCCCAGTCATTTTTTGGGTACCATCAACCCTTTGCTTTCATCAAGACAGCATCCGTATTGTTCCTCATGGGTATTATGTGGACTATGTCCATCTTCACTTCTTTACTCAGATGATAAAGCACCTTCTAGCCCAGGTCAAAGGTTTTCCTAAAGGAACATTGTCCGACCAGCATGAAAGCTTTCCTAATCACCTACGCCCTGATCCATTTCCTGAATTCCTCAATCATTTTTAAAATAGAACATATTCCTCCTACAGGGGTCTTGATTATATAAACTTGTAACATAGGGTTCTTAGGGAAAAGGACTAGAAAAGTGTGGAGAAGCCATATTCCTGAGCTTAAATATTGTCACAGACGCTCATTAGCTGTGTGACTCTGAGCAAATCACTTAGCCCTGTCTGCCTCAGTTTCCTCATCTGTAAAATGAGTTGGAGAAGGAAACAGCAAACCATTCCAGTGTCTGCCAAGAAATCCCATGAAGAGTTTTGGACATGACTAAAGCTCCTGAACAACAACAAAATCCAGCCCCCTTTTTTCCTAACGCTTTGCCCCAAATAACTCTGGTCATAAGGCTGGGAGTTCAGAATTTTTTTTCCTCTATTTCTTGGTTTTCCATTTCTTTCCACTAAACCAAAACAATCTGATTTGTAAACGTAAGAAGAACCATCTCTTCTACTCCTTTATATCCCCTCAAGATCATAGAAAAATCTGAAAAACAAAATAGGGGAGATAAAGATGAAATGAATTTATGGATCTCATCTACAAATATTTATTTGTGAGGCTGCTTACATATTTTGGAACAGCAGAGGGCACTGTTGCACAACTGCTGCCTTCACTTTAATAAATTCTCTTCTAAATTCTGAAGGAAGTTGGAAAAGTCTCAGGGTTTATTAATCTGAGGAAATGTTAGTCCGCTGCAATACCATTAGTCAGAAATTCTGGAATCTTTTGGGAGTTTCGTGCTTGTTTTAGATTAATAAAATTTCCTTTGAACTATGAGATAGTGGGGCTTTTTTTAATCAGATAAAGTTACACGTTTTCATGTTTTTATCAAAATTTGTAAATATTTAAATAATTTTTATTTTGAAAAAAAATTGAAATTTTACTTTGTGATCGTTGAATTCCAATGCATTTATCTTGTATGGGTATTCCTTTTAAAAAATGAAATTGGCTCGGGGAAGTGAGGGGAATAGACACCCATAGCTATTCAAGAAAATTTGAGAGTGAAAAATAAAAATAATAAAAAAAGAAAAATATTAGAGTCAAACAGCTAAGTAAATTTCCAAGCGAATCTTGTTTAATTTTTAGAAGAGCTTGTCTTTGAAGGGAATAAGAAATAAATACTTAATTCTTTCTTGAGTGTCAACTTATTGAGTGACAATGGTAGAACCTCAGCAAGATTTGCGGATACAACTAGACTTACTTTTTTTAAAAATACATCCGCCAGAGTAAAAATGGAACTTTTTGACCTCTAATTTTTTTCAAAGTGATTTTCCCTTCATCTTCCCAAATGAAGCTTTTTCTCAGCATTCCAGTTGAATGTGATTTATCAGAAGAATATATTGATAAATCAGAAAACGATTTAACAGAGAAATAAAAATAATGTCACACATTGTTCTCTGTTCTTCCCCATCGTGAACTGTACTGAAGAGACCTGAAGAATATAAAAAATCCCACAGGCCCTCAGAGATCAGAGGGGAGGAGCTAGATTCCTTTCATCTCAATTTCACTTTTAAGGGTATTTGCAAATTATTCCATAAAAATGTGCCATTTAGAAAGAATTATCCTGTTCAAAGAAATTTTTTCTTTTATGCTTTGAATGGAAAATGAATTTTAAAGTTCAAAATTTGAGAAATCCCTCCAGAGTCTCAGATCTAGAAGTAGAGGAGGAGACTTTTGTTTTTTGTTTTTGTTTTGCTGAGGCAATTGGGGTTACTGACTTGCCCAGGGTCACACAGGTAGGAAGTGTTAAGTGTCTGAGACAAGATACTTCAGGTCATCCTGACTTCAGGGCTGATCTCTATCCACTGCACCACCTAGCTGCCCATAGAGGAGACTTTTAAGTCCATCTGATGCAGCTCACTAATTTTATCTTGTGGCCAGGGAGATTGCGCAGGGTTCCAGAACGAACCATCAGAAGTAAAATTTGAATCCAGGTTCCCTTCTTCCTTAGCAGCACGCTTTCCCCTGCACTCTGCTGAATCTGTTTAGCTATGTGTAATTTGAAACCTGGAAGATCAGATTTTCAGTATGGTGACCCAGCTACATTTTTCCTTCACAGATTTTTATTAAAAATGACATGGAGAGATGAATCTGTTCACCTGATTTAAGTCTGTGTTTATCCACGATAACTCCTTTCTGGCCACCAATATAGAAATCTCACTCGTAATTGAAAAAGTAAAAACATTTCCAAGAAGGGTCGATGGCTTTTTTCATGAAAGGGGCTTAAAAGCCCTTATCTACTTCAGCAAATACTCCTATGTCTTTCTTTGATATTATAGAAACTGAATTAGCTTTGAAAGTTGAGGGGGGAACCATACATTTAGCTATAAGAGTGTTAATGCATTTGAATGAATGAAGCAATCCTAGATACCAGGGAACTAATCAGATCTGGAGGTAAGTTCTAGAAATGTTTTTACATATCCTTATTTTTATCTGAGGAAAAAAAAGAGAGAGAGAGACAGGATCAGTGTGGAAGGTTTATTCTAATAGTTTTCTAAGGAAATGAAAATAATTTTATTCAATGGAATAATAAAAATGAAATATACATAATCTTATTTTGTAAGAGTAAGGAGACATATTCAAATAGTTTTTAAACTGCATGAGAACATATTAAAATGGAATTCCTGAAAGCTACCTAAATACTTTTAAGATCTTATGCAAATAGCATCCAAAATGGGTCATAAATTGGCCATAACACGTAATGCCGTCACATGCTTAATTTCTGTCCCCGGTTACTTATGTGTTAGATGAGCTTGTCGGTATACAGTGTTCTGTTCAATCATCTCTTACTATGAAATACGTTTAGGAAAGGTCCCTGGGTACTTTATAATTGATTATGTGTTTCTTCCTCATTCTGTTGCTGAAGATGGAGAAACGATATGAAGATTTCAATGAGGAATACGGAGATCCCAACCCACTGGTCTGAAATGATCACTACCATTTTACTTCAGACATCCCAGTTCTTTCCTATCCCCTACAACTCCCAACAGATGACTTTTGATCCTGGGATACAAATAAGGCAAAAGAGGGAGAAGTTTTCTAGCCTTTTTTTTCCCCTCACCATAGAAGATAAAATCTAGAAGCCCAGAATTTCCTTTGACTCACCATAGGGTGAAATCTAGAAATTAGGAAGTGTCCTTCACATATGGAGCAGTATATATTGGGGTGCTGATAAATAATGGTGTCTGGAGGATCTCATCCTTCCCAAGTTTTCTCTCTTTCTCTTAATGCTAAGAGAAAAGGTTCAGAGTAGCAGGAATTCCAAGTGTAGGACTCGGAGTTACAAAGTCTAGAGCATAACTGACCTCAGGCAGCTATGGGACTCTGGGCAAGTCACTTGAATTCTGCCTCAGTTTCCTTGTCTGTCAAATGGGAACATTAAGAGCATCTCAACTGAGAGGGCTTTATAAGCCCTCTGTGGGCTTTAAAACACAATATAAATATTAGGTATTATCGTGACTGATTCCTTATTTTTAATTCAAGCAAATGGGAGCCCATATTGCCACACTCATAAGAAACTAGGATGAATCTCCTGGAAACTAGGCAGTGTGATATGCCTCTGAGAAATTTGACCTTAAACTCTTTTTTTAATGTGGTTCCCATTGGAAGCTATGTAGGAAGGACTCAACGGCACATTTTCTTTGGAGGGATAATTCTATTTACTTGCATAGAATTATGTGGAGACCACGTTGGGGTGGCTCAGAACAACCCCAAAACAGTATAAAAACAAACTCCTGTTCTCTTTCTGCAACTATTCTGTAGGTTGATGGAATCAAGAAAGAGGAATTGTTTAATTCCGTCACTGAGTTTTCCCTTCTTCTCCCTTAGGTGCCGGTCAGCCGACAACATTGTGACGTGGTTTTCACTGCTATAAATCGCCTCCCACTGCTCCCCTTCAGAATGTCCTGGACAATCGCTTACAAATGTGCCCATATTTGTGGGGCTTCCTGGCACTCATTTAATTTTTAAAAAGCTAGACTAAGAGGCTGTGTCTGTTCCTTTATAGCGCAATGTATGTTTGTATTTTCCTTTTGTTTTTATTTTTTCTTTCTGCATTTGCACAGTATCTTTTGAGAGAATATTGAGTTGTTTTGATCCCAAGTCCTTCAGAAAGTTTTGTGGGATTGTTTTTGTTTTTTTGGTTGACATAATCTTTTTTTTTTGGTATGGCAAGATATGTTGATGATCTAAAATGTGATATTATCTTCTTTGGGAATTAAGATAAAAAATGCAATGAAACCATTTGTTTTAAAATTTCTAGGAGCTAAACATTTTAAGTTTACACAACCGAACTATAGAAAGTGCAGGACAAGCCAACGTTTGATGAACACTCTACTGAGGGAGCTTCTCATTAATACATTTCTGAACTAAAAAAAAAAATCACAGGAAGTGATTTTCTGTTGTTGAGCTATAACTCTTTTTTTGTACAGATACTAGTTTGGTAATACATACTGTAATTCTGAACCGTTTATGTTCTGTACCCTTCGAGGTCAGGCCCGTAAATTATTGCGCCATTAACATTCATGTATTTTCAAAGTTACGTCATTAATGTAGCTTATTCTGTCAAATAAAAAAGAACCCTTATAAAGCCTACGGGGCCTATACTCTGACTGAATGGAGGCATTTCCCAAGAGTATGAGAGAGATGAGATGATTTCAGTCGGTCTTTTTTCAGGATTACTGCAGTACTGTACTACCAGAATCCGAGAGAGAGAAAGAGGAAGTTGACTCTCTCCCAACAACAAGTGGGACATCGGTAGGAACAATGTTAACGTGATGCCCTTGGCAAATATCCTTTACAACATTCCCAGGAGAAAGACCAGGAACTGTCCCATGTAAGCCTAGGAGGGATGCTTCATACGCTTCGGGTACCCGGTACCCTGTGCCATATACGTGCAGAGATTAGCTTGAGAACCTCTGCTGTAGTTACTTAAAAAGGATGTGATAACGTGTGTGATCTCACTGACTGATGTGTGACCAGTAAGATCCTACAGTTCACTTTGTATTTCGATCCACTTTAATGGATACCTATATATATATATGCATGTTTCCTTTAATTCTCCTCTTCGTTGTCAAGAGTCCCAGCTATTGATCATGGAGAACTTGAACCAGGAATTGATGGGCTGTTCCCTTAACTCCATGTGTCCCATAATGAATTCCAGCTGGCTGAAGAAAGGAGAAAGTTGTTTAAAATCTTCATTTTAACTTTCCCGGGATTTTTTTTTTCTTATAAAAGGGTGGGAGGGCAGAGAAGAGCAGGTGGTGTTTAGGACACCTATTTATTCTGCCTTAAAATCATGTTAAACTAAGGAAAATGTGTTGCGAATGTAGAGGATGAACCCATCCGTGGTATGTTGCTGTATTAGTAAAGGGATATAACGTGGATGTTTATTAGCTAAGCAATAACTTTTCTATGTGTTATTTGATATAGCTAGTGACTATTTATTTACATGTTATGCTAGATGGTCCTTTGCATGCCAGTTCTGTGCTTGTGCAGAATTTCTCCTCGGTCACTGATGGCGTTTTTACGACATTGTCATTCGAAAATGTTGGATTGAACCTTATACATCATTTCATTAAAATTGTGCCTTAGAAAATGCAAAGCTATTGCACATAGTCAATGATGACTTATGGATACAGCGAATTCAAGAGGAACGGAGTTATTCCCGAGACCTTCAGTTCCTGAGACTTCTGGTAGCGGTTGCTGTTTTACAAAAATGAAAACAAAAAATAGTTTTGGAAATGTACAGATATTCAGTCCGATATTTTGATTAATCATCTGCATGTTTTATTGTTAGATATTTTGATAATGTTGATGTTTACATTTTGCATGGTATTCACAGAGTATTCTCCCACGGTAATGCACAAAACATGCACAATTTTAACATTCATAACTGATTTTTTATAGAACCCTTTTTACCTATGAAACTCCATCCGTTACATAAAGAATACATGAATATTGCACATTTTTTTCTGGTTCCCACAGCCTCATTTATACATTTTTTCTTAGTGAATGTCATCATACATATATTGAAACTAGAATCCAGTCAAGAAAAATACTCATTTTCCAACTGCAAGATGCGCATTTTTCATAATGAACTCTAGTCACCAGCACAGAATAATCTCCAGCATTCTAAATTCTAATTGCCAACTGTTCTATTTCTATTTGATTTCTATTTCATTTGGACTCTGTTACATGGCATTTTGGAAAGCCTGGGTTTTGTTTTCTCCAATTCAACAAAATAAGTATGAAGATTTCTTGGTAAATAATCTTGGAGATCCCAGGGGGAGAAAAATATAAACAATGCTTTACTACACTGGGTTGTAATATATATAAGTGTGTTTAGTTGTAGAATGAAACAAGGAAAGAAAAGGAGAAAAGTAAGTGATTTATTATTCTTGAGGAAGGATGAGATCTGATTTTTTTTAGATCCTCCAAAAGCTGTTCCCTTCTCATTGTTCAGAGAACACGGATAACTCCATTATAACTATGTTATGTGTGTTTCACTATCAGACTTTCATGTGTTTCCTCACTCTTTCTATGTAGTGTTATTAATGCAAAACATACTGTAGTTATCTATTTGAAGCATCAAAGTTAATGAAGTAAAAATGATCTACGTCATATGCAAGACCAGCCAAGAGGGTCATTACTGTTCTAGGTTGGCTAATGTGCTATATCAGTCACACTAACCTTCATTTACAATATTTATTCTAAAATGCCTCTGAAGAGTAGCAAAAAGTTGTCTTAAATGCAACGGCTTTTATAGTAAATGTACATTTATAAATAAAATACTCAAATGAATTTTGGTGTTCTTTGCTTTATGGGGTTGTGTTTCGTTTCTTCTGGTAAGGGAAGATTCATTTCTTACCTACCTCAGATATCTTCCTACTCCATGCTTCTGTCACCTCCCAAAGTGATTTTTTTCTAAAATACTTCCTCTCCCGAGAGAGGTCAAATGTTGACTAGTTTTGTAAAAGCCAAAGTTGATTCAAGATTTGCTTAGCAGAAGCAAATATAAAACATTTTCAGCCTTTCCCCTCATTGACACAATGGAGATATATGATTATTGTGTCAGGGAACCAGCATCATCATCAAATGTAAACTACATTCTCACTGCACCCCCAACTCAATAAATTCCAAGGACTCCGTGTTATTTCCAAGATCAAATATAAAATCTTTTGTTTTAGCATATAAAGTTCTTCATAATTGGCCCAAATCATCTTCTCTTTCCTTCTACATTTTCTATAATTTAACTGTTATTTGTCCATGGACTATGAAATCAGGGAGGTCATGATATGAATGGATTTAAGTGTGACTCTACAAAGTCACCTGCCTCATTTTCCTCTCCCGAGAGAGATCAAATGTTGACTAGTTTTGTAAAAGCCAAAGTTGATTCAAGATTTGCTTAGCAGAAGCAAATATAAAACATTTTCAGCCTTTCCCCTCATTGACACAATGGAGATATATGATTATTGTGTCAGGGAACCAGCATCATCATCAAATGTAAACTTGGCTATACTTAAATTTCCCAGTGGCCAGATATAGGTCAAGATGATGGAGATGACCCTAGATGCAGAGGGACACTAAGGTTCCCTCCCTACTCCCATCTCAGTTTGACTAAGGCAATGACCAATCAGTGATTAAGGCAAGATTAAAAAATAAGGAAGGTAAAGAATGGTCTTTTTTAACATAGTCAAGGAAAAAAAAAATGGTAGCCCATATAACAAGTCATATGTCCTTCCATACTAAGCTCTGTAGCTAATGATTTACTTTTCAAGACCTGAAATGTGCCCAATTTAAACACATCAATCCATTGCCATCTTCTGCAATATTTGTCAGAGAGAAGAAAGCAACCAGATTGAAGAGGGCCTTCAAAATAATGTCATACAAAGCTGAATTGAGGGAATTGAGAATGGATAATGTAGAGGAGAGAACCTTGGGATTGGAGGGGAGAACAGCTCATCTTCAAGTATTAGGACTTTTGCATGAAAAATCCTGTTAAATTTATTTTACCTGGCCCCAGAAGAAGATGGCAATCAGAGAAGATCAATCAGTCTATTTTCCTGACGATTAAAAGCATTGTGCTTAGCTCATTGCCTTGGCACACAGGTACAAAATCAATGTTTATTGATAAAGTAGAATGAGCTCCTTCACAACTTCAGAACCTTAGAAGTTACCTCAGAGGCCACTTCTTCCAACTTGATCCTGAACAATCATCCATCTTGACAACATCCCTCAAAAGGGGTGATCCAGTCTCTGTGAGAAGACCTTTCTCTTTAAGCAAAGCGTTCTCCCAAGATGCTAGAGGGCTGTGAGGGAAGACTTGATGAACTACTTTGCCAGAAATGTGGGAGAAAGGATTTCTGATCTGGTACAGGTTAGACTAAAGAGCTCGGAGCTCACTTCTCATACTGACATCCCAGGATTCTGGGATTGATTTTCTTTGTGTTGCTTCCAGCTGCTACCCAATTATCTTCCTATTGTGAGTCACTCTGGGAAATATATCAAGAACCAGCTGGGCAGACCATTTCCTTTTAGCAGGACATCAAGTTAAGGAAGGGAAAATCGACTTCAGGAATGACTAATCGTTTGATCATCATGGAGGAGGCTAGTCTTTGTAACATTTTGCTTGTTGGATTTATACAGCAAGGAAATAATTTATTAAAGACCCGTTTGTGTACTCGTAGCTTAAAACTGCCTGCTGGGGGCTTAAAATCTATATTTCTGTGAATAAATATATCAAAAGGCCCAGAGACCTCTAGAACACAGACATCAAATAGTCTTTTTTGTCAAGGAATATTTTTTCTCACTAAAGGTCAAAGTTTATATAATTGGAATCTGGAAGACCTGAGTTCTATTCCAGCCTGATCACTGGGTGACCCTAGTTACTTAGCTTCTCTGAGCATGTTTCTGCATCAATAAAATTTGAATAATAACACCTACTTCAGAGACTTTGTTTTTGCAAGGATCAAACAAGATAATGTATGTAAAGTGCTTTGCCAACCATAAAGGCTAAACAATGAGCTAGAGAAAGGAAGGATATGCAATTACTTCAGTAATTCAAGGAGGAGTGATTTCATCTCCATGGATATTCCTTTAATTCTCTTATACCACTTGCATTTCATACACTAAAGCTGGTCCAATCCTGTCACTTGGCAGATGAGGAAGGTCATATATAGGGGGTAAAGCATAGATTCAAAGCCGTGTTCTCTGCCTGATGATCCAGTGCCCTTTGAGAAAGAAAAAAGAAAAGTAGGGGGAAAGAGGAGAGGGAAAGGGAAGGGAAAAGGAAAGGAAGGGGGAAAGAAAGGGAAAGGAAAGAAAAGGGGAAGAAAAAGAAATCCATGTTTTACCACCTATATATGACTTTGGGCAAATTACTTTAACTGTCCTTCATCTGTCAAATAACAGTTGTTCATCTGTCGAATAATCTGGTATTCTCTCTCTTCTCATATCATCTCGTCTTCATCTCCTGGTTTCCCTGACTTCCTTCAAGTCCCGGATAAAATCCCACCTTCTACATGGCAACATTTTCTCATCTCCCTTAACGCTAGGACCTTGTCTCTATTGATTAGCTCCACTATATCTTGAATAAAGCTTATTGGTACATAGTTGTTTATCTGGTATCCTCTTCCCCTCGTTAGATTGTAAGCTCCTTGAGGACAAAAACTGATGTCTAAAGGTTCATGCACTTAAGACTAATTACCGATTGGACAATACTCTATTAGCATATGCTTGGAAAATGGCCCTCCCCACTATTCTGTACTGGCTCGATGATTGGTGTATACCGAGAATTGTAGGAGGGACTAGGGGGTGGAGTAAGACTAGCCAGAGTCACTTTGGCGGTGGATGAGGAGAAGGGAAGGGAAGTGGTGGAGAACTTGTGTCCATCCCCTTCACTTCTCCCCCTAAAGACCAAGAATAAAGAACAAGGACTTTTGCTTATCCTGACTCCGGCTGAATCTAAGGTATCCAGAATGCTAACTTGGTCATCACACTGATGTTTTTTTTTTGGTTTGGTGCCCTGGTACAAAGTAGGTGCTTTATGAATGCTAATTGATTGCTTAAAATCCATAGTTTCCTTCAAGCATGAGGTCAAGTGCTACCTTCTTCGTGACCTGCCAGCTCCTAGTTCCTTCTCTCCAAAGCTAACTTTCTGTCTATATTTTATTTAAAATTTTTTTCTTAATAATAGCTTTTTGTTTTCAAAATATATCCAAAGATACTTTTCAACATTCAGCCTTGCAAAACATTGTGTTCCAATTTTTTTTCCCTTCCTTCTCCTCACTCCCTCCCCTAGACAGCAAGTAATCCAACGTATGTTAAAGATATGCAATTCTTTTATACATATTTCCACAATTATTATGCTGCATAAGAAAAATCAGATCAAAAAGGAAAAAATGGAAAAGAAAAACACAAGCGAGCAAACAATAACAACAACAACAACAAAAGGTGAAAAAAACTATGTTGTGATCCACCAGTTCCCTTAGTTCTCTCTCTAGATGTAGATGACTCTTTCCCTCACAAGTCTATTGGAACTGGCTTGAATCACCTCATTGTTGAAAAGACATCAAATCATTAACCAAATCAGTTCCAATGGAGCAGTAATGAATTGAACCAGCTACACCCAGGGAAAGAACTCTGGGAGATGACTATGAACCACTACATCGAATTCCCAATCTCTCTATTTTTATCTGCCTGCATTTTGGATTTCCTTCACAGGCTAATAGTACACTATTTCAAAGTCCGATTCTTTTTGTACAGCAAAATAACTGTCTGGACATGTATACTTATATTGTATTTAATTTATACTTTAACATATTTAACATGTATTGGTCAACCTGCCATGGGAGAGAGGGGATGGGGAGAAGGAGGGGAAAAATTGGAACAAAAGGTTTGGCAGTTGTCAATGCTGTAAAATTACTCATGCATATATCTTGTAAATAAAAAGCTATAATAAAAAAAAGACATCAAATCAAATTTTCATCAGACTTGATCATCATATAATATATATCATATAATCTTACTGTTGCCGTGTATAATGATCTCCTGGTTCTGCTCATTTCCCTTAGCATCAGTTCATGTAACTCTCTCCAGGCCTCTCTGAAATCATCCTGTTGGTAGTTTCTTATAGAACAATAATATTCCATAACATTCATATACCATAACTTGTTCAGCCATTCTTCAATTGATGGGCATCCACTCAGTTTCCAGTATCTTGCCACTACAAAGAGGGCTGCCATAAACATTTTTTGCTCATGTGGGTCCCTTTCTATGATCTCTTTGAAATGCAGACCCCATAGGGACACTGCTGGATCAAAGGGTATGCACAGTTTCACAGTCCTTTGGGTATAGTTCCAAATTGCTCTCCAGAATGCTTGGATTAATTCACAATTTCACCAACAATGTTTTAATGTCCCAGTTTTCCCATGTCCCCTCCAACATTCTGCATTATCTTTCCCTGTCATTCTAGCCAATCTGACAGATGTGTAGTGGTATCTCAGAGTTGTCTTAATTTGAATTTCTTTTATCAATAGTGATTTGGAACATTTATATATACATGTCTATATTTTATAATTACCTAGGCATTTAGTATTTACCTGTAGGTATTCAGTAATTCAAGGAGGAGTGATTTCATCTCCACGGATGTTCCTTTAATCCTCAAATACCAGTTGCATTTCATACACTAATACTGGTCCAATTCTGTCATTTAGCAGATGAGGGAAAAGGTCACATATAAGGGGTAAAGCTATCCAGAATGGAAGCTCCTCAAAAGTTAGAACACTATTTCATTTCTGTTTTTGTAACCCCAGCACCCAGCACAATGCTTGGTATATTATAGGTGCTTACTAAATGTTTATTGATTGGTGAAGGTAACCCTATGAATTCTCTGGAGATTAATCCATTGTTTAAATGACTAAGTGACACAATAGACAGAATGCTGGGCCTGGAGTTCAAAATCTGGCCTCAGATACTTACTAGCTGTGTGATTCTGGGCAGATCACTTAATGCTGTTTGCCTCAGTTTCCTCAGCTGAAGGAAATGGCAAACTACTTTAGTATCACTGTGGTCACAAAGAGTTAGACACAACTGAAAACAATTGACCAAGTAAATGGCTAAACAAGATTGTCTTGGATGAAGATTCTCTCTTGCTTGTAGATAATCAGTGTCTCTACTTTTCTTTCCTTAGAATATAAGCTCTTTGAGGACAGGGACTGTTTCATTTTTAGCTTTTGTATCCTCAGTGCCTGACACATAGTTTGCACTTAAGTAATGTTTGTAAATGAATGAAGTAGGATCAAAAAATCATAAATTTAAATCGAGGTCAACCCTCACATTTTCAATATCATGAATAGGACAAAACATTTAATACAGTCTCTTTTCTAGCTATTTAATTGATCTTGAAGAGAGGGAAAAGAGGAAATCAATGAAGAGAAGAATAGCTAAATAAATCATTAGTTACAGTTCATTAGGGTCTTTTTTATTCTATCATGAATGGCATTGATCTTCAGCCTTAGTAGAAAGAAACTTTCATGATTTTATGAGAACAAACATAGGAAAAACTCATTTTGTATAATATATATATACATACATACATACATACATATATATATATGTATATATACTTTGCAATGAATAAAGAACTTCTTTGCACTGCATGACTAATTCAGTATAGAGTTAAAATTCATAGCTGAAATGTGAATAACACAGGAGATGAGGCTTGTTAATTCAGTTCCCCAATACCAGCAAGTGAAGTGGTTCCTGCAAAGCCTTTCCAGAAGCAACAAGGACCGTGATTATATCCCTAACTGCCTCTGTTGAGGAGGGAAAGGGAGGGTGAACGATGGACCTCCTATCCCCCAGAGAGCTATTTAGCCACAGCTCTGCTCTACAATCCCATTAAAACAAACCTAGGTGGCTAGGATGCCTTGGGATGCAGGGCTGTCTCAGTTCTGCTAGCTCGTGTTTATTCTTAATGTTAGCTATACGAAGTTTCTGCAGTTTTGCCTTAGCACCATCTCTGTCTCGGAATTTGGGTTCTCTCGGCTCAGTCATTTGCTCCTTCCTTTATTTTGTGTTTTAGGTAGATGTGGGAATCGTTCCCAGGCTCCCTTTTCTGTTCTTTTGACATCAGGGAAAAGTTTCATGTGCCTTCTTAAGTCAACATAGTTACAGCCCCATAAAAGTTCTGGAAAGCTAGCTGCATTCATGGAAGGAGGGCCCCCTCCTGTTTATGAGGTTCCTACATAAATAATAAAGGCCAGATACTCCTCAGCTGAACAGAGTGATGGGAAAGAAATGTGGCCCATGATGGTTTTGTTCAAGAATAATCACCTGGGAGTCAAGTCCAGCTCCATATTTTTCTACCACAAATAGCAATCAAAATAATGCCTCATGGGTCCTACCTACCCCCTCCTAGCATTCTTCTTTAAATTTAAAAAAAGAATAATTTCTAAAGGCTTTAGGTATGGAATTATCCAACTGTCATTGAAACCAGGGCTGGCTCATATGGACATCCACTTTTATCTCTGTCCATGGTCTTACAGCAAGGACATATCCAAAGTGAGTCTTCCCTTCCTGACTCTAACGGTAAACTGATAAAGCAATTAGTCAGATATGTGACAAATGCCTTCTGTGTTCCGCCATCATGCTAGGTGTTGGGCACACAAAGACAAATATAAAACAATGATTACTCTCAGGAACTTTGCCTTTTATTGGGTTGGGGTCAGATACTATGACCCGAAAGATTCCTTCCAATTCTGAAAGTCAGGCTGTTTAAATGTCTTAAGAAGCGTCCTGTGATGATGTTCTTTTCTTGAAGATCTAAGATTGCTGTAGAAGGTACAGACTGAAACACCTTCAGAAGATATTCCCAGGGAACATCTCCACGATGTTTGCTTCCCTGGACTATGGTCTCCTGGACTGGGCTGGAAGCAAACAGAAGGTGGTGGGGTGGTAGGGGGAAAAGGTAGGGACATTATGTTCCTGAAATCTTAATTTTAATTTTTTGGTACAATTCTGTATTTAACAAACAGCAAATAAAGTGAGCATTTACATATGCATAAAGATCAGAAAAATCTATTAATCTCTATTATGAAAAGTTTTCTAAGTATAAAATAAACTCCTAATTGGGATTCTTTCTGGCATTCATTCCCTTCTCTTTTTATTTGGGGCTGAGAGGAGAGTAAGCGAGAAAACCCATATTCTCCTTTATACCTTCCCCATTCCCACTATCAAAAATAAAAATCTTGTAGTAAATATACATGGCCTAGCACAAGGAAACATGGACTCCTCCACAGGGATTGATGCCGATGGAAGCAGGATCAGCGATCTGGAAAGAACCAGGACTGAGGGGAAAGAGTAAGGTGATTCACCCCACCTGGCACATCAACTGTCGTTTGTTATGCCCTCAAGGTACCTTACCCTGAGGAGTTTTAGGGAAGTCTTAAGGTCCCCCATTTCCCTTCTACCAATCCCAGTGAAAAGTTTCCACTATACAATCTATACATTTAAGAACAAGAAAAAAAGTGGGCTCCCATCGTTTTGTAAGTCACATGAGTTAAAATTCAAGACACACACTGTTTATTCTCCAAAAATAAAGCCAATCTCCAGATTTCCTACTGTGATGCATGCTACAGTTGATGGGCTAAAGGAGGAGGAGACTAAAAGGTTAAAGGGATTGTTTCATCTTGGCAAATAGCCCTGATAGGCTGTTGTTGTTATTTTTTAATGTCTACCTAGCTCCAAAGGCAATTTACCTCCAAAACCCTATTTCTCATGACTACAAGGGTTGCAACTGGAGTCATTGGCCACCGAGCTTAAAGACTGAAAGGCACTTCAGAAATCAAATTTCAGCCCAAGAGATTGGTTTTGAGAAACAAAGAGCAAGACAAAATTTCTCTGCTGGAGCATCTATGTGTCAAAGTTTATCATCATTATATTATTGCAAGAAGGGAAAAAAAAACAAATTAAGACAGTTAACAGCTGAAATCTTGGAATACAATTGTGTTTAATGCTGTAAATCTGGTTGCAGTCCCTGCAGGCTTACCTTTCCCACATGTTAAGCCTCGTTTGGGAGGGCAAGTATCACTGTTTATCATGGAATGCCACTGGGGTAAGTGGATTACTGTGCCCCCGGATGCCCTGCCCCATTGAAGAGTTCTGCTATTGCCATGAGTCACTGAGGGAAAGGGAGACATGGGATCCAAAGAGTTTGTGTACGAGACAGGACGTCCTTCCAAAGAGGAAGAACTTAAAATCTCCTCCCGAGTACCCAGCTGGAGCTGCCTCCCACCCCGACCCACCCAACACCATGCATTAAATTAATGGCGGTTTTAAGATTACACATGTTCGAGCTTTTAATATCAGGGGTCATTGTGACTCTCCCACTGGTTATTCTTTTAAATTGGCTTTTGGGAGGAAAGACCCATTAAGGCTTTAGTGATGTTCCAAGAACTCTTCTTCCAGAAGAGGGAAAAAACTGGCTCCTTTTTTTCTTGGCTAGTGACCCAAATTTTAATTGAATTTTGATGAGATGATGGATACTGTACCTTATTCCAAGTCTATATGCTAAATTAACAAGGCTGGCTGCTTATTGTCCTCCTCTGCAGCCACCCCAGAATGAGTTTCTGCTAATTCTCTTCCACAAGACATGAAGCAAGTGAGGTAAGTGTCTGAAATTCGTGCTGGATGCTTGGAAATCAGCATTGTTCTCCAGGCTGGGGCCAGCCTGACCGAGAAGCATCTGGTCTCATAGAGAATCCCGTGCTGAATGATTTTCACTCAGCCTGGGAGGATACATTTCCATGCTCGCCAGGCATTCATTCAAGTTATTTTGAGCTTACTAACCCTATTTTTAAAAGCATGTTTGTATTTGTCATTACAGGAAGGACGCTTCTTCAATATCTGTAGTAGGTAGTTTATAGTTATTTGCAATATGACCATCATGAATGGAGCAAGAACAAGATGAATGATTTCAGCAAATCCTGGAACACAGTTATTGTGTCCCATCTTCAGATGAACAGGGATTTATTTATCGCGTTCTAATGTGGCAAGGTATTGTGCTAGGCAGTGGGAATATAAAAGAAGGAAGGAAGGAAGGAGGCAAAGAGAGAGAAGAGAAAATAGAGGAGAGGAAAAGAAAGAGAAAGGAAGGGAGACAAGAAAGGAAAGGAGGGGGAGAGAGACAGAGACAGAAAGAGACAGAGAGACAGAGAGACAATGAGAGAGAGAGAGAGAGAAAACGAGAGACAGAGAGAGAGAGAGAGAGAGAGAGAGAGAAGAGAGAGAGAGAGAGAGAGAGAGAGAGAGAGAAGAGAGAGAGAGAGAAGAGAGAGAGAGAGAGAAGAGAGAGAGAGAGAGAGAGAGAGAGAGAGAGAGAGAGAGAGAGAGAGAGAGAGAGAGAGAGAGAAAGGGAGAGGAAGAAGTCCCAGAATAGGGTTCAGAGAGGAATCCATACTATGGGCTATGTTTATTAAATGTAAGCTCTATTTTGTCACATATAATTCTAAATCCCTAGATTCGAGGACCATAGCTGTCAATATCTATTTGTAAGAAATCAAAATGCCTTTGAAATAGGGACCAAAGCAACTCTTTATGACCACAAGTTTCATTAAAGAGTGACTTTAATTGCTAGGAGTTCACTACATTCTTGAAATCACAGATCTTGATCCCCGCCTCTTTTTAAGAAAGCACATTTATTTTTCTATATATATTTCCACATTTATCATGCTGCACAAGAAAAATCAGATCAAAAAGGAAAAAAATGAAAAAGAAAACAAAAAGTAAGTAAACAATAAAAAAGTGAAAATGTTACATTATGATCCACATTCAGTTCCAACAGGCCTTTCTCTGGGTGTAAATGGCTCTCTCATCACAAGGCCATTGGAACTGGTTTGAATCATCTCACTTGAGAAGAGCCACGTTCATCAGAACTGATCATCATATAGTCTTGTTGCCATGTATGATGATCTCCTGGTCCTGCTCATTTCACTCAGCATCAGTTCATGTAAATCTTTCCAGGCCTCTCTAAAATCATCCTGCTGATCGTTTCTTATAGAAAAATAATATTTCATAACATTCATATACCACAACTTATTCAACCATTCTCCAATTGATGGATATTCACTCACTTTCCAAATTTCTAGCCCCTACAAAAGGGCTGCCACAGACATTTTTGTACATGTGGGTCCCTTTCCCTCCTTTAAGATTTCTTTGAGACACAGACCAGTAAAGTCTTCATCCAATGTAATCCCACACTAGGTAACATTGGACAAATTGCTGGGCCTGCAGTTATAAAGACCTGAATTCAAATTGGGTCTCAAGATACTTCCTAGCTCTATGACTCTTGACAAGTCATTTAATTCTGTTTACCTCAGTTTCTTCAACTATAAAATGAGGATAAAAACAGAACCTCCCTTATGGAGTTATTGTAAATAAGTTATTAACTATTAAATAGATCATATTTGTAAAGCCATTAGCACAGTTCCTCTATCTATTGCACCATGTAGCTGTCCCAGGAGACATCTTTTTAAAAAATATTTACCTGTTTGGATAGATACATCAATCAAATTCCCTGAATGATGAATTACTTTTAAAAATTATTATTGACAAGCATACTCTATTACCCAAGGCATCCACATAGAGATTTTTTTTTAAAATAAGAAAGCATTTTTTGTCACACTGCTCTCAGGAGCAGAAAGGATTTTTGTTTCTACTAAATGTAATTTGAAGTTGTTTTAAATTTTGCTTGTCATAATTATCTCATTCTTTAAAAATCATATAAAATAATTTTATTTTAAATTTGTTATTTAAAATATTTTGTGAATGTTTATAATGTACATAATATATAATAGGAAAGTACATGCATATAATTTGTAAGTACATAAATATACGTATATTGGGCACACATGATTTAAAATAAAAATATGCAATCAAAAGGTTTGGAACCATTTTTTGTGAGGCATAAAGGAGCCAAGCCAATTCATGTTTCCCAAGTGAAGGCTTCCAAACTTTAAAGGTTGACACTGCCTCTAAGGGGAGCAATTTTCAAACCTTCTCAGGGCAAATAAAAGCCTTCTGTTGACTGGTCACTGTCTCATGGAGGGGGGTTGGCTAAGTGGAACACTGGGAAATGCTTTTTCCACTCTGGGAAAGCTTCAGTGTGAAAACTGCTGGGTTAAAACTGAATGATTTCTACTGTGTTTCTTCTGATCACTGAATGCCTAGGATTCCATACTAGGAAGCTCAGCTCGATCTTTGTTCATCATTTATTCACAGAAAATCTTAGTTTTTCTTTGACAAATTGTAGGGGAAAATATGTTTTAGGGGGTTTTTTCCTCCATGGAAGAGGAAACAAGAAATGTAGAAACTGCGTATTTATTGAATTAAATACCTGCTGAGAAATGGTTATTTCCACTAGTCAAAAAAGTTTATCATAGCTAATTTATATCCTAGATTTTATTTTAGTTCATTCTTCATCATTAGAATAGAATTTTCTAAATGCACTTTTAGGCGATAAATTAAACTGTTCTCTTCTTATTTAGCCATTTAGCATCTTAGATTAGCAATAATACTTGGAGAAATAATTACATCTCCTTTTAAATCTTACAGTTCAGTTTTGTAGCCCCAAATAAAATCAATTTGTAGGCTAGGGGGTGCTTTCTCACACAATATATCTGAGCCTTACTTGAGAGGCCTCAAAAAAGGAAAGGGAGAAATTCTCAAAAGACAAGTTATCTTTCCCAGAACTGTAGTAGAAGATTATAAGTTGATCAACATAAGGAAAAGTGTGGGAAGGTAACAGTCAGAGATGCAATAAAAGATGACATTATTCTTTTTTTAGCTTTTTATTTTCAAAAACATATGGATAGACAGTTTTTAACTTTCATTCTTACAAAACCTTGTATTTAAATTTTTTCTCCCTCCCTTCCCCGAGATGTCAAGTAACCCAATATATGTTAAACATGTGCAATTCTTCTATACATATTTCCACAAGTATCATGTTACACAAGAAAAGTCAGATCAAAGAGAGAAAAAAATGAGAAAGAAGTGACTTGCACAAGGTCATACAATTAATAAGTATCAAATGTCTGAGGTAGAATTTTAACTCAGAAATGTCAAAAATCGGGTTTGCAGTAATAGGGGGAAATAAAATATTATGTGAAACTTTTAAAAAAGATAAACCAGAAATAATTTACTTTTTGCATAGTGTTCTATACACTGCACAACCTAGTTGTTCCCTGATAATTCTAAATGGAAAAAATCTCAATTTTGATTTCATATCTCAATTTTTGGGGGAAAACTCCTGCTTCCAGAGCCCAGAGACATCAGGAGTGGGAAGGAAGAGCTGGAATTGGAGAGAGATGAGTAAAACACATATTTTATATATCTATATATCTAAGGAAGAGGAAGCAGGCCACTGAAATTTTAAAAATACAAAGATTTTCACCAATTCTAAATACTTGTCCACATTTAAAATTTAGTCTCTTTATATTTTGATAGCACTTCTACTTCTTCAAAAGCACAGAAACCAATTAATGGGAGTTTGTTGTTGTTATTAACTCATTTCAGTCCTGTCTGATTTTTTGGGACCCCATTTAGAGTTTTCCTAGCAAAGAGTGGTTTGGCATTTTCAACTCATTTTACAAATGAGGAAACTAAGGCAAAGAAAGTTAAATGACTTGCCCAGAGTCACATAGCTAGGAATGCCTAAGGCTAAATTTGAATTCAGTTCTCCCTGACTCTAGGCTCAGTGCTCTATCCACTGAACACCCAGCTGCCCCAAGGAATTAGCCTCCTGATTAAATTAGATTGTTAGTAGATGGTATGCTCTCTTCCCCTCCTCTTCCTCCCACCAACTCTACCCTTGCAAACCAGGGGAGCTCCTTCCTGATTGCTGAGTCCTAGCAGTGGTCTTGCAAGGTCCCAAGGTTTCAATCTTCCTATCACACAATCATCATCGGTGTCTCCTTTCTTTTGATTAAAGGCAAAGGCTGAGACTACTTATCTTAAGTGCCGCTTTGCACTGATTGCCCTGGGTACCATTTCCTTCATTTTGCCAGTGCTCTTGGCTGTAGCCTCTGGGATGCTGCAGACATATATCTAATATAATGAGGGATCTGGGCTTCTCCTTTTCCCCCAAAGCCCAGTCCTGCACCATTGGAATTAGGGTACTCCAAATCCAAAACAAAACAAAAATAAATTCCTTAAACCCTTCACAGCTGGGATCAATGGATGGGAAAGGCTCAAAGATGGCTTATGCTGTTGGAGTGGGATTTCTACAGCCTCCTCTTCCTTCTCCCCAATCCCCAGAGAATAGCAACTCTTTCCAGATCTTCTAGGAGAATTATTCACATGAGCTGAGAATTGCACTTCAACATAAATATCTTGAAGGTGAGAATGTCTATTGCAGCTCCCAGAGTCAATGCAAATATAAGCACCGAGCTTATAGTCCAGAATCAAGGAGCTCTTGGAGTACTTTGAAATTCAATTGAAGTGACAAAATAGATTTTTGGACTTGGACCAGTAGGGATTTGTTTTGCTTGACTATGGATATTTTAACAAGAGTTTTTTTTTTTTTTTCTGTTAAATCAGTGGGAAAGGGAGGGGAAAAATAGATCTTTATTCATTAAAAAAAAAAAAGAGGAGGAACAATTTTTTTTTTAAAAAAAGAGCTGACATTTTAGGATTAAGGGAAAAAAAAAACAAAGGATTTCTAAGACCAGATCTATCTACTAGATACATTACTTCATCGGATTGGGACAAAAAATTACATAGATGGCTCTGGAAAAGTGACAAGTTGAGGGTGGTTTTCCAGCTCTAGTAAAATCATCCAATGTCAAAAAACCAATATGAACTTCATCCCAGCAATCTCAGTAACTGCCAGGGAATGTCAGATCTTCAGAACTGAGCTCTTCAAAGGGATCATAAGATCAAGGCCCTAGAACTAGACTGGATTATGGAAACTATCAAGTCAATACAGAAAGTGAGACCAGAAGCTCTGCCTGGGCTGGCACATCTTATAAATGTTTCAGGTAAGGTTTTTAAAAATTATATTTGTTTCATTTTAAACATAAGTACAAAATGAGAAAAGTGGAGGGAAATGCCAGGCACGCAACAGATTATAAGAGAGGATTTAATATAAAACAATAAATTTCCATTTCAAGAAAACCTGTATAATAAATACTGCATATTTTTTTCAAAACTACCCAGTTTTTTTTTTTTTGTTTTTGTTTTTTTGGCTTCCTTGTTGATTTTTGTTGTTGTTGTTGTTCTCTGCTGGGCAATTTTCACTTTATTCTATTTTGCTCCCTTCTCCCACCGCCTCAAAGAAGGCTCCAATTAAGTGTGTGTATTTATCTAGTTAAATATCATCTATCTACATCTATCATCTATCTATACCTTTACATAAATATATACACATATATATACATAAATATCTATAAACATACCTATATCTGAAAGACCATACCATGCTTATTTCCACCGATCATCTGTTTCTCTGAAGGTGGATAGCATCTTCTTTCATAAATCTTTCCATATTTTTCTAAGTAACCTGGCATAGATTTTCTATACCACAGTAATATTCTCATCTGACATCCCATCTGAGAGAATGTCCATGTAAGTTTCTCCCCAGTTTTCTGCATTTCTTCTATTTTTGGCTACATAAGTTTCATTTACTGAAGAAAATTTTAATTTAAAGTCATTGAAATTATCCTTTTTACACATCAATAATGCCCTCCCTTTATAATATAGTTTACAGTCTGATGCTACTAAATCTTCCTTTATATCTTTTTTTCCTGCTTTCAGGCAGGATTTGAATCTAGGTTTTCCTATATTAAAGCTTTCTCTCTCTTGTCCTATGACCCCAGGAAGGGGGAGTGGAGGGGGGGGTTTTGGAGAGGGACACTGCCAGAGCATACCCTTTTCAGAAAGTCCCTTTTACTGACTAAAGACTTATTGCTTACAATCAACTCTCCCTTTCTCAAGCTCTCATCTCGTTAACCTTGATGAACAAATAAATTAATTTTTTTAGAGGCAATCAGGGTTAAGTGCCTTTGCCCCGGACCACACTCTAATAAGTGTCTAAAGTCACATTTGAACTCAAGGCCTGATTCTAGAGCCAGTGTTCTATTCACTGTGCTAACTAACAAATAAGATTCTTTTGATTCATATCAGAAAAAGCAATTTATGGGTTGAACTACTCCTTCAACCTGAGAAGGAATTTTCATTTTTCAGTCATTTAAAAAGAGAAAAGTATGTAAAGAAATGCTTCAGAGAATGAGTAAAAATCATTTGTGTCATATCAGCTAATGTCATTTCCTTAGCAATGGAAAATAATCATTTTTTTGAGGAAGTTAACTGAGGAAAATAAAAACACATTTAAATTCCATGCTTGCTTTGCTTCTGACAAAAATAAACCTATGCTCAAAAAGTTGAATATTGTAACTTGATAATGGTTCCAGGGCTCCCACTATACATGTGAAGCTTTTCCTTTTCTAATCTCTCACAGATTATTTCTTTTACATCATCCCCTAGATTTCCTGACATTACATGGATGGGAATACATGTGGAATATATAGCTCTTCTATATTGTCTTTACTTCACGGCCAACCCAACTCCCTTCCTGAACGTGTGTTTCTTTGAGAAATTATTGCATACTTTATTTTGCATACACTTCACGGTGATTGACATGTTCAACATCCATTTCTCCATTCACCTTTGAGTGATCCTCAATCTTCATTTCTTGAAGACTGGTATTCCATGGTTCCCCTGAGCACACTGGGTACAAGCTTTGGTTAGGCTTTATGGACAACAGAGAAAAAGCTTACACAGAATGAAAAGTGAAGCAATCTACACTGTTGGTAGGAGTCAGATCCATTTTTGTAGTGAAGTATGTTTCATATCACTTTTTATACAACAATAGCCATTGTTAATGCCCTTCAGCCATCCTATTACTGTCATGAATCATTGTCCCTTGGTCACCTATAGTTTGGACTCCTCAGAGATTATGATATTCCATGATCTATAGACATATGGCATAAAAAATATGAGTTGTTCTGTGTGACCCTGGGACCCTGTGTGAGAAATGGGGGGGGGTGTTGTTTTGGGGAGTAAGATGGAATTTATAAAAAGCCCCATATAATTGTCCTCACACACAATCTGCTCTCTTCCTCTTATTCAAGTCCTAGCCCATTACACTGTCAGATTGGAGTATCACTGCATTGGAGGTAGATGTCCTGTTGGATTAATTCCAATAATGGGTCCTCTAGCCGTGTGTTATTCTACGGGTATTCTCCACTCATTGGATTTTTTTTCTAACAAGTATTTTTAGGCTAATATCTTTTGAATTGTCATGAATTCCATTGAAATAGCCCTATAATATCCTGGGTCTTGGTGCATTCAGCAAAATAGTAAAAAATTGGAGTCATGGTTCCTTTTCTGGTTAGTCATCTTGATCCTAATGCTTTGGGGTGAAAATTTTCCAAGAACGTACCCATGACCCTCTTTTCTTCCTTCTCTACCATGTCTTTGTTGGCAATCTGATTCACTCCCATGGCTTTGAATATTCTGTCTATGAGGATGATCCCCAAATCCCTATCTTAATATATATATATAGCATCTCTGGCTTTGTGTGATAGACATATTTAGCTCTGACAATTAAAAGATCATTAGGGATTGTGAAGAGAGCAATTTCAGTTGAATGATGCTATTGGAAGCCAGATCAAAGGTTACAAGAAAGTAAGAGAGGCAGCTAGGATAAAGTCAAGAACTTTAACAAAGAAAAGAGAAAAGATTTGAATGCTAGTGTACAGTGACAGGAAGTTTATGTGAGGATTTTTAAGGGTGGGGGAGAGATAGGAATGTTTGTAGGAGTCAAGGAAGAATCCAGAAGATAAGGAGAGACTGAAGATTAAAGAAAAAATGGATATGAAAATCTTTTCTGCTAAAACAAAAAAACAAAAACCTGAGAGGATGGGATGAAGGATGCAGATAGAGAAGTTTGCCTTGGCAAAGAGGAAGTACATTTTATTCAAGACAAGGACACTACATATTTGAGCAATACAAGAAGAGAAGTATGGAAAGAAAAATCAAAATTTAACCCCAAGTCCAGAGTTCTATCCACTGCACCATGTTGTCTCTGAAGATAAATGAGAAAATAGTAAAAGAACACAGTTGTTCTTCAGGATATTAGCAATTCCCATTTATAGCTCTCTTTGAAGTATATAAAACATGAGGCAATGGGGAGATTATATGGCATCATTCATGTAGGAGAATTATAAAGTAAAAATATAAATGATATGTATATCAAATTTGAAGATGACATGACCACGATCAGGGATAGTTCGTACACTACAAAACAAAATTATGGCCCAAAATATATCAGTAGACAAGAAACTTTTGAGTCAGATGTTACAATAAAAGGAAATTTAATAGAGAGAAATGTAAGGCCCTAAAACTGGGTTCAAAATGATCAATTATAAACATACTAGATAAGAGAAAACAATTCATGTGGGGAAAAATTGAGTATTTCTACAGGCTACAACTCAGTTGGAATCAATATGTAAGATAATGCTAATAGGTATCATTTATATAATGTTTTGAGATTGGCAAAGTGCTTTACATATGTTAACTTATTTGCATTAGTATGGGAATTTTTAAAAATTGAATTCTGTCTGTGTCATCACTAATAGAAGTATGATACACATAACAAGGAAAATATCGTATTCTATACTGAAAATATTGTATTCTGCTTTAGGTTATTATATCATATTGTGTTTGGTTTAGGGTGCCATGTTTTGGGAGAAGCATTGACAAATTGGAGGGTGTTTAGAAGAGAGTGACCAGCCTGGTAAGAGACATAGAAAGTATGACATAGAAGAATCAGTTTAAGAAACTATGGAGAAACCTGGAGAAAAGAAAACTTAAGAGAGGATGGAATAGCCATCTTCTGGCATTTTAAGGGCATTCATAAGGAATGAGGAATTTGATTTGTTTCTTGAATTCCAGAAGAAAAAATTATGAGCAAGGAACAGGAAATTCAGAGGGATAGATTTTGGCCATATAAATTTCCTGATAATTAGAACTTTGCAAATGTAGAATGGGCTGCCTCTGGACACAATGAATCATATCACTGGAGGTTTTCAAGTGAAGATTCACTAAACCCTAGTAGGGAATTGTGTAGATAGATTCAGTCCAGAGATTGAACTTGATAAACTCTGATGACTCTTACAATTCTGAAATTGTTATTCTATTAAAATTATGGGGTTGGGGTTCTGGAAGCCAATTTAGAATTATGCAAAAGGAACAACAAAATTGTACACAACTTTTGACCCAGGAATTCCACTACTGGGCATACATCCCAATAAGGTCAAAGACAACAACAAAGGTTCAATATAGATTAAATAAGTTATGGCAGAATTTATTGCATTAGCAAAGAACTGGAAACAAAAAGGGTGTCTTTTAGTTGAAAAATAGCGGAAAATAAATTATAGTATATGAATATAATAAAATATTCGTGTTTAGTAAGAAATTAATATGTTATATATGTTAAAATATATGTTAAATCCAATATGTGTAAATATATTTATACAATTCAGTAAGAAATTTTATATGGAAATACAGTTTCTTCTCGTCTTGTTAACTGAAAAAAGAAAAAAAAAAGGTGGGTCAACAAGCACTTATATTCTAGGAAAATAGGACAAGCTGCTTAAAATGATGGAGAGCACCTGGCAACTATCAGAACATTAGTAGAACCATAGAATGGAAACAATGACTTCTTCAAGTTCTATAGGCCACTGGACTTCAAATAGTTTTGAAAATGTAGAATTCAAAGCATTTTGTCCCTCCTGTGTTCAGAGTAGATAAATTGTTGTTCATCCTTCATTCTCGGAGAGGACCAATCACATCAGTAGAGTAAGTTAACTGGATTTGTAAGTTAATTGGGCCTGTAAATTAATTAAATTAGGGAGAGCTGTGCTTAGTCTTGTCCCATCCTCTCCTCCAGATAAATAGCATGGGGCTTGCTGGACGGACAGCTGAATTTGACACAGGAAGACCTGAGTTCAAGCTTGCAGACTCTAACCTTGAGCAAGACATTTAATCTCTCAGAGGCTGAAGCAGTTATTAAGGACGTATTAATATGTGAAAGATGGGCTGGGATCCTCTTTGCCAGATGGAAGTCCTACTAGGGGTCCTTTATATTTTGGAGGCCCTTCAATTGTTTACAGATTATGGACGAGATCATCTCAGACAATGTAAAAGCTCTAAAGTTCAGATAACCCTCTCTGTCTTCCCTCATGTAGCTTAAAATCTAATGGTTTATGGAGTGATTATGGACTCTAATAAGACTAAAAGAACTTATAGTCTATAAATTTAATACTTATTGATTGATACTTAACAATATTGATTCCATTGTATTAGATTGAGTGGTTTATTTTAAACTGTTATTTCAATGCAGTGAGTACCACTTTACTTGAAAGTAATAAAACAATAATGATGGTAATTTTGCTTCCACCCTCCCCAACCCCCACCCCCACTCCCAACTCAGCTTTGGCCAAGGGAGGATAAATAAAGGAAACTACTAATTTACAAAATGTGCAGATGACCTAGTTTATTCATAACCATAGGAGTTTTAATTTATTAAGCAACAATTTAATATAAGCAGTGCCTAGTAATTCCAGCTCACTGTTTGTTTTGGAGAAGAATAATGGGTTACTTAATGGGGAAGATATATTTATTATTGGAAAATTTTAATAATAAACAAAATTACGTTTGGGGGGTTTCAAGGGAAGTAATTGGTTGGAAAGTCAGCCTTCCCTGAAGTGGGCTGCATGTGTGGCAGGGGTGATTTAGTGTTGAACTAACTCCCTCTTGGAGAGGAGAGGGGTCTGTGGAAGGCGAGCCTTAGCCAGGGCTGACCCTTGTGTTTGCACAGTGTAGGTGGCCCCAGAGTGGGGGCACACCACTCCAGGGACCTGGGGAAAGCTCATTAAGGATCCATGTGTCCCAGCACAGATCCAAGTTCCTGCTTGCTTCAATGGGGATCTTAGAAAAGGAGCATTCTCTCCTGCAAAGCCTGCCAAGGGTGGGGGAGGGAGGGAACAGAGAACTTTTCAGCCTCTAAAGCCAAGAGAAGGCCCTGGGTAGGGAACCAGAGGACTGGGAGATGAAGGAAGATTAGGGGAATGGGGTAGGCAGCCAAAGGCAAAGAAGCAAGGGATTCTCCTTCCTCTCCTCCCGACCCTCAAGGTCCAGTAAATCTTCAAGTCTTTGGAGGAGGATGCTTCCCAATGTTTCCCACAGGCATCCATTTCTATCTTACTTCCCTCCATATCTCTCACTTCAACTTGTAGTAGCTTCCCTGCTTTTAGCCCCCAGAATGATCATCCTAAGGCACAGGGATAACCATGTCACTTTTCCTGCTTCCAGCTGCCAGAATAATCATCCTATCCACAGGAATAACCATGTCACTTTTCTGCTCAAAAACATTCAGTGGCTCCCCATTATCCATTTGACTGGGCTTCTTAAAGTTTTTACACTCACCACCCTTTTTCATCCTAGAAATTTTTTCCTCCACCCCAGGCATGTAGTTATAGAAAATGGGTATACCAATCCATTCACTGGGATTACAGGCCATAATTTCATGATGTTCATATTCAGTTACAATACCCCATATACAATACAGTTTAAAAAGCTGGTATCTATTAGACAAAATATGAATTCAATAAACCTGGTAACTTAAGGCACTAGACAATCTGGCTCTTCCTTTTTTTTTAAATTTTTTTTATTGCTCCCTTTAGCTAATTCCAGGCAGAATAGACTTCTACTGCTAGACACTCTCCAAATTCAAATGCTCCACGTCCCACATTTGCCTAGAACCCCATGCCTAAATTGTACTTCCTTTTCACCTTGCTTTCCTTAAAGACTCAAGTGCTATCTCCTCCAAGAAATATTTCCTAATTCCCCTAATTGTTAGTTAATTCACATTTCTCAGTTTTCCTTGTACTAGGTTTGTGTTGGTACACAAGCACTAGTAGAATATCAGTTCCTTGAGGACAAGGACTTTTTGTATCTCACACAGCCCAATACATAGTATATAGTTCAAGCTTAATGTTATTTTGTTTTTATTCAATCATTTCATTCATATCTAAACCTTCAGGAGCCATTTGAGGTTTTATTGGCAACGATATATTGGAGGGGTTTGCCATTCCTTTCTATAACTCATTTGACAGATGAGGAAACTGAGGCAAACAGGATTAAGTGACTTGCCCAGGCTCACACAACTAGTAAGAATCTGAAACCACTTGGATCTTTCTGACTCCAGGCTTCTGACACCTAATTGCCTCAGGAGCTCAATTGTGGAATTGAACTGAATTTCACTGAATTGAAATTTACATTTAGAATTAGAATTAGAAATTACTATCCAAATTATCCTAACACCAGTCCTGTCTAAATGACTCAAAACTCTTGATACAGAACACTTTGTGGGAACTCAATCCTTTCTCCCTTATTTGAGGAAACTGTAGCTCAAAGGCAAGAAAGTGCTTCCTCGAGATCACACAGAAAGTTTTAGCAAGTCCAGGATTCACGCCTCCCAATCAAGTGTTCTTTCCACTAAGCCACACTGAGGTAGGATCCAATATTTTATGAATCTTTATGTCCTATTTCTTCAGTCACTCATCAGCAGATCCCTACAAGCAATGAAGATTGTGAGGGAAGGAAAATCAGGAAGAAGGGGAGGATGCACAAATACTCTTCTCTACAGTGCTTTATTCCCCATACCAATGGCTCACATTTATATTAATGCTTTAAGATCCCAGGTACTTTCCTTACAGCAAAGTCACAAAGTAAGTTGTGGCTGGAATCATAAAACACTAAGCAAAGTAGTTAGACTCCAAGTTAGCAGCCAGCCTCTCCTAGCTAAGCTTTAGTTTATTTCTCTCTAGAGTCCTTCTTTATTCAACATTTGCACACTTAGTGGGAGAAATGCAGAGTTCCATGTACCCGGGACATGAACTAGAGAAATCCAATTATTTTTTTTAATTTTGGTAGAAGCCATAATCTGGACCTAGAGAATGTGTCCTTTGATTGTGGAAGGGCTAAAGTATGTGAATACAATGGAATATTTTTGCCTGGCAAATATAAGAAATCTAGAGAAGTGTGGGAAGATTGTAAGAAGAAAGGCATAACAAGAAAGTAGAAGCAAACAAATGTAAACAACTACAATAATGGAAAAATCACCATTCTAAAAGAGAAGAGAATTCAGATCCAATGAAACCTTGGTTCCAAATTACTGCCGTTGAAATACACTTCCTTTTTGCAGAGAGGTAGTAGACTATGGTCATATATTATATGTTCGTCAGTCATGGTTTCTGTATTGGCAAGTTTTGCTTTAAGTGGTTGTTTGCAAATTTTAGTTTTGGTTTTATTTATTTATTTTTAATTGTAAGGGAGAGTATTATGAAGAACAGAGTTACAATATTGGGAAATTCCTCCAGCATAAAAATAAAATGCATTAATAAAATATTTTTAATAAAAAAAATAAAGAGAAGAATCTTTGGGCATTGTTTCCCAGGGCATAAATATGATCTAAGAAAAAAGAGACCAGGAGATGCTTCAGGTTATAACTTCCATGCTTAGAACATTATTCTTCAATCCTGCAGGAGCTCCTGTGAAGTTCAGTGGATATTCTCAGTAAGACAGATAGATTTGGAGAGACAGGAAGAGACTGAAAGAAACTGAGACAGAGAGATTAACACAGACAGAGAGGAAACAGATAAACAAAGGTGATAGAAAAGAGTGAGGGGAGAGCTTGAGAGAGCTCAGATGTGCAGCAGATAGTCTGGTCTATGGCTTTAAGGTAAAAAATTACAGAACATTCTGGCCTTCCCACTTATGAATTCTTCCTGCTAAATTGAATTTGAAATAGAATGTGTGTTGGTCAGTCTTTGTGATTTTTTTCCCCTTGTTTTCTCAATAATCAATCAACAAAGCCTTTCATACTTTCAAAATAGGGCAACTCTGTGATTTCCTTAGGGAGTCCAATCAGCACCAATACTTTTGAGTCTGACCCTTTCAGGATGTGGTTAGCTATCTATTTTGGACAATAACTCTACATTTAATGATTTTTGTTCAGTTCCAAATTTGGATATGTGTTTTTAAAAATTAAGTTATGAAAAACTCTGAACATCATTTAGAATACAAGACTCCTCCCAAGAAATGCACCTGTTTAAGTTGCTGATGTTCTGTGCTATTTTCCGCTTGAGCTGTTGTTACAAGGATTGATCAAGAATTCATAAAGAATTGAAAAATGCGGAGTAACTAGGTGGCACAGTGGATAGAGCACCAGCCCTGAAATCAGGAGAACCTGAGTGCAAATCTGGTCTCAAATACTTAACACTTCCTCGCTGTGTGACCCTGGGCAAGTCACTTAACCCCAATTGCCTCAGGAAAAAAAAAGAACTGAAAATTGCTCCAGGTATATTATTGAGTCTATCTGCAAAACTTGTACAAAGCACTTTTTCTGCTGTCTTCCTCAGTTTCCTCAACTGTAAAATAGAGATTATAATAGCAAATAATTCATAGGATGGTTGTAAGAATCAAATAAGGTATATAACCTGTATTTAATTGCCTGCTTTCTCGACAGATTTGGTGGGGTGAGGTGGTTACAGAGGGAGGAAGACAAAGAATCTGAAACTCAAAGTTTTAAAAACCAATGTTAAAATTATTTTTCATGTAACTGGAGAAAAATAAAATACTAAATATTAAAACATGCAAAGAATAATTGTCAATAACTTTATACAAAAAGAATCAAATGAGATATTTTTAAAGTGCCTAGATCAGTGCTAGAGACAGAGAAGGCACTGGAGAGTAGAACATTGGTCTTGGACTAAGAAAGACTGGAATTCAAACCTTACTAGCTGTATGACACAGAACTAGTCATTTAATCTCTGTCTCACTCTGTATGTATAAAACAGAAATAATAATAGCACCTGCTTCACAGAGATATTGAGATCAAATGAGATAACATATGTAAAGCTCTCCGAAGACCTTATAGTGCTATATAATAAATCTTACATTTTATTATTACCATAATTTGATCCTTTATTCAGAGAAGGCAAAGTAACACATCAATTAGCTTATTCTAAGGATATTTGTTTTGCCAAAGCAAATTCGGGCCAGTGCCAGAACCAAAAAGAAAAAAAATGAACAAATCCATGAGCTTTGCTTTAGTTCATACTTTTCTTTCCAACTTAGGAGTTTAAGAGATTTGTGGTTGCAATCACAGCCATTTAATAAATTAAAATGTGTTTATGTGTTTAAACAAATGAATCTCTAGTGAGCAGTTGGTATAATTTCTAGAAGGCTGGTCTTCCTGACTTGAATTCAAATTCTGCTTCTGGCACACATTATTTGTGGGAATAGGGGCAAGTTACAGTTCTATAGAAGAAATTCAAAGCTTGAGAAAGTCCACAAAGAGGGTTAATTCTTCTTTTGAATTTACTTTTGTCATAGTTTCTAATGGAGATGGATTGGGAATGGAAATAGGGAATAGGAAAAAGAATACTAATTATAATACCCCTTTTTCTTAGTTCTCCATGATGAGGAAGGCAGTTCACTAGATCTTGGTATGACCATGTCATCAATATTCACCTAAAAGCTATAACTATGGGTAAAGATAGGAAGTAAGATTGTAAGCTTCTATGGGCACAAAGACCAAAAATCTTTTAATATTGAAGACGATTAGAAAAATGTAAGGCATCTTTTTTAAGTAAATAGGGGGAAGCAAATAGGCATTTATTAATCACCTACTGTTTGCCAACCACTGTGCTAAGCACTTTGCAAATATTAAATATTATCTCGGTTGATCTTTTCTTTTTTTTAGTAATTAATAAAGAATAAGCTGTTTTTTTTTTAAATGAGCTATACCATTTACAAATTACAGATTTGCAGACTCAGAGGGAAAATAACCTGTTGGAACTCACATAGGTTGTAAATAGTGGAACTGAGATTGAAACCAGATTCTCTGACTCCAAATGGAATGTCTTTCCAGAATGTCACACTGCCCCTATCACATCAACTCAACAATTATTTCTTTAAGTACCCACTTCTTAATTACTTATTTTGGAAGTACTTATTTTTGTTCTTAAATACTTCCTTTCTGCTAGGTATTTGGGACTGAAAGAGAAAAAAAGATGAAAGTTTGTCCTCAAATAGCTTTTGAACTGACACTGGGGATATATAAATTAATTTTTAAAATGTGAAAAATAATGGAGGGATGAACTTAGACACCCTTCAAAATCTGAGGGACATGGCACTCAGTCCCCCTCTTATACATTTTCCCACAGGCATTTCTAATTGCACTGGAGGCATTTGCTCTCACTCTGATGGGATACTCTATCTGAAAAACTCATCTGTTGCTTTCTGATGCTACAATCTTTTGGAAAGGTCACATGTTGATTTGTATCCTTTGAAAGTGCTTCTGTGAATTGATCGGAACATTTAGGAGGTCTGGGCTGCCTAATGCTGCTGCTGTCCCCACTCAGGGCTGGAAATGATCGGCTTGCCAGATAACTTAATGCTAATATTTCTTTGACAACCACCAGCCCAGGCCTGGCTCCTCTGGGTCTGATTTACCAAATCTTCCGTTTCTAAGTGTTACTTGGGCAAATCAATATTTCCAGAATGCCGTTCTGCAGAGAGGAAGTAGGAGGGGGAGAAGGAGGGAAGGGATACTTTTATTGTATTAGTTTTCCATGTTAAGTTTATTTACGTGCAGTATAATCTTAGAAAATGGCCACAGTTGTGTGATTTCCCTACTACTGTCTCCTACTTACTTGTCTAGTCCCCATTCTAGATGATTGGCTCTTTGGTCAGTCGTCCAGTGTTCCTCTGAAGGACAGGGAGGGAGTACTGGGTTATAAAGTAGTGCTTGGAGACCATGCTGCCCCCAAATTAGATATAACCGATGATGGGAAGGCAGTGTTGCTTAATGAGCACCTTATTTGGCATTAGATTAAATTCCCAAATCTAAAACATTACATTTATGGCCCTGGAAAAGTGATGTTTGTATCACATGTTTGATTTGGAGTCAGGAAAACTTGGGTTTAATTCGTGTCCCTGATACTTTATTATCAGTATGAACTTGGGAGACAACATTTCCTCTCCCTATAAAATAAGGAGGTTTTATTTGGACCCCTAAGTTCCCTTTCAGCTCTGAACCTCTGATTCTATGATTTGAACAGAAGCTAGAATCATACTCTTATTCCCAGGAGGCTGAATCTCCAAAACTAGCCTGAGTTTCAGGATGGGTGCTTCTGTCCCAGTTGCCTATTTGATTCAAATAATTTATATGAGATGGAAGGAAACATACCCACTAGGGACTGATGAGTTGTTCCTCTCCCAGGAGAGCATCCAAGCATGGAGAGAAAGAAGCTAACTGGACAAAGCACGAGTTTATAGTAACAACTAGTCCAAAGAACCACTGAATTTGGAGTGAGAAGATCTGAATTCAAATCCTACCTCAGACACTGACTAGCTGTGTGACTCTGGGCGAATCACATCTTCCCTAAGTCTTAGTTTCTTCATCTGTTAAGTACCCATGATAATTAATACCTACATCAAAGAATTATCATAAGGAGCAAACAAAATAATGTATGTAAAGTACTTTGCAAAGCTTCTATTATTAGCTTTTCCCAAATGAAACTCAATCCTCATCCTTCCTTAGGACTGTGCTGAGTGCTGAGTCCTGGCTGAGGATATCTCTGTCATTCAGTCCTGCTGGCTTAAATAGAATCAGTCAGGAGGGAGCCTGCTGGAGCTCCACTGTGGTCAGCACAAGGTTCTCTTTCTCCCCATTCTCTAATCCCACCAGTGGGGGCTCAAAATATTCATGCAATCTGTGTTTTCCCAAAAACATAGTCCTTGGTCAGGAGTCATTGGTTCATGTCTACTGCTGACATAGATATATAGAACTCTTTTAAACTGATATATAAAATATATTGATTTAAATTATATGTGAATTATAAATATATATGGATTTAATATTCATAAAAATTTAAAATTTTTTTCAAATATATGATTTTTAAAACCTATATGTATAAATTATTGGTATTCTATATCATTCTTTTTTAAATTTTTAATAGTTTTTTTATTTACAAGTTATATGCATGGGTAATTTTATAGCATTGACAATTGCCAAATCTTTTGTTCCAATTTTTCCCCTCCTTCTCCCCACCCCCTCCCCTAGATGCATGTATATCATTCGTTTTTAATGCTAACCTGTGCTTTCTTCAATGTAGGAAGCTCCCCAGAGATAAAATAATCAAAAAATATCTGACTCTTAAAAATTCTGAGCATAAATGCTATAAAATCGTCCTGCTCATCCCTTCCTTTGTTCTATACTTTTACTATACAGAAAACTATTGCAGAACATTTGCTTATCTCCATTCTTTTTTTTTTTTTCCTGAGACAATTGGGGTTAAGTGATTTGCCCAAGGTCACACAGCTAGAAAGTGTTAAGTGTCTGAGACCAGATCTGAAGTCAGGTCCTCCTGACTTCAGGGGCTAGTTCTCTATCCACTGTGCCACCTAGCTGCCCTCTTATCTCCAGTCTTAAGACAAGTGGCATCTCTGGGAAGCTCCCTACATTGAACAATGAATATGAATGCCAGAAGAATGAATTATTAAAATTATTTTGATTATTTTACTATAAAAGACGTTATTTTTGTTCATTATACTAGAGAAACAAAAGAAGTAAAGTTAACTTTAATCATCAATAATTAAGCTTTTCTTAAAACACAAACTTAAATAATATATATGAAAGAAATTCATGTCTGTCTTGATACTTAAACAAAGGTAAGGAATAGAACTAACTTCTGGTGTAGAAAGAACTTGATTTATGTATCAACTTTGAAAAATACCCTTATGTGATCCTTGAAAATCACTTAACCTCTCAATGGCACAGACATGGGCTCCTACCATATGTGCCCAATCCTTAAGAGGCAATTCATTCTTCTGGCATTCATTTGACAGTTTGGCATATCAAATATAATAACAAATCATGCAATCGAATAATTATTTTTCTATATTCAAAAAAACCACTTATTAGTATAATATGTCATCATGAAATGTGTATACATGTCCCCCTAACTGTTCAGTCAGTTTCAGTAGGGTCTAATTTTTTATGGCCCCATTTGGGGTTTTCTTGTCAAGAAAGTGGGTTGCCATTTCCTCCTCCAGTGCATTTACAGAAGAGGAAACTGAGGAAAACAGAGTAAAGTGGCTTGCCTAGGGTCACATAACTAGAAAGTGTCCTTGAGATGCCCTTGAGTCACTTGAAGAGGAAAGAACAGTTCTCCTTCCAAGGAACGTTGTCTGCCTTTTGGCACGCCTTCTTTGATGGTCCTGTGGAGAATCTAGATTAATGGCATGGGTGAATTTAAGACAGAAGCAAATTTCTTCTCCCATCTCTGTGACTGAGAATGGTGTGACTTTGCCAAATGAGAGAATAAACAAGAGAGATAATTGTTCCCGATTTTCTCATATCTGAGCCTATGCTTTCACAATGATTTCTCCATCTAGGTCATTTACCAAATTGTGGGTTTTTCCTTATCCTTATCCTATAGAGAAAAACTACTTGGGGACAAGAAACTGAATATGCAGTGGAAAGAGCTTCTGCCTCCAGAAGACATGCTTCAAATCCCAGCTCTCATAACTACTGCTTGTTTGATCCTCAATTAATACACATTAAATACCTACTATGTGCCCGGTACTGTGCTAAGCACTGGGGAGATAGAAAAAAAAAATAGGCAAAAAAAATCCAAAACAAAACAAAACAAAAAGCCAATCGTTTCCTTCAAGGAGTTTACAATCTAAATTGTATTTTTTTTTCTTCTTAATCTTTATTAGAGTATTTAGTCTAATATTCTTTAGCTGTGCAAACTGGTTAAGGGAAAAAAAGTAGTATTTTTACAATTTTTTCTTAGCTCTCATTATTATTGTGGTTGTTATTATCGCAGAACTAATAAATGCCAGAGATGGGATTTGTAATTCTTCCAGGTCTTTCTTATTCCAAGATTAACAGCTTTCCATCTTAGAAGTGAGAATGTCTTCTATGCAAAGGAGATAGCCTGTGTTAAACTCACAGAGTCTGGAGGTGGAACAAAAAGTTTGAGAAGAGAAAGTGGAATGGAGACTGAGATAAAGGGAAAACGATGCAATGATTTTGGAAAAGTAGGAGGGCTACACTGAAATTAAATTGGGTTTATACTAGAGCTCCGTTATGAATGGATTCAAATGAAATAGAGAGGATTTTGTATTTCATCCAAGTGCCAGAGGGAACCACTTAAGATTTGGCTTGTGGACCTTACACTTATATAATGAATGCTACGTGTGGTGAAATAGGGGTTAAAGATATCTTTCTATGTGTAATTGTTCTCTGATGAGGTCATTTTAGTAGCTTTTGAAATGAGCTGAATAATTCAAAACCTCAAACTTCTTAAAACAATATTGGAAATTACTTTAAAAAATATGGAGTGAGTTGTTACTTACTTCAAAGATTAATTTTTCTTTTAAATTTTTATTGGAACACTTATTCTAATATTCTCTAGAGATGTATAGTTAGTTAAGAAAAAAAGATAACATTTTACAGTCTTTTTTCCTGGACTCTCATTATTGTTATTGGTGTTATCATTGTTATTCTGCCTTAAGCAAGACCAAGAAATCAAATTTATACAAAATGAAGCTGAGATGGCTATAGAACTGCAATGAATGGGATCATTTGTTCCTAATATCATACTTCCTTTCCTCTTTCTAGCATGATGCTGAGGTTGAAGCATAACCTCAGGGAACTGGTTGGGTGAAAGGTGGAAAACAGAATAATTCTAAGTTCTAACCCCAGGGTCTGTCATTGTGCCAATCATATTAGGACCCTCCCTGAATGATCCTGAGTGAGCGTTGATTGCCATTTATAGTTGATAGGCTATAAACTGAAGGCTAAAAGACTGATCCTAGCTGGTTGAATGGAGTTCACCTTTCTTTATTTTGAAAATTGCTAAATATAGTTGCTAATATATATGTACATGTATGTATACATATAACATATATGTGCATAATGTATATACATATACAGAGAGAAGAAAAGAGAGACCGAGAGACCCAAAGAGCACAGAGAGACAGAGACAAAGAGCTGTTTTTTCTGATTCACTCTTCCAAGAACTAATTGTGTTCTTTTTACATTCTACTTATGGATTAGTCAAATCAGAGCTCTTTGTGAGTAGGTGAAAAGAGAGCCATCTCTGTGGTGTAATGTGAAAGGCAATAGAAAGCTCCCCCAAATGAGCAGAGACATTTTTGACTGTCGCAGAGACTAAAATTCCTTTAAAGGCGAGTTTCTTAACCTGGGGTCTGTGAAATTATTTTTTAAACTTTATATTTTGATAATAGAATTGGTTTCCTTTTTAATCCCACCAACGTTATTGTATGCATTTAAAACATTCTAAGAAGAAGTTTACAGATTTCATCAAACTTCTTGCTGATAAGGACCATGACACACACACACAAAAGACGAATAACTCCTACATTTCAAAGCCATTCCTTTGGGTTTACTACATGTGGAATGCTTCTCTTACTTACCGCTACCTCTTGGAATCCCAAGGAGATTAATGACAGAAAGAAAGGTCCCTACACAAAATAAACCATTCATAATAATATTCCTTCTGGTGATGAAAAAGCCCAGAAACTATGAGTAACTGGGGATTGACAGGAGGGCTGGCAAAACAAATTATGGCGTATAAATGTAGAATCTCATTGTACCAATAACAGAAAATCAGAGAATGGAAAGACTTGTACAAATTAATCCTTGATTTTTCCCTCTATTTCCTTCCCATAACCAGTTATGAACTCATGTGGATTCTACCTCCGTAGTATTTCTTGCATTCATCCCTTTCTTTGCTACCACCTTAGTTCAGGTCCTCTTGACCATTCTATTCCAACATCTAAGTGATCTCCCTGCTTCAAGTTTCCCCTCTGTCAAATTATCCTCCATCCATAGCTGCCAAAATGATACTCCTTTAGAATAGGTCTGCCCATGCTTGGTAAATGCTCAAGTCTCCCTAAAACATCTAGCAGACTTTTCTGTTTATCACTGAGCCTTGCATGACCTTTCAAAGCTTTTTTCATAATATTCCTCTTCAGATACTCTAAAATCCAGCCAAACTGGGCTTCTGGCTATTGTTACTCATGAACAATGTCCTATCCTGCCATCTTTACACTTTTGCTTACATTGTCCCCTAAACTTGGAAAATATTACTTCCTTGTTCTCACCTTGGAATTCTTGTTTTTCATCAAAACCCCTCAAGTGTTCTGTCCTACATGAGACCTTTCCTCATCTCTCCAACTGCTCATGCATTTTCACAAAATTATTTGTTTTTATATAGTATATTTATAAGTATACACATTGTCTCTCAATGAAATATAAACTCCTCGAGGGTAGGAACTTTTTTTCTTTGTATTCTCAGTGCCGAACTAGGGGGGCACATGCCAGATACTTCATAAAAGCTTATTGTTTGATTGACCAGAAAAGCAAAATACATTACTGTAATAACATAAGAACGAAGGAGAGATTCCCCTAGCTGTGTGATTTTAATGACTGATCTTGAGTCTCTTGAGGAGAAAAAATGAGAAAATGCATCTCTCTTCTTTATTTGAAGAAGTAGGGAATCATAACTATAGAATATTACAAACCTTGACAAGACATAGTTGCTAAGTGGTTGATTTTGCTTAATTGTTTTTCTTTGTTAGGAGGGAAGGCTCACAAAATGTGGGGGTGGATGAGGAAGGAAATTCAGAAGTGGCTCTGGTTTAAAAAAAAAAAGCTTTAATATAAAATGTAAAAGGAGCAATTTGGAAGCTTAAAAATATTGTGGAAACAGTTGGCCCTGGGACATTCTAATGACTAAAACAGAGACAGCCTCTGATCAAAATGGTGCCAGTCAACTGAATCAAGTGGTTTTTTTTCTCCTTCCCTAACCTTTTGAAAATGGTCTGTTAAGACAGCTGAATCATCCCTACTCTCTTGCTTCCTGACTACCTCCTCCCTGCAGCTGATAAATCTGAGCAGCTGGTCTTTTAAGCTTTGTTTTTATTTTGGAGATTTTGTTTTTGAATTTTTGTTTTCTGGGAGTCAGAGAGAGGCTTATATGTTCTTCAATTTAATACAGTCGAACAACCCTTTACTAATTTCCTTCTGGTTATAAAGCACTCTCCTAGATAATGGGAATACAAGGACAAAACGAATGGTCCCTGTCCTCAAGGGGCTTTCCTTCTATCGGGAGGGATGCATCCTGTTTGCAGATAATGAAATAGAAAATATTTAGAAAACAACATCGGTCATTTAAACAACTAACATCAAGTTGTTAGTATTGTTAGAACAGATCCTTAAGGGGGATTCAGGACCTGGTGTTAGAGGAAACTGGGATTGCAAGAGATGGAAGGAATTTGTTTTTATTTTAAACAACCTAGACAGTCATGGAAGCTGGACATGTCAGTGTCCTAAACGGGGAGCCCACTGGAGCTGGAACTCCTCATCATTCATAGTTGCTTGGGTCCTTTAGTTCAAATAAACTGAGACCAAGGTGACAGGTTCTCTTAGAAATGGTGCTATTGCATAGAAATAGTCTAGATCCAGGTGGTGGCTGTTTGCCCAAGGAGTTCAGAGAACTCTGCACTTTGCCCTTTCTATTAAAAATCTCCAGTATTCTTATGACCAAGCCTTAGCCATCAACTCTTCCTTACCATCTTATATTGGGAAAGGTCCAGAAATGGACCTGGACCCAAAGGCAGGAAAGGGAGGACTGTTTGAAAACCTTAATGCTTCTGCCATCGCAACTGTCAGGACTATGATATATGAGCATCTATATTGACATCTATTCTCACAGTCTTCACTTCATAAACGTAAATGCTCTCCATTTCATGTCCTATGCCCCCGGCTACTCCCTGTCTGGTTCACTTACCGGGAAAAGGCTGAGAGACATAAATATGTTGCCATACAGAAAACATGCTCACCACACCCTGCTGAGTTCTGATCTGTACTTCATGTTCCAGACTGCTGTCCTGACTCTTGCTCACAATTCTCTTCCTCACGTTTCCCCTTTAATGGCCCTTTCCAAACATCTCATGCATCCTTCAGGCTCTTTGTAAGGTCATAATTGAGAGGGGGAAAGAAATGTAAAGGTCATCTGTTCCAAACTGCTCGTTTTACAGGTGAGGAAACTGAGGCCAGAGTAATTAAAGTGCTTGCTAAGGTCTCACAGGAAGGGGCAGATCCAACTCTGTGAATTTTTAGTAACTTTTATTTCCATATTTCTGCAATTCGTTGGCTAGGCTTAAGTTCCATATTCTTCTGGATCCTCCCAGTGCTACTTTTCTGGGCCATCTGTCAAACTGACAACTAGCTAATCTCATCTCAGTCTTCCCGGGCCCCATCTCGGCAAGGATCTTTACCTTTATCCTTTACCTGATTTAATTGAATAGATCTTTCAATTCTATCTGATATGGAAATAGCCGGTGTTGCACTAAAGAGTGCTTTCCAAATCTCTTGACTATGTCCAAGGATTCTTAAAATTGTACGTTTGATCATGTCATGCCCTATGGCTGGAATGCCCATGATTATATTAAAATATTACCTATCCCTCAAAGTCCAGTACCACCTCTTCCATGAAGCCTTAAAAAAATAACAACAGCAATAACAGTGCTTTACGTGTGTTATTTAATTGTATTCTCACAAGAACTTTGGGATTTAAAAGATATTATTACCTTCTTTTAAGGGATGCAGAAACTGAAGCTAAATAAGGGTTAAAAAAAAAAAAAGACTTGCTCAGGATCACACAGCAAAGCTGTTTGTCCTTCACTCTCATAGAAGACCATGATGACATCAGGGAAAAGATGCCATGACATGCAAGTGAATTGGATTTAAGTCAGGGAGAGCTGAGCAAAATCACCAGTCTCACTTTCTCCTCCAGTCATATCTGGGTGCAATGGCAAGATATAGATCAGGAGATGCCCTTATTGCAGTGGGAAGCCTTTTTAAAACTAATATTATTTTAAAATTTCTTTTTATTAAAGCTTTTTATTTACAAAACATATGCATGGGTAATTTTTCAACATTGACCCTTGCAAAGCCTTCTGTTTCAAATGATCTCCTCCTTCCCCCTCCCTTCTCCCCCAGATGGCAGGTACTCCAATACATGTTAAATATGTTAAAGTATATGTTAAATACAATATATGTATACATAGTTATACAGTTATCTTGCTGCACAAGAAAAACCAGATCAAGAAAGGGAAAAAAACTGGGGAAAAAAGTGAATGCAAGTTAACAACAACAGAGTGAGAATGCTATGTTGTAGTCCACACTCTAAACTAATGTTTTTAATAAGTCTCAGTTTGATTGAGGCAATGCCCAGCAAAATAAATGTCTGATGAAGGATTTGAATTCAACATCCCATCTACAGAACCCCCCCCCCCCGATGCTTCTATATTACTGCTGTCCAAAATTGAGTTTCCTTCAATAGGCTTCAATAGGTCTGTATCTATTTAACATATCTGGCATGCTCAATTTATATTAAAGGTATTTGTACATCCATCTTATTTTCCTTGAGAATTCTCAAGGAAAATCTGAGTCTTATACTCATTTCCTTGACTATAAGTTCCTTGCAAGCAGGGACTATATGCTGTTTATCTGGGTAATTTATGAGCTTCTATTAGGATACTCTGTAAATAATAGGTATTTATTAAACATTTTAATTGAACTTCTAAAAATCCAAGATTTCCACAAGCAAGAACCCAGGTTGTGATTTCTCCTAGTTTCAATAATCTCCTGTTGCCTCAGTTATCAGCTCTCAGGAGCCACTCTCAGTCTTCCTGCGGCTTACCATATTGATGAAGATTTGGCTTCAAGCTAGCCCCCTGGCAGCAGATCGTGCTGCTTTTGTGAAGTCACATGTGGTCCTGAAGTTGCCAGGAAAAAGGATGCCTTGATGAGCCAAAATGGAAATTTCAAAGGAGAAGAAAAGTGAAAGTGAGCTTGTTCACACTGTGAAGCGCTCCAGAAGATGATGGAGAGACACAATGTCCTGCCACTAGATAACACAATAGAAAAACATAGAATTTCAGAGCTGGAAGGACTTTGGGGAGCTTGAGGTCCAAACAGCTCATTTGGCATTTGAGGACATTGCATCCCAAAGAGATTGAGTCACTCACCCAAGGTGACACAGCTACAAAAGGGCAGAGCAGCGACTATGATCCAGATCTCCATATTTCCAATGGGTTACCACTATTACACATTGCCTTCCGCTTAGTCAGGACATTACTTTTAGTTTTTGTTATTAATTTCAGGTTTTAAACTAGCTCTTTGTTTTGCTGCTCAATAAGAAAAACAGAGGTGACAGAGACAATAAATAAATAACCCAGAATATTTCTTAGGGGAAAGGGGGAGAGAATATATCATATAAACACATATTGCAATTCCCTGCCCAAGAGAATGTCTTTCTCATAACTGCAGTACAGAATTCTCTTGATTTTCTTATATGGCAGAGAAGATGCTTTCTAACAGCATCTTTTTCTTTAGCAACTACCAAATTAAGGGAATTTTTTTTTTGGGGGGGGGAAGGGCAGAGGGCAGGAATGTCAAGGTCTGATGGAAGTAAATTATGACCCTGAGGCTTCTCAGAAACACTTGAGACAATATCTAGTCATTCATATTCGTCCCTTCACTAAGTGGAACTTTTTATTGACCATTCCTCGATCCATTCTTTCTCTTCTTTCTTTTTCTTTTCCCCTTTTTTTCCCTAGACGCCAATTCTAGTTTATCTGCTAGCAAAACCCAGTCACTTCCTAATCCCTCTGGTGGCCCTCAGGGCCTTTGGTCTGGGATGCCAGGGATACCTGACCTGGAACTTTCTTTTTTATCCACAAATTCCTTCCCTCTTTGCCTCTTCCTGACCCTCAAAGTTGTATTTATAGTCAAACGCTGGGGTCTCAGTGATCTGGGAGGCTCTGGAATTTCAGCAGAGAACAATTAAAGCCATTGTCTATAGACAATACTGTTCTTCTGGAGGGTTTACTGACTTGTAAAGACGTCTAAAGAGTTTTTCTTTTCTTTAAAAAAAAAAATCCCTTTGCAAAATCGAAGCACAAACTAGAGACATGAAAATGAAATACTTATCATTATTATTATTTATTTAGACCAGGATCAAGGTTGGAAGTGCGGGGACTGATTCTAAATAGAATTACATCATTTTCCAGACCCAAGATACTGAAGCCAAAGGAACAGATAGTGACCAGATGTCGCAAAGCCAATTCAACCCTTAGGATAAGACTGGGTACTTTCACCTCTTCCAGGCTTGTTCCAATTATGGTAATTAGTCCTTTTCACTTTTTTTTTTTTTTAATGGTTAACCACTAGTTTCATTTTTAAGAGGGATGTTAATGAGCTGGTGAAAATCTGACCCTGGCTGGTGACAAAACTAGACTGGATTTTTTTTTTTTAATCGCTACTCAGATGAAGTCTTTTTGGCCCCAATCCCTGGTCTTCTCCTTCTCTGTTTCTAGCTCTAATCCAGAAATTCTCCTTTTTAGTTATACTTTGCTTCATTGTTCCAATTCTTGCTCATTACATATCCTTGGAGCAAAGAATAACTGCCACAGAACTCTCCCTCTATTTTTCAATTCCATATCTGGGGGAAAGAAGCTTAATTATTTTCCCTGTTGCTGTTGGGTCTGCAGGTTTTGGGGATGTGGGAGGAACTTAAGGGAAAGAGCTCTTCTATTCCAGATATGCTTATTTCCTGAAGGATGTTGGGGAGGAAATGAACCATCCTCATTCATTGCCCAAAAGGCACCTGCTCCTGGGCTAGTGATCCTACAAAGTACCCATAGTCTCCAAAGCACATGAAGAACCACACTGAAGAGCAGATTATAACAGATAATCAATCAGTCATCCAGGGCTTCAGGTAAAAAGGAATAACTATCAAAATATAAATAGGAATAATGTTGTGTATATTAGTTTTCCTTTATTACTCAATGATTAATTAGCACAGACTAGCGGGATCCTGATTGCATACAGCCTGATTACTTCTCTTGACTGCTCTGTTTTTTAAATGAGAAATTGACTAGATCTCAGAAAGTATATATAGGCACTAACGTATTGCTTATTCGAGATAATGTATGTAAAGCAAACCTTCGAGCACATACGTGGCAGTTATTATTTTTGCTGTTATTTTTGTTCATCTACTTTCAAACATTTTCTTGTTTCCTGTGTTAATCTGTTTAAAAGATTTTTTTTTTTTAAGAAAAAGACAGGACTCCGCTGCTAGACTCGTTTTTGTTTTTATTATCAACAATCAAGTTAATGGTACACTCTTGGAAAACTATATGCACATGTAGAAATATTTCCCTTTTAAATAGAAGCATTCATTATAACCACATATAAATAAATCTGTAGCTCCTGAACATAACTTATGACAATTATGCTCACAAACATATTCCAACAGGGAGAAAAGAAATCAGACAAACATGCAACTGATAACAAAAATATATCCCATGGTCTCTCTAAAGCAAAGGAAGGGAACCCGTGAGAACTTTATTACTCCATTAAAGACACGCCAAAGAGACTACAAGGAGGGAAAACATTATACGGTCAACTAGAGTAGACGATCTCGTACTGATATTAACACTATACAATTGAGTCACAGAAACACAGTTGTAGAAAGACACAGAAAAAGTTAAAGCATCGACATTCAACTAATATCTATATTTGTGCCTTTTAAAATAAAAATAAAAATCCCAACAGAGATGTAGGTCTAAACTGCATGAACAATGTAATAATAAATATACATCCCATCTACCATAAAGGATGTGAGTCCGGAGAGGGACATTCAAACAGGCTCTGCGACCTTGCGCACTGTTCCCTGCACGGTACATTTCTCTGCAGTCAGTTGCATGGACTGCAAAGGAAAAAATCAAATCAAATCAGTGCTTTAAGTGTTCAGTAAAAGCTGGTGGAGGAGAAGAAGGAAGAGAAAAGGAGGAGGATTTGCTGGGGGGGGGGCAGGGGGGGGGGAAGAAAAAAGAAGAGAGAGACTGCAGAATAAGAAACACCCTCAGGGGAAAAATACTTTTGCAGATATTACAGGTGAAAAGGCCATTAAAATCGTTTGTAGGGCAATTTTCGAGCATGGGAAGCCCGAGAAGATTCGGGGTTTGGTTCTGCTCGTTTTGCGTTTCGTTTTGTAGCTTGAGAAGTTGGAGGGTAGCGGAGACGCTGGGCGCGGTGCGGCCAGACAGGGCAGAGTGGCAAGCAGGCCAGGTGGCAGACAACCTGAGACCTCTGCAAGTCTGCTTAGGGCCTCGCCTGGCGGCTGATGTCTTCTGAATAGAATGACACCATTTTCCAGATCCGAGATAAGGGAGCCAAAGGAATAGATAGTGACCACATCTCACAAAGCCAGTTCGACCCTCGGCATGACTGCTACTTTTACCTCTTCGGCGGGGAGGACGCGGAGGGTAGCGCAGGGCCGGGGGATGTCAGCCAGGTGGTCTCCCGCCAAGAGCAGGGCCCCGGCGAGGTCAGCCCGCGTTCTCCCGAGAGTGCGAAATCAGGGCGTCCTAAGACCTGTACCCCAGCCCAGTTCAGACAGTAGCCTCCCACTCCCGCTTCATTTTCCTCTCATTTCTCCGTGATCCTCATCCCTCCCGGACCCCCGCTCTTTTCTCTCCCCTTATTCTTTTCCAGTAGTTTTGCTGTTTGTTTGTTTGTTTGTTTTCGTTGTAGCGGATGGGTTTCTTTTTGCGTGTGTGGCTTTTGTCGCTGTCGGTTTGGTTTCGTTCGGTGTGTGTGTTTTGGGTTATTGTTAGTTTTCAGTCGCTCACCGAGGTGGTTCCGGGCCCCCCGTCTCTCCCTGTAACTTGCTCCGGCCACACACATCCACATCCATCCACGCCCCAACAGACACACACGGACACACAGACACAGCCCCCTGAGAGTCCCCGCAGCGCCGCTCCTCCTGCTCCTCCGGCCCCGCCCCAGCCCTGCCCGACCCCTTCCCGCAAAGCCCCAGCCCCCTGGCAGGTGCGGGCCCAGGAAAGTTTCTAGGTTGGTTTGTTTGTTGGGGAAAGCTCGGGGAGGAGGCGGGGGAGAAGGGGGCGACGCCATTTTCTCATAATTCTTATCGTGATCATTTTTGGCTCGAGGTGAAAGAGCCGCGGCAGCAGCAAACACAATAGCCCTGGGCCCGCCCACTCGCCCGCCGGACCCCTTGCTCGCCCGCTCGTTTTCGCAGCTGCCGCTGGGTCCCAGATCAGAACATGCTGCTCTTTACTAAGGCGGCTTTGGCGCCGTTGGGTCTCTGGAGCGAGGACAGGACGCTGGCGAAGGGGCCCCCGAGAGAATCTGGGATCGAAGTGATGGGGCCGGGCCCGGGGGCCCAGCCTTGTCCCGGTCCCCCAGCCGCCGCCAGGCCCCCGGCAGCCGCCGCGGCCGCCGCCGCTGCAGCAGCCGCAGCCGCCGCCGCAGCCGCCGCCGCGCCCCCCTTGCCGGGCTCGCCCCCCGGGCCTCCGGGCCCCGCCGCCCCCGGGGCACCTGCGGGGCTGGGGCCTCCTCCGCCTCCACCGCCC